>NC_090445.1:95467080-95770111 GCF_031143425.1 Pleurodeles waltl
GGCATCTCCACTAGCTGGAGTGCCCTGGGACATTTTAATACCAGGCTTGAGCCTTTGAGGCTCACCGCCAGGTGTTACAGTTCCTGCAGGGGGAGGTGTGAAGCACCTCCACCCAGGACAGGCTTTGTTCCTGGTCACAGAGTGCACAAAGGCACTTACCCCATGTGGCCAGACACTACTCTGGAAGTGACAGGCTGGCAGAGACTGGTCAGCCTAGCACTAGCAGTTGGGCTGGTATCCAGGGGGCATCTCTAAGATGCCCTCTGAGTTCATTTCTTAATAAATCTCACACTGGTATCAGTGTGGATTTATTGCTCTGAGAAGTTTGATATCAAACTTCCAAGTATTCAGTGTAGCCATAATGCAACTGTGGAGTTCGTGTTTGACAAACTCCCAGACCATATACTTATGGCTACCCTGCACTTACAATGTCTAAGAATTTGCTTAGACACTGTAGGGGCATAGTGCTCATGCAGCTATACCCTCATCTGTGGTATAGTGCACCCTGCCTTAGGGCTGTAAGGCCTGCTAGAGGGGTGACTTACCTATGCCACAGGAAGTGGGTTGTGGGCATAGCACCCTGAGGGGAGTGCCATGTCGACAGTCTTTTTCTCCCCACTAGCACACACAAGCTATGAGGTGTGCATGTGCTGAGTGAGGGGTCCCCAGGGTGGCATAATAAATGCTGCAGCCCTTAGAGACCTTCTCTAGCCACAGGGTGCTTGGTGCCAGGGGTACATTTTACAAGGGACTTAACTGTGTGCCAGGGTTGTGCCAATTGTGGAAACAAAGGTACAGTTTAGGGAAAGAACACTGGTGCTGGGGCCTGGTTAGCAGGGTCCCAGCACACCTTCAATCAAAACTAGCATCAACAAAAAGTTAGGGGGTAACCATGTGGCATTTTCCTACAGTTAGTGAGTGCAGGGTGGGTGACACGAGTATGAAATGAAAATGTCTCATGGTTTTCCCGGGACATTTCCAATGAAGTTTGAGAAGTGATTGCTTTAGATATTGTTGAGCCTACTGAAGTAAGTAGCTCTGTGAAGTATTTACTGGTTGTTATGGACATGGTTTCTAGATAGCCAGAAGTGGGTCTTAACAATGTGATCAATATTTCAGCAGTCATTAAGTTCTTGACTGAAATGTTCTCTGTGGGAGGAAATGGTAAATTCATTTTCACTGACAACGCAGCTCAGTTAATCTCCTAGGATATGGAAAGGTTTCTGGTGGACAGAAGAATTACACATCAGAGGTGTGCCTTACATCACTTAGAAAGCAATGGCATGGTTGAGAGATTCAATAGGACACTTAAAGACACCATACAAATTGCTGAGTCCGGTGGTTATAGCTGCATTCAGTGTTTAAAAAAAAGTGGCGGAATATAGATTTACTCCTCATTCTACAAATTGGATGAGACCTTGTGTTCCATTCAAAATAAGTAAAGCCTATACCAAAGTAAAACTAGGATGATGCGGCGGGAATTTCTTCAATCTCATAGAGCATCTCTACTTGTGTTGTGGCCTGCCTTTTCTACTGGACATCACAGGCATGCAGCCCCCTCCCTGAGCCAATTTGGGCCCGATGACCCCATTCCTGGCGCCTTTTCTTTAAATAAATAAAAAACAATTAAGGGGGAAGGAGGCACGCATCCCCCCCCCCCCCCTCCCCAAGCCACTAAGGGACCCAAGGACCCCATCACCTGGGCTTTTTATTGTATTATTATTAAGGGGAGAGGGACGCACTGCCCCACCTCCCCGAGCCAGGAATGAGTCTGGGAGCCTCATCCCTGGGGCCAAAAGATTATTCTAAAGGGGAGGGAGTGCATGGTCCCCGTCCCCAAGCCACAAGGGGCCACATGAACCCCATATCTTGGTCCTTTAAGTGGAGGGAGCACGCAGTAGTGGCACTCAGCACCCCTTACCCGAGCCACTCTGGGCCCTGGAGACCTCATCCTTTGGGGCTTTTTTTATGTAAAGGAAAAGCAGGCCCTCAGCCCATCCCCACTCAAGCCTATAATGGCACCGAGGACCCTATCCCCTGGGACCTCAGGTGCTTCTGGGGTTACCCATCAAACAGTATGTTGGGGGCTGCTCAAGGAGCTCCACAGCCCCCTACAGCTCTCTGCATGCACCCTTTTGGCACGCACTCCAGAGGGGAGCAGCTGTTTTTCCAAAAGCTTGAGCAAGGAAACAAAAGTCTTCACCCACCCAGTGGGAATATTTTTAATGCTCCCGCCAAGTAGGAGCAAACATGCCTGCCCTGCCCACATTCCTGTTAGCAGGGAAGGTATGTCTGCTCCCACCCAGAGCTTAAAAATCCTCCCACCTAGAGGTAGAAGACATGTTCCCCTGCATCTGCTCTTGCAGGCAGGGAAAACTACTGTGCCCTACTCCCCCACCCCCACATTCAGCCCCATGGGATATGGCCTCCAGGGCCCGTTAGTAGCTTGGCATGGAGGGGGCACATGCCGACCCTTGCTTTAAACAGTACTTGAACGGAAGGGAGGCTGGAGTCCATGGGTCCCTGAGCGACTCCCGGAACCTGAACATAACAGACAGCAACCCACCTCCAACTGAGCGCTCTCATATGAGTCCTAGACTATAATACATGTTCAAATAGATTGATATAACAAGACATGCCACTGATTTATTTTATTTATTTAAAGTCTACTACAGTTTTCGACATGGTCTGTATACAAATCCCTCAAACACAGCTAAGAACAAAACATTCCCACTCACAACCTCAATACATACCATTCCCACTCATCATACTCCACTCACTGCAAACTCATTTAAAACAGAGAGACAATCAGTCCCATTTTTTTTTTTATATCAGACAGAAACATAATAGTATGAAAATAGAAATGGACAAAGCGGATACTTACTACTTTGATAAACATTTCAATGTTCTAAGAGTTGCGATAATTGATTATTTGAACAATACATGATATAACCATAGGATAAAATCAATTTAGGGGGTGGTCATCAGACCACACACCTTCTTCAGGACACAAACAGATGTGTCAGAAGCAGATTAAAAACACTAGTCGCTGGGACGAGCGGGCAGTTTACACCAAAGATCCAAATCCCATATGTATAGGTCTTAATCTGTCCGACTGTTGGGAAAACACTCTCCCACTGTAAATATCTGCCTAAACATCCTTCATATGCTACCTACACTGGCTGGAAATCATGACTGCTGGAGCGATGCCAAGATCCATGACCCAAATGCAGTAACGATGGAATCTCTCAAACAACCGTCTCCACAGGTTAGGCCAGTGATAATCCGATGTAATTAATAAGAGACTACTTAAACTGCTTGGTCCAGAGCATGCCAATGTGAGGCGGACAAAAAATGGAAACACTGGCCAATTGCGCACATTTTAGATCCTAAAGTTCTTATATTATTTCGCAAGGAGGTAAGGATCACAATAGATAGGACATGAGCTTCATGCCTGGACAAGGTACTGGATACTTTGGGTTCTGTTGGCGAAATACTATGCTTGCCAACTTTGAGTGAGGATCTGAATCCTGATTTGATGACTGGTTGGCCTCAGAAAGGAATTTGCTTTCTAGGAAATGCTAATGAAGCAGTATCCTACGGGACATTTAAGTGCATGCTGTTATAAATAGACCCATGAGGAATCTTGCAGAATATGAGTACCAACCAGGGTTTGAAATTTGACAGTGTGTTCAGACTATCACATCTTTGGACAAAGCACATTTTTCTCCTGCAAGAATGTTTGGGCTGGTCTATTTCAGGGCCAGCAAATTTGGGGGTTGTTTCACCTACTGGGCACCTTTCTTCGGACAGGCAGCAGTTCAGGTTCTCTAAGCCCATATTCTTCCCACAAAGAAGAGAGGGTGGACGCTTCTACATGAGAAAGGGCCAAGCAAGAGAAGGGAGTTTTCAAGGTAAGCAAGCTTTCCTGTCCCCGTCTAAAAGTAGGATGCAGATTGGTTCAATTTATGCATTGTTTGGAGGGGGCTGCAAGTAATCTATGGGTATGTCAGGCTGTTCAGAAGTTTTAGATTGTTTTTTATACTACCCAGGTGCAAACAACAGCTATAATGCCCATGCGCTTTTCTCAGGAGGGCAAGATTTGGTTGCAAGCAAGGTTAAGGAGTTGTGGAAAGGGGCAATAGAGCTGTCTTCTCAAGAAGCAACATTAAAGTCAAGTTCAGGATAATGCTAATTCAGTAACCAATTTCTCTGCAGCAGTGGACAAGGCTAGTAGGTCTTTTCTCAACTTGACTTCATGTAATTTTCTGAGTTTCTCTGTATTACACGGCACAGAGATTAAAGGTAAAACATCTAAGAAGGGTCTGCATTATGCAGAGATGGCTCCATTGAATCAGCAAGAAAGGAATGAGCTAGAATGGTGGTTAGACCATACAGATGTGTGAAACAAGAGCCATTTTTGCTACGTCTCCATAATTTGTATGAGAGTCAGCTGCAAGTCTATGTGGACAGGGTGCAAGATGTGGCATGCACTCGAATGGAGGAAGATGGCCCAGGAGGGAGTCATTCACATACATACATTGTTTGAAGCTTCATTCAGGCCCCTTTGCAATTCAAAGTCTAGCGAAGGACAGTGTAGGATGTGCACTACTTCTCTGAATGGACAGTTCAGCAGTCAGGTACATGAACAGGAGCAACAAGCTTGAGGATCTTGGCAGAGTTGACCAGGCTACTGTGGGATTTCTGTCTGTGGCAGGGGATATACTTGATTGTGGAATATCTTTTGAGACTGTCACACATGGTGGCGTGCTGTTATTCAAGGAGTCTGCAAGATGCCAGCGACTGGCAGTTGCACCCGCAGGTCTTCAGGGCCATATTAGAATTGTGGGGGCCCTTCTAGATAGATCTGTTTGCCTCAAGACCGATAACTCTGTTGATCAAATATTACAGATAGAGGCTAGATTCGGAGGTGTTGCCTATAGATGCTTCTTGGCAGGGTTAGTCTGTTGGAATCTTAATGCTTTTCTAGCTTTCCTCATCATCCCCAAGTGTCTCATTCAGGTTTGCAGACACTTTGCGAGGTTGACAGTTGTGGAGGTCCCAGCCATGGTTGCCACCTCTTCTGGAGTTTTCAGTGGATTGTCCAGTTCTGATCCTGGTATTTCCAGGTTTATCAACCCTGTTGGGTAAGAACACGGTTTAGATAAGGAGGGCAATCCAGTGCTGGTGGTTTGGACTATCTCACAGCATTTACAGAACTGCCAGACTTTTCAGAGTCAGCTTCCAAATACATAAGAGCATCTTGTCCAAAAGACATAACTAGAACTTTCATGTGAGCTAGGGATGTCTGGTGTAGCTGGTGTGTAGAAGAAGGGGACATTAATCTAGGTTGAGTATCACAAGTATTCTAAACATCTTGGCATTGTTGGCAGCAGGCCAGAAATCTTACAGGTTGGTTAATACCTACAGATCTGCAATTTGAGCAGGGCACCAGAACGTTGAGCGCAAGCCAGTAGGTGACCATCTTATGATTCGTAGATTGTTGAAGAGGATGGTATGAGAATCTTCTTAAGTGGTGACATTTTACACTGCTAGATTTTAATTTGGTCTGTTTGAACTGTTTCTGACCTGAGAAGACAATGGCAAATTATTGTTCAACTGTCTGTGAGCTAAACTGGTAAATTGTTATGTTTGGTTACTTTTAGAAGGATGTCTGATGTTACTGCTCTTGACGTATCTGCAATGCATTTTTTGCTACTTGGGGTGCAACTTACAAGTCACACAAAGAATCATTCTACTACTACAGAGTTTCCTTCTTTTCCTGTACACCCTCACCTGTGTGTGGTAAGATGTCTTCTAATTGATACTACAGATTTGTGGCATGTATATGTAGAACAACCCATGTCTTCAGAGAAAAACTCCAATTGATCTGAGTCCGTCACAAAAATCTCATTGAGGCGTGTTCTGTAAACATCCTCTTCCAAAAGCCTCTGGGCCTCTCTTGTTGAGAGTGAGCTCGTGGCTTGACGTTGGGCTGCAGCAGATTGAAGCAGTATGAAGTAGGCTCTAAAGGAACAGCTCCGAAGGGCATAAAGAGTGGAAAATGTTGCAGGTCTGCTTTGCTTAAGGAGGAACCGGACGCATCAATGCTTTTACGGAAATCAATTTTCAGGAAAGCTGCTGGATCTGTGCTAGGAAGAGTCCTATTGGAGATAGATTGGTGTGGTGACCTACCTCGAGACTGCTCATCGTCCTTCTTATGTTTTCACCTCTTCATACCTGATAATGTTGATGGAGAATGGGAGCAATGAATTCAGTCATCCTTTGCTGGGCTGTAAAAATGTTGACCTTGTGCTCCTTAATGGTTTTTGTGTTCATAATAAGGCATGAGGAACACAACTTAGTGTCATGGTCAGATCCCAACACCTTAAGCAGATGGCATGGGGGTGATGGACGTGCCCCTCACAATCCCAGCAGGGTTTGAATCCAGACCCTTCTTTTGGGGGGCGGGGAACATATTTTTGGTACTCTGTATTTCAATTTTATGAGATAAAGATTGTCCTCAGGGTAAAACTCCCAATCTGTGACAAAAGCACAGAATAAGGGAATTGATGTTTCTATGCCAGGGAGCTATATGGCCTCAGTGGTGTCACCTGAAATCACTTCTGGTGCCGGCCGAGTCCAGTGCCCTGTACTAGCAATCTTGTAGCTTTGAAGTTTATGGATCCAGGCTGACACCTGGGTAGTTCTACAGGTGAGGAATCTGCAGATAGAATATCCATCAGAAAGATCTTTACCGCAGGTAGGTCATTTTTTCTTCAACAATGTAAACTGGTAACTGAGGGGGTGAGTTTGCAGCCACGCACTTATTTATAACATTGTGGAAACCTTTTATTCCGGTGTCTTCAGCCATGCTGAGAAGATGGGTGAAAGGGGTAATGGCTTTGGAAGGTGTAGACACAGGTCAGTTTGCTACACACTCAAAGCGCAGAGCTATGGCTTTAAAAGCCTTCTTGGCTTGTGCCATGCAGGAAGATATTCTAAGATCAGCAGATTGGTCAAGGGTTTCTACATTTAAAACCTTTTATTGTACAACCATTGAGTGATTTTCGATGATGTGGTATGGAACTTGCATAATAGAGCCTGGTTCACACTGGACAGCAACTCCCACTTTGCTCATGGGCGGGAGGATCATGTGACTCATGGGCAGGAGGGGGCCACCACATTTCCTGTGTTGCAAACTTATCTTGCGGTTGCCAGCCCAACAGTACCATCTTCAGCACCTCCACTGTAAGGGGCTGGTTAGGAGAATGCTGCCAGTGTCTACATGCCCTTTCTAGGGAGGATTTCTGGGTTGCTGTATAGCCCAATCCAAGATGGCGGCTTCTCATACTTTCCCAAACTATCATGGCGACTGGAAGTACTTCCTGTTATAACAGTATAAATTGCCATTTTTCTTTCTGCTCCTTGTGCGCAACACTTCATTCCTATGGGTATCCTCGCTCTTCTTGTCTCTACTTGCAAAGTATTTCTTGCAATTCTTCGTCCTGCATTTCCTGTCCTCCGCCATTTGGGGGTCCTTCTCGTTACTGTCTGCCTGTGGTGTTTCCTGTAATTAGGAGGAATTTTTTCCTAGGGCGTTTTCCTCCTTTGGAACTCCTTCTGGAAGGCACAATCTGCTTAGGCACATTCAGGTTTTGCTGGCATTATGGCTACTGGAAGCGGTTGCCCTTACCTCTGGCAGACCAACACTGTTAGAACCTTAGCTACTCTGGCAACCTGTAGTCAGCGGTTGCTCCCTGAACGTCCATCTTCAGAGAGGTCCGACACTCCTAGGAATACTTTTTTCCCACCCATATTTGACATGCTATAAAAATCTCTTTTGATTATTTCTAGTATGGGTTTCATCGAATCAGACATTCGCTTAAAGGTTCAAGCTAGACTGGAGGATGCCTCCTGTAGGAAAGACTACTGCACTTAGGACTTTGGTCAAATGAAGGAGGAATTGCTTTTTGTTGTTATATTTAGATTTCTTTATGCTATGTAATTTTAAAAAGAGGAAGTTTATTAGGAACCATGCCTATTTACAGTACCGGGTGACTTTCATTAATGTTAATGCTTGCTGCTTGAGAATGCAGGATTGCGGGAATTGTAATGTTTTCCTTGAGTATGCTGCATAAATAAAGCTGGAAAAGAGATTGCTTAAATTTTACATGGTTATACCCAGGCCAGCGTTTCCATAGGAAATGCCTTTTTTGTTTTGCTAATACCTTTGGTGCCGTTTGACGAAGTGTCACATTATTTTCCCCAAAAGTGCTATTTTTTGGTTTGTTTGTGCTGGGAAGTTTTGGGGTGATCGGTCAAGTGGCGGCGGAGAAAATGCATTTTCTATAGCAGTTTTTTTCGGTAGAGCGTAAGTGTTCGACCTTGTGTATACATTTAGTATACTTCTTATGGCTTAAAGCGATTTCATTTGTCGGTTGCAGTGTCCTTTAAAAATTATTGCCCGCTAGCGGGTCAGTTCTGTCTTTTTCTGTTTCAAAACAGTGACCAACTACAGTATTATTATACTTTGGTTTCTCTTATCTGTTGCTGTGACTGACTATTTTGGTCATTTCTTTGGTGCTCCCCTTTCACTGTGGGTGTTTTAGGCTTGTAGCTGCCTGCATTTTATTGCAGCATTCCGTTCCTCTCATGTCGCTGACATTTGTTTTGGCCTTATTCCAGTGCTGTCCTCGTTTACCTCTGGCTCCTAAAATAAGCTTATTTTACAAAAGAAACACCCAATCGTTTAGCTCACTCCTCATGAAGGTCACAATATGCCCTTTCTGATAGAATGTTGCTAAACCTAGAAGCAATGAGGTGAAACTTGCTTAGCCTCACATGGCATCTCCAATCTCTATTTCCAGGGCCTCTCCCTGACAGCACTCACAACATCGCACACAGAGCAGTGCTTATCTCCTTTGTTGGGGCCATAAATCTTCTCAGGCTGCTCTGCTCGTGAGAGGCAAGGATGCTTGCTAGACACGTCATTCGGTTAAAATAAAAATAAAATACTTTTCCAGCCTTATTTCCCAATTTCTGTTCCAGCCTTATTTTCCAATTTCTGTTCAGATTTCTGATGTTCGTGCCAAAACATGGCAGGAAAATACAAAATTATGAGACAGGGTTGACAAATTTATGTGGCAAGAAAAGTCCAGTTCTGAATTTATAATTTCAATAGCTCTAACTCAAGAAAATGAAAGATCTTTTGCATTGCAAATGCTTGTTTAAGAAGTGGTACCAAAAAACACTGCTGAATGGAATTACACCAAATTTGTCAGGAAGCTAGATCTTAGTCCAGAAAGCATGTGTGTTTGTAATTTAGTGTACAGCTGTTTAGTAGTTTTTGAGATAAGGGAGAAAGATATTTGTGTATTCCGACAGCATCGAGAAAATCTCTCGAACCCAATTTTGAACAAGCTTTTGAAATGCAATAGGTCTCATATATTTCAAACAAGTTAATTGTCATCTCTTGACAACAGCACCCACGAGCAAAGACAAAAGAAAATAGGTGAAGAACCTGAGAAAAGACGACTTGGCAAAATAACAGAAAGTTAGCTTTAAAAAATAAAACTTTGAAATTGTATGCCTGCTGGGCAAGCACAAGCCGCCTGTTTGCGGGGCACTTGAAGTTAAAAACAACAAATAGTACCTCGATCCCATCGGGAGCTGCAGATGGGCACTAATTAAGTTGCATCAATTAGTGCTTGATCCCTGCTCCACACAGAGGAACAAAAATGATGCCAAGCATGCCTTGAAGAATTACAAGGCTGTAAAGAAGAGTGCCACGCAAACCAACAAATGGTGAGCAACAGTTGGGCTCCAAGCCCTTTAATGAACACAACAGAGTCTCGCATTGGCGATGCAAGGGCATGCACTTGCAGGCCCCACTCTTAAAAGGAAGCAGGCAAGCAGAAAACTGTCGATTTGCATGCACAGAGATGTGGACCTATCTATAAAAAAAATAACATGTACCTTCTGGCCTAAGAATCCTCTGAGGGGCTAGTCAGTTCCTGTGAATCCTCTAGAGTAGGCCTATGCCACTTGCATAACCGGACACTAATTAGTCCATATTTTCCTGCACACTCCATTCTTGGCATGTGCTTACTGCAGTGTTCGAAATAACAGCCATTATTCCAGTACCATCAATAATAGGAGGACCATGCTTCCAGAACACTACCTATAGCTGACCTCTTCCTCAATTGGCAGAACTGACCGCTTCCTGCAGCGAACCAATGAAAGGCTGATGCATTTTCCCGTTGATGTAATTGAATGGTTGGTGTAGCCCAAGACAGAAAGTCATGACTTATCTGAGCTCTTTCCACCCCTTTGCCGACCACCGATGCTCTGCACCCTGCATTCCAGGTGACAGCATTCTCTGGCCTTGATTCAGTGCTATGATCTTCACTGAAATATCCCAGTGCATCTCATTTGGGTCTGCCTGGAAATCAAATTGCTGACCTAAACACCATTACCTCCTGCTATTTTAATACAGGGATCTACACACATGTGACAAGGTAGTTGACACTGCTCTGATGATGTACCTCAAACAAGTAGCCCCTCTGCTGCCTTTAATAACTGGATCAATGTTTACTTCAATCTCCTGTGTTGCCTTTTATTTAGTACACAAACACCACATTTTAAGTGCACCACAAACCTAACATGTATTGTTCCCTTTTCAGTACCAAGAAACACATAGCTTTATCAATGTTCATCAGTACTGTCATACAATACTCTCAGGTGCTGCGCACTGTGTCCCACAGAGCTCTACCATTGACTTCAATACTGTCCACAGCACACACTTTTCTATCCTCGCTCTACAAACAACACCAGGAGCTTCCGATGCACCTCAGATCTGTTCAGTATCACCCATCCCTTACCTTTCCAAGTGGGCCATTTCCTGCCTTTCAGTTCTGGTCAACAGCACTCTGCATTCAATGACGGAAGGTTTTGTTTTGCTTAAAAATCTCAACATGCAAAGACTGGCTGATGGTGTCACATGTAACACAAAGCTAATTGGAAGCCACACCCTTCCCTTTCAATACTTTGAAACACATCATCAACTGAAATACAAAGATTATTTCAAAAGTGACCCAAAAGTGGTGCGCTAAAAACAAAAAAAACAAAAAAACACCCCAATCCTGCAGATTGATGCGCTGCAACACAAAATCCTGCCCACACACTATCATGACTGCTGTATCAGGTATGTATGAAGAACTATCAAACAGCTCCAGTTCAAGGTGAAATGGCACTTGCAGGCAGTAGGGGAGCAAGAGTTGAAGGCAAGGCAGACTGCAGGAGCACAGCTGGCACAGTCGCACCTTGTCTGGTGGAACTAGGGGTCAGACAGTTATCTCACTCTTTTCAAGCACAAGTGGGCACCACTAGGCTCCTTGGATCAGGAACCAACTGTAACTCAGAGTCTTTGGTTTGACAAGATGGCGTTCCAGAGTTTGGAGCAGTTTTTCCCATGGAGCTACAATTTCTCAAATACAGGTCTAGGAGTAGATTTAAAATGATTGTCATCGGGTCTACGTAGCATGCACAGCTGAAGACTGTACAGAAGTATCCCAAAGTGCCAGTATGAAAGCCACCTGACTGACTGAAGGAGAGCTTGACCAAAGCGCTTGTGACCAAAGACAAGTTCCTACAACAACCTTGGTCATGGAAACGTCAAAGTGTAAAAACCAAAGATTTCTTTAAAGATCGTTTTACCTGTAAATATCATAGACTGGACTGTATGGTTTATTCTGATTAGATGTTTCAGGGAGGGAGAGGCGGGGATTCCACAACATTATTTAAGAGACTATAAGACTAAAACCAATTTCATACAAATATTTTAATAGCCACAAAAAATAGGAAAATGATAAAGGGGAAGAGAAGAAAAACGAAGTAAGCAGTTGCTAATGAATTTCGAGAGAAACAACCATTTAGAATGCCTTCTACTGAAACAAATACAGGTATATGAGAAAAAGCAAAAACGGCGAGAGTAGACCGTGGACCGGATTTAGACTCCAAGAAGACCCGATACTACTCCCTTCCACAAGGGCGGCAGAGGGATGGAGGAATCTACTCCACTGTCCTTTTGGATTAGAGCCTGCCCTATTTGGAGATGTCTACTTGTCTTTCGGAGAGCTTTGTGCCTTCAGTGGAGTGGTTGCAATTGTGGTTCTGCTTGATATGATCTAGGGACTACCACATCAGAGCTGCAGGAGTCAGAATTCTAACACTGGCTCAAAGACTTAGGCCCTCATTACGATCATGGCGGTTTGGCCCGCCATGCTGCTAGTGGTGGCTGAAGCCGCTAGGCGGCATGGCGGGCCAAACCGCCATATAATGGACATGGTGACGGCCGCCTGCGGCAGCCGTCACCCACCGCCAGGCTCCCGCCATCAGGCAGCCTGGCGGCGGGTTGAAACACCATCCGCCAGGATAGCTGCACTACCCTGCGGATCATGTTTCATTTCCCGCCAGCCTTTTCCTGGCGGGATATT
This sequence comes from Pleurodeles waltl, assembly GCF_031143425.1. Classification (NCBI taxonomy): domain Eukaryota; kingdom Metazoa; phylum Chordata; class Amphibia; order Caudata; family Salamandridae; genus Pleurodeles; species Pleurodeles waltl. Next base: position 95,479,578 of record NC_090445.1, read on the forward strand.
CCACCAGGAAAAGGCTGGTGGAGGGGGTGCCCTGGGGCACCCCTGGGGGCCCCTGCACTGCCCATGCACTTTGCATGGGCAGTGCAGGGGCCCCAGTGCAGAGCACTGCCTCTGTGCACCTGCCGCACAGAGGCATTGATAGCCGGCGTCAATGTCCCGGCCGGGCCTTTCTGTTAGCCGGCGGGCAGAATGAAAATGTCACTTACCCAGTGTACATCTGTTCGTGGCATCAGTCGCTGGAGATTCACATGTTCTGCATAGCTCGCCATCTGGTGTTGGGTCGGAGTGTTACAAGTTGTTTTTCTTCGAAGAAGTCTTTCGAGTCACGGGACCGAGTGACTCCTCCTTCTGTCTCCATTGCGCATGGGCGTCGACTCCATCTTCGATTGTTTTCCCCGCAGAGGGTGAGGTAGGAGTTGTGTTGTAGTAATAGTGCCCATGCAATGGAGTGACTAAGTATGTACCTATTTAAAGTTAAAATAATATATATACAAATGTACAAAGTTGAAGCTAACTTCCGAACTGCTACAGGCTCCCGGGGAGGTGGGTGGGCACATGTGAATCTCCAGCGACTGATGCCACGAACAGATGTACACTGGGTAAGTGACATTTTCAGTTCGATGGCATCTGTCGCTGTAGATACACATGTTCTGCATAGACTAGTAAGCAGTTATCTCCCCAAAAGCGGTGGCTCAGCCTGTAGGAATGGAAGTGGTTTGAAATAATGTTCTTAACACGGCTTGACCTACTGTGGCTTGCTGTGCGGATAGCACGTCTACACAGTAGTGCTTGGTGAACGTGTGTGGCGTAGACCATGTGGCTGCCTTACATATTTCTTGCATTGGGATGTTTCCTAGAAAGGCCATGGTAGCACCTTTTTTTCTGGTTGAGTGTGCCCTTGGTGTAATGGGCAGTTGTCGTTTTGCTTTAAGGTAGCAGATTTGGATGCATTTAACTATCCATCTGGCTATACCTTGTTTTGATATTGGGTTTCCTGCATGAAGTTTTTGGAATGCAATAAATAGTTGTTTAGTCTTTCTGATGTTTTTCGTTCTGTCAATGTAGTACATTAATGCTCTTTTGACATCTAATGTATGTAGTGCCCTCTCAGCTACGGAATCTGGCTGTGGGAAGAACACTGGTAGTTCCACTGTTTGATTTAGGTGGAACGGTGAAATAACCTTTGGTAAAAATTTAGGATTAGTCCTTAGGACGACTTTATTTTTGTGTAGTTGTATAAAAGGTTCTTGTATTGTAAACGCCTGAATTTCGCTTACTCTTCTTAGAGATGTAATGGCGATGAGAAATGCAACCTTCCAGGTTAGGAACTGTATTTCGCAAGAGTGCATGGGTTCAAAAGGTGGACCCATGAGTCTTGTTAATACAACATTTAAGTTCCATGAAGGAACAGGTGGTGTTCTTGGTGGTATAATTCTTTTAAGGCCTTCCATGAATGCTTTAATGACTGGTATCCTATATAGGGAAGTTGAATAGGTAGTCTGCAGGTATGCAGATATTGCCGCAAGGTGTATTTTAATGGAAGAGAAGGCTAGGTTAGATTTTTGTAAGTGAAGCAAGTAACCCACTACATCCTTTGGAGTTGTGTGTAAAGGTTGGATCTGATTATGATGGCAGTAGCAGACAAACCTCTTCCATTTACTTGCATAGCAGTGCCTAGTGGACGGCCTTCTGGCTTGCTTTATGACTTCCATACATTCTTGGGTAAGTTGTAAGTGTCCGAATTCTAGGATTTCAGGAGCCAGATTGCTAGATTCAGCGATGCTGGATCTGGATGTCTGATCTGTTGGTTGTGTTGTGTTAACAGATCCGGCCTGTTGGGCAATTTGATGTGGGGTACTACTGATAGGTCTAGCAGTGTTGTGTACCAGGGTTGCCTTGCCCAAGTTGGTGCTATTAAAATGAGTTTGAGTTTGTTTTGACTCAATTTGTTTACCAGATAAGGAAGGAGAGGGAGAGGAGGAAAAGCGTAGGCAAATATCCCTGACCAGTTCATCCATAGGGCATTGCCTTGGGACTGCCTGTGTGGGTATCTGGATGCGAAGTTTTGGCATTTTGCGTTCTCTCTTGTTGCAAACAAGTCTATTTGAGGTGTTCCCCAGAGTCTGAAGTAAGTGTTTAGAATTTGGGGGTGAATTTCCCATTCGTGGACTTGTTGGTGATCTCGAGAGAGATTGTCTGCAAGTTGATTCTGGATCCCTGGAATAAACTGCACTATTAGGCGAATGTGGTTGTGAATTGCCCATCGCCATATCTTCTGTGCTAGAAGGCTCAACTGCGTTGAGTGTGTCCCCCCCTGTTTGTTTAGATAATACATTGTTGTCATGTTGTCTGTTTTGACAAGAATGTATTTGCGAGTTATAATTGGTTGGAAAGCCCTTAATGCTTGAAAAACTGCTAGCATTTCTAGGTGATTTATATGCAGTTTTGTTTGATGTACGTTCCATTGTCCTTGTATGCTCTGTTGATCGAGGTGTGCTCCCCACCCTGTCATGGAAGCATCTGTTGTTATTACGTATTGTGGCACTGGGTCTTGGAATGGCCGCCCTTTGTTTACATTTATACTGTTCCACCATAGAAGCGAGAGGTAAGTTTGGCGGTCTATCAACACCAGATCTAGAAGGTGACCCTGTGCTTGTGACCATTGTGATGCTAGGCACTGTTGTAAGGGCCTCATGTGTAGTCTTGCGTTCGGGACAATGGCTATGCATGAAGACATCATGCCTAGGAGTTGTAATATCATCTTTGCTTGTATTGTTTGTGTTGGATACATGCGTTGTATGATCTTGTTGAAATTTTGAATTCTTTGTGGACTTGGAGTGGCTACTCCTTTTGTTGTGTCTATTATGGCTCCCAGGTATTGTTGTACTTTGCACGGCAAAATGTTGGATTTTGCAAAGTTGACGGTGAAACCTAGTTTGTAGAGGGTTTGTATGATTTGATTTGTGTGTTGTAAGCACTTTGTTAGTGAATTGGTTTTGATTAGCCAGTCGTCTAGATACGGGAATACATGTATTTACTGCCTTCTGATGTGTGCAGCCACTACTGCTAGACATTTTGTAAAGACTCTTGGTGCGGTTGTTAAACCAAAAGGCAATACTTTGAATTGGTAATGTATTCCTTTGAATACGAACCGTAGGTATTTTCTGTGAGATTGATGTATTGGTATATAGAAATACGCGTCTTTGAGGTCTAAGGTTGTCATGTAGTCCTGTAGTTTTAGCAATGGTAACACCTCTTGTAGCGTGACCATGTGAAAGTGGTCTGATTTGATGTAGGTGTTTAGTATTCTGAGGTCTAGGATTGGTCTCAGTGTTTTGTCCTTTTTTGGTATTAAGAAGTACAGTGAATAGACTCCTGTGTTTGTTTGTGTGTTTGGTACTAATTCGATTGCATTCTTTTGCAATAGTGCTTGAACTTCTATTTCCAGAAGTTCGGAATGTTGTTTTGATAAATTCTGTGCTTTTGGTGGTATGTTTGGAGGGAATTGTAGGAATTCTATGCAATAACCATGTTGGATAATTGCTAAGACCCAAGTGTCTGTAGTTATTTCCTCCCATGCTTTGTAATAATGACCTATTCTTCCCCCCACTGGTGTTGTGTGGAGGGGGTGAGTGACATCTGAGTCACTGCTTGGTTGTAGGGGTTTTGGGGCTTTGAAATTTTCCTCTATTCCTAGGGAATTGCCCTCCTCTGTATTGGCCCCGAAAGCCTCCCCTGTACTGTCGCTGGTAGCTGGACGGTGTTGCCTGCGAAGTGCTGGCTTGTGTGGCCTGACCCCGAAACCCCCCTCTAAAGGGTGTCTTGCGGAAGGTGCTGTAGGTTCCTCTGCCCTGCGGGGAGTAGAGTGCGCCCATGGCTTTAGCAGTGTCAGTGTCTTTTTTAAGTTTTTCGATTGCCGTGTCCACTTCTGGTCCGAACAGTTGTTTTTCGTTGAATGGCATATTGAGCACTGCCTGCTGTATCTCTGGTTTGAACCCAGACGTTCTTAGCCATGCGTGCCTTCTAATGGTCACAGATGTATTAATTGTTCTTGCAGCTGTGTCTGCTGCGTCCATAGAAGATCGTATCTGGTTATTTAATATGTTCTGTCCTTCCTCAACCACCTGCTTTGCCCTTTTTTGTAGTTCCTTGGGTAGATGCTCGATGAGGTGTTGCATCTCATCCCAATGGGCTCTGTCATAGCGCGCAAGTAGTGCTTGAGAGTTAGCGATGCGCCACTGGTTTGCAGCTTGTACTGCAACTCTTTTCCCAGCTGCATCGAACTTGCGGCTCTCTTTATCTGGGGGTGGTGCATCCCCAGATGTGTGGGAGTTGGCTCTTTTCCGAGCTGCTCCTACTACGACGGAATCTGGTGGCAGCTGTGTGGTGATGAAAACAGGGTCTGTAGGAGGTGCCTTATATTTCTTTTCCACCCTTGGCGTTATTGCCCTACTTTTGACCGGCTCCTTGAAGATATCCTTTGCGTGCCGAAGCATACCTGGCAGCATAGGCAGGCTTTGGTAGGAGCTGTGGGTGGAGGAGAGGGTGTTGAATAAAAAGTCATCCTCGACTTGTTCTGAGTGGAGGTTTACGTTGTGGAATTGTGCTGCTCTAGCCACCACTTGAGAATATGCTGTGCTGTCTTCTGGTGGTGAGGGCTTTGTTGGATATGCCTCCGGACTGTTGTCCGACACTGGGGCGTCATATAAGTCCCAAGCGTCTTGATCCTGGTCACCTTGGCTCATGGTGGTGTGAGCCGGGGAATGTGACTGAGTTTGCGTTGGTGAGACGTTAATTACAGGTGGAGGAGAGGGTGGCGGAGTCACCTTTTTCACCATTTTTGTTTGTGGCGCCTGGTCTGTTTGAAACTCCAGTCTCCTTTTCCTCCTAATAGGGGGAAGGGTGCTTATTTTTCCTGTTCCCTGCTGTATGAAAATACGTTTTTGCGTATGGTCCACTTCGGTGGATTGCAGCTCTTCCTCAAACCTATGCTTTCGCATCTGAGAGGACAGTGATTGCTCCTCTGTATAAGAGCCTGGACCTGGGTCGGTTACGGGTTGTTTCGGCACCGAAACCCTGCCTGTATCTTTTTTCGGCTCCGAGGTGGCTTTTTTTCTTTTTTGGAGTCGAAACATCTCGGCGTCGATCTTCGCCGGTGCCGCTGTCTCGGCGTCGAGCCGTTTCTACACCGCTATCTCGGTGTCGTTGCTTTTCCCCAGCACTTTCTCGATCCTGAGAAGGCTGCGTGCCGGTGTCTCGACCGGAGTCGGACGATCTCGGCACTGTTTGGGCCTTTTTCGGTGCCGATGGTCGGTCACCGAATTTATGGGTGGAGCCATGGCCTGGTGGCAGTGGCGTCCCCTGGGCCTTGTCACTTTTCTTATGTGTTGTTTTCGACGTCTTACTCACGGCTCTTTGATCGTCGAATTCCTCGGAGTCCGATTCGTGGATCTAAAAGGTTTCTTCTTCCTCTTGTTCCTCGAACTCTCGGTGCGCTGTCGGCGTGGACGCCATCTGAAGTCTCCTGGCTCGACGGTCACGGAGTGTCTTTCGGGACCGGAACGCGCGACAGGCCTCGCAAGTCTCCTCACTGTGCTCAGGTGACAGGCACAGGTTACAGACCAAATGTTGGTCTGTATACGGGTATTTGTTGTGGCATTTGGGACAAAAACGGAACGGGGTCCGTTCCATCGGCGTTGTTCGACACGCGGTCGGGCCGACCAGGCCCCGACGGGGGATCGAAAACTACCCCGAAGGGCACCGGAGCACGTCAATCTTCGATGCGGTGTTGAATCTAACTACACCGATCCCGAACGCAACAATACCGACGAAAATCTTCCGATATTTACTAACTTTCCGTTCCGAAACTCGGAGCGACAGGAACACGCCCGAACCTGATGGCGGAAAGAAAACAATCGAAGATGGAGTCGACGCCCATGCGCAATGGAGACAGGAGGAGGAGTCACTCGGTCCCGTGACTCGAAAGACTTCTTCGAAGAAAAACAACTTGTAACACTCCGACCCAACACCAGATGGCGAGCTATGCAGAACATGTGTATCTACAGCGACAGATGCCATCGAACACAAGGTTTTCGCCTGCCGGCTCACAGAAAAATTCATTATCTGGCCGGCGGGGTTCCGGAGTCGCTGGCAGTCAGTGTTTTGACCGCCAGCATGAACACGGCGGTTGTTTCCGCCATGTTCATAATGACCACCTTAGTCTGTGCACTAATATGAATTAAAAATCAAGCTGGACTGCAACCCACAAACATCCCACTGAGCAATACTGTGCAATAATTGTTTGTTTCCTGGTAACTATCAGTCCCACAAGATGAGTTCAGGGACACAGTGGAACTCCAAACCCTATTTGTAAGTAAATAACACACTCAAATTAGCAATAATAATTAGGACATGTATTCTAAAATATTTATTTTAAAATCTTGATCTAGTGCATGAAATGTAAATGGCAATCACACTGAATGCAAGAATGAATGCAGCAAAACATGTTATGATCAGCAAAACAGCATGAACACTTCTAAAATGCGTGAGCATTTCTCATCCTAACACCCTCAGGCTATTTCTAAGCGCTGTGCTAAGCTTTAACTAAACAGTAAATAGAAAGCCTCTGCTCGAGTTTCTAAAATGGATCGCCCTGCATAGCTGTATTATTGTTATCAAATAGCAAGTCAACTATTCTCCATCACAGCTTGTTTGAGGCTGGAAAAAACTGCCACATGCTGAGGGCAATGTCTTATCGCTGTCCCCGATGTTGCCTCCAACTTGGGTTAGTTGGCCCTGCAAACCAAAGTGACCTCTGGCATCCAACACACAAGATACAACATGTGAGATTTCAAAGTATAATTTTGGAGCATGCTGTGGTGAAAGACAGTACTCCATGGTAGCCTGGCTTAATGGTCATTGAGCCACCGTGCATCTCAAGACTGGCCTTGGTGAAAACGTCTTGGTGGCACCACCATGGGAAAGCATACCAGTGTACCACCTGCTTAGTTGGGAGTCCTTTTCTGCTTTAAAAGTCTGGGAAGTACTCTAAAGTAACAAGGACATGTCTAAAGAGATGTTGAAATTCCAAGCTGTTAATTACCTCAAACACCCACAAACCTAATGGCATGGCTGTTGGTTGTGGAAAGTAGCCCAATTTTGGGGTAGGTGGTTTCAATGTGGTCCCAGCTGAAAGTGAACCATGAACATGCATTGGCAAAGCAATAGGTGCTGCCTTTGGGCACTACTGTATTTGGCTATGGTGTGCAGCTCTTTTGTTGCAGAGGAGGTCCTGGCAGCAAATGGCAGCTGCGGAGCCCTTCAGAAATTTAACTTTACATTTTATTATTATTGCATTTTTCTTAAACGCCAGTACCACAACGGGTAAAGGAGCAATTGGGGGGTAGGCTTGACGTAATGAAGCCAGGTGAGCGGAAGACGAGGAAGGCAGCACGAGGGAGAAAACAACACGCAGCATGGGGTGGTTGTATTTATGGGGGTGAAAGAATCACATGAGAGAGACGGAGAGCAATATACGACTGAGAGAGCAACAGTAAGCACGGGAGAGGAAAAAGTACCTTAGAGAGAGATGGAAAACACATGCGCTCTAATGGAGTGCTTAGTGAAAACGTAGTTCCCTCCAAGTCCAGCAGTGGACGGATACAAGTCAGCCAATTGAAAGGACAGTAAAAAGTCTGTGCTCCAAGGAGGGGATAATCATAAGAAATGGAAGGGAGATGAAGGGGAGTCATCGAGTAAGAAGCAAACAAATCAAAGTGACCAACCAATTTAAATCAATATGCCGGCTTCTACGCCCTCTGAAGTTTTTGTTAAGCCCTCACAAGTTTTTGTTAAGCCCTCACAAGGTCTCTTGCAACCAGACAGCTTCCACTTCTAGTAGGCGAGACCCAAAAATGCAAGAGGGAATGCGATGCTAGGTATGATACTCTGAATACTATGCTCCAAGGGTTAGCTTCTGCGACATTAAAACAGCTCCAAATAATTTAATTATCTTTATCTATGACGTAAACGGTAAGAGGTAAGTTGGATGTCTGATCAGACCAGAAGCTAATTGTAGAAAAAAAACAAGGATACGTGTTTACTTGTTTTGAGAGTATGTAATCAGAGCTTGGGTAGAGCTACCAGTTTCTGGGAAACTTATTTTCTTTTTTAGCCGTATCTAGGTGCATAGTCCCCTACAGCACTGACCAAAATATTTAACACAGCACAGAGAGAGGAGGACAAGATGAAGACGTTAGTGGTAACAGGTAGTAAATAGTATATCATAAAAATGAGATAAAGACATGAGAAATGTGTCCTGAACTAGCATGTGACTCCAAGCAAGGGATCAGCATTACTGGCAATTGTGAGAGAACATGTGGCAACTCTTCAGGCCTGTCAAAAAAAATATTTCCCTGTGAAATGTGAATCTATTCTTCCTGAAAGCCATTAGTCAAAAGTAATATCGTATGCAGAACAGTATTCTATATTTTTAGAGAAAGATGAGACCAAACTAAGAATCGGATAATCAAATCTATTAGTGGAAATAAACATGAGAACCTAATGCACAGATACAAAAATTTAAAGTAAGAGAAATGTAGCACTGCAAGTGGGAAAGAGAACAATACCTGTTTCCAGAGAGAAGAATAAAAAGGGAATATGAGAAAGAAGGTGAAATCCACACTAATTGTATTTTAAGACTGGTATGCGTACACTATCGGATGTTTAAAATACTATAGACTGACTTTGGTAAAATACAAAACGATTTTCAAGGCATGAATGTGTGTGTTAAGTGTAAATGGAAAACGTCCAACACCTATTAGCATGAGGAGGAAACCAATGGCACAGTATATTTCTATAGTGGGCGTAAGTGAAAGGGGTTTGTGACAAATTAGAACTGGAATAGAAACATTACCCAGTAATACATTGCCTCAGGCATACGACATGCATGAGGAATCTACGGGTTCCAAAGAAATGCTACAACTGCAGCAAATTATGTTTTTTAGCTGCATATATCACTGCTGCACAACTATTTCTGCTCTATCACCAAAAGAATGTGTAGGCTACTATAGGGAAGTGAATGATTATGTGGGTTGTTTGTGAGACCTCCACATATAATGATGTCACAATCTCTATTAGGTCCAGTTAGGTTCTTTAAAGAAACCCCTACCTCAGTCCTGGGTAGCTGCGGCACAGAACAGTTAGACTTAATCAAAGGGATAAGTGTAAAGCTTTCAGAAGTACGAGAACAAGTCAGCAAATAAGAAATACAACATAATAAAAATACGACACCAATTTATAAAAAAGGGTATATTTTTATCTTTAAATAGACATCACAACAACAAAGATCTATTGCGGGAAACTGATTATATGATTTTTTTTTTAAGTTAATCACTGTAGTCAAATCCTTAAAAAGCAATAAATCGTTGTAAGGGGCTTAGCAGTTCTGTGCGAACTGGATATAACAGCCACTAGAATTCTCTTGGATAGGCCACAACAGGCTGGGAGCCGGTCAATGAGACCACTTAGGTCTAGGAAGACAGTTATCTGGTCCAGCAGTCTCGGGGTCCTTACCTGTATGTTTATCCCTTATCATAGTCCAGCAAAGAAGGTGTCCTGATGCTGGAAATGCAGGATACTGAAGATGCTGCGAGTCTTCCTGGGCCACCCTTGGATCCGTGAAGGTCAGGGGCTATCTCTGGCCTAAGGACTCGATCTCCCACAAGGCTTCAGTGGTTGCCACCGGTCAGCTAGTTTCCCAGTGATAGCAGTTACGTGCAGGTAAGTAAATCTTTCTTGTCTGGGACCCAGAGTCCACTCTGACTTCAGTCACAGGTCCGACAACCTTGGAGGCACTACGTGACGGTGAAGACTCAACCTCCCAGGTCGTACTTCTGCATCCAGAAGCAGGCAGGCGTTCCTGTACAGTTGGGCTCTCACGGAGCAGGCTTCTTTAGCTTTTGTAGCCCTGATGTTTAACAGGGTGCTAGCCATCTAGCACTTGGAGTCATTCAGTCTGCCCCGGCACAACTGGAGGATTTTCCCGGAGTGGGCACAGCATGCAGAGTCCTTTTTGCAGGTACCTCGGGAGCAGCGGGTGCAGTCCAGCCTTTGGGGTAGCCTCTCGTGCTGGATACAGGGAGCAGAAAGGCAGTCCTTCTTCTTTCCATGCCAGCAGTGATTTGAGGACTGAGTGCCAGAGGTGCAGCTTTTATGCCATCTTCGTGTTTTGGGGAGGGGAATATTCACTAGCCAATGGGGCAGCAGTTCTCATGGGGCAACTCTTCCCACTTTACATCACTTCTTTGGGGCATAGAGTACCCTTCTCAGCCTAAATCCAAAATGGCTAAGATCTTCTTCCTGGGGTCCCACCCTCCCCCCACAGGCTGTACCCAACAAAATGAGCCACTTCTCCTGGAAAACCCATTCTACCATGAGTTTTCCCCCTCTGGAGGAAACAACAGCCTGTCTGCCTACGCAAAGGAGCAGACAGGCTAAGGAGTGATAGCCATTGCTTCACAGAAGCAGTAGCCTCTTTGGAGCAGGGCCACCTGTGGCCACACCCCCATTGTAATCCTGCCAGAGGAGGTCATACTTTCTCCCATCAAATGTTCCCTCTGTTCCTTGCTCCTGTGGCAACCAACAGCTGCAGATAGTCAGGAAGGGCTACCAATGGTTTTATGCAACAAAATGGTGACTTTCTAATGTCACTTTCCTATTAGAAGTTATCTAAATACGATCTCAGCAATAAGTCGGTTTTAATGTAACAATTAATTTTATACCAGAGTAACATCTTTGGCGGTCCCTAATGGAAGTTAGCACTTAGCACAGTTTCTAGTGTAACCCCATGTTAGCCAATCAGGCCAAAGGCCTTACTACAGTGAAAATTACAATTTAAAGTTTTCACTATGAGGACTTGCCAAAAACGAAAGGAACATGTCCTTCATTTTAATATCTAGCACCCTGCCTTGTGGGATATCAAGGCCCTCCCTAGAGGTGAATTATTAATATTAAAACGGAAGGCTTTGACTCGGCAAGAGGGTTTATTTTGCCATGTTGAGTAGCCAGTATGGGAGTTGTCCGATTAGGCTGTAGTGGCAGACCACAGTCACGTTTTCACCTTGGTCACTGCAGTAGGGGCACATTTTAGTACTGTAGCCCACTAGTGACATTGAGCTTACTAGCCCTGGGTACCTCTTGTACCATGTACTAGGGACTTTTAGGTAAGTTAAATAAGCCAATCGTGTATTAGCCAATTGTACACAATACTGAGGGGTCCGAGCACATGCACTAGGGCCTGGACAGCAGGGCCCAGTGCACTACACTTTCCAAAAACCAGACGCATTCGTTCAAACCTTTGGGGTGTGGAGGGTGATCACACAAAAAGAGGCACTTACCAGCAGCCACTAAGACAGCAACCCAGTTGAACCAACTCCAATGGACAGGAGTCTACCCCGAGCGATTATAAGAAATCAAATTATCAAAACTATGAATTCAGCTATGTACCCTACAATGGCTGGTTTGTAACAGGTGGGGCCGTACCTGGACTTTTCTGAGGCTGTACAAAATAAGAAACGGTCAGGATAGGATGCATACTGGGGAAGGATCTGTCAAAGTTGGCGCAAAGGATAAAAGGGCTAAACATTTCATTATATCATTGTAAATACGTTTTATTTATTTATTCTGTATCTTCTGGCAACAATTGGTGAAAACAACCTCGATAGGTGGAATTAACCTGTTTCAATACATCACAAAGTGTGTCCGATACAGTGACAGTCTTCCATTCCTCCTACCCCCCACCCAACCTGGATAAGCAGTCTATAAAAAAGACCAAGAAAGGAGTTTATCAAATATGTGGGAATTTAAGTATCAGACGCTCTCAAAAACCAAAAACAAGATTGAAAGCTATATTAACAAAATCCTCCAAAATAGGCATCTCGTCAGGGGATCACGGAAATCCATCATCGTCATCTTCAGCCATTTCTTTTGCAAATTCTAAATCCTGCTGTTCACGTTCTCTGCGTTCCTGAAAACGAAGATACATGTGTCTTAACTTAAAGTTAGAAAGGTGAATACATACCACCCAACATACCCCAGCCAATCATCCCCCGGGTGGCCATAAACAAAGGGAATCCACAGTCACCAATTAAGGGCAGACTCCTTCTGAGCTTCAGAATGAGAACTACTGCAGTGCCAGAACGCATTCAAGGCACTGGAGCTGCCAGGGCCTGCAGACCTGATGCACTAAACAGCAGGTGATGAAAAGCCAAAAAACGTCAGCCTGGATGGCGCACCCAGTCATATAATGTGTGAAGCTACTTCTTTTGGATCCTCCGTGCTGCTGGTTGCACTGCTGTCCTTGCTGCCTCCTTTAAACATGGTGCTCTATATGCATTGCTTGGTATGGAAAATGTCACTTACCCAGTGTACATCTGTTCGTGGCATTAGTCGCTGCAGATTCACATGCTGTGCACAGTCCGCCGTCTGGTGTTGGGCTCGGAGTGTTACAAGTTGTTTTTCTTCGAAGAAGTCTTTTCGAGTCACGAGACCGAGGGACTCCTCCCACTTCGGTTCCATTGCGCATGGGCGTCGACTCCATCTTAGATTGTTTTCCCCTCAGAGGGTGAGGTAGGAGTTGTGTATGCTAGTAATAGTGCCCATGCAATGGAATGAATACGTATGTACAAAATGAAGGTTAAAGTAATATATTTACAAATGTTCAAATGTTGAAGATATACTTCCAAACGGCTACAGGCTCCCGGGGAGGCGGGTGGGCGCAAGTGAATCTGCAGCGACTAATGCCACGAACAGATGTACACTGGGTAAGTGACATTTTCCGTTTGGTGGCATGTGTAGCTGCAGATACACATGCTGTGCATAGACTAGTAAGCAGTTATCTCCCCAAAAGCGGTGGTTCAGCCTGTAGGAGTGGAAGTAGTTTGAAATAAAGTTCTTAGCACGGCTTGCCCTACTGTGGCTTGTTGTGCAGATAACACATCTACACAGTAGTGTCTAGTAAATGTATGAGGCGTAGACCATGTTGCTGCCTTACATATTTCGTTCATTGGAATATTTCCTAGAAAGGCCATAGTAGCACCTTTCTTTCTGGTTGAGTGTGCCTTTGGTGTAATAGGCAGCTCTCTTTTTGCTTTAAGATAGCAGGTTTGGATGCACCTAACTATCCATCTGGCAATACCTTGTTTTGAAATTGGATTTCCTGTATGAGGTTTTTGAAAGGCAATAAATAGTTTTTTGTCTTTCTAATTACTTTTGTTCTGTCAATGTAGTACATTAGTGCTCTTTTGATGTCTAATGTATGTAGTGCTCTTTCAGCTATTGAATCTGGCTGTGGGAAGAACACTGGTAATTCTACTGTTTGATTTAAGTGGAACGGTGAGATAACCTTTGGTAAGAATTTTGGATTTGTTCTTAGAACTACTTTATTCTTGTGTATTTGAATAAATGGTTCTTGTATGGTAAACGCCTGTATTTCACTTACTCTTCTTAGAGATGTGATGGCAATGAGAAATGCAACTTTCCACGTTAAGTATTGCATTTCACAAGAATGCATGGGTTCGAAAGGTGGACCCATGAGCCTTGTTAAGACAATGTTGAGGTTCCATGAAGGAACAGGTGGTGTCCTTGGTGGTATAATTCTCTTTAGGCCTTCCATAAATGCTTTAATGACAGGTATTCTAAACAGGGAAGTTGAATGAGTAATCTGCAGGTAAGCAGATATTGCGGCGAGATGTATCTTTATGGAAGAGAAAGCTAGATTGGATTTTTGCAAATGTAGTAAATATCCTACTACATCTTTTGGAGATGCATGCAATGGATGAATTTGATCATTATGGCAGTAATAAACAAATCTTTTCCATTTACTTGCATAGCAGTGTCTAGTGGAAGGTTTTCTAGCTTGTTTTATGACCTCCATACATTCTTGTGTGAGGTCTAAGTGTCCAAATTCTAGGATTTCAGGAGCCAAATTGCTAGATTCAGCGATGCTGGGTTTGGATGCCTGATCTGTTGTTTGTGTTGTGTTAACAGATCTGGTCTGTTGGGTAGTTTGACATGAGGTACTACTGACAGGTCTAGTAGTGTCGTATACCAAGGTTGTCTTGCCCATGTTGGTGCTATTAGTATGAGTTTGAGTTTGTTTTGACTCAATCTGTTTACTAGATATGGAAGGAGAGGGAGAGGGGGAAAAGCGTACGCAAATATCCCTGACCAATTCATCCATAGAGCATTGCCTTGGGAGTGCCTGTGTGGGTACCTGGATGCGAAGTTTTGGCATTTTGCGTTTTCTTTTGTTGCAAATAGATCTATTTGAGGTGTTCCCCAAATTTGAAAGTAAGTGTTCAGTATTTGGGGGTGAATTTCCCATTCGTGAACTTGTTGGTGATCCCGAGAGAGATTGTCTGCTAGTTGGTTCTGGATCCCTGGAATAAATTGTGCTATTAGGCGAATATGGTTGTGAATTGCCCAATGCCATATTTTTTGTGTTAGGAGACACAACTGTGTCGAGTGTGTCCCCCCCCCTGTTTGTTTAAATAATACATTGTCGTCATGTTGTCTGTTTTGACAAGAATGTATTTGTGGGTTATCATGGGTTGGAATGCTTTCAACGCTAGAAATACTGCTAACAGTTCTAAGTGATTTATGTGAAACTTTCTTTGATGTATGTCCCATTGTCCTTGGATGCTGTGTTGATTGAGGTGTGCTCCCCACCCTGTCATGGAAGCATCCGTTGTTATAACGTATGTTGGCACTGGGTCTTGGAAAGGCCGCCCTTTGTTTAAATTTGTACTGTTCCACCATAGAAGCAAGATGTATGTTTGGCGGTCTATCAACACCAGATCTAGAAGTTGACCCTGTGCCTGTGACCATTGTGATGCTAGGCACTGTTGTAAGGGCCGCATGTGCCACCTTGCGTATGGGACAATGGCTATGCATGAAGACATCATGCCTAGGAGTTTTAATACTATTTTTGCTTGTATCTTTTGTGTTGGATACATGGCCTGTATTAACTTGTGAAATGTTTGAACCCTTTGTGGACTTGGAGTGGCTATCCCTTTTGTTGTGTTGATTGTCGCTCCTAAGTATTGCTGTGTTTGACACGGCAAAAGGTGTGACTTTGCATAGTTGATGGAGAAACCCAGCTTGTGAAGGATTTGTATAACAATTTGTGTGATATGAACACTTTGTTAGCGTGTTGGTCTTGATTAACCAATCGTCTAAGTAAGGGAACACGTGTATTTGCTGCCTTCTGATATGTGCAGCTACTACTGCTAGGCATTTTGTAAAGACTCTTGGCGCAGTTGTTATTCCGAATGGCAACACTTTGAATTGGTAATGTATTCCCTTGAATACGAACCTTAGGTATTTCCTGTGCGAAGGATGTATCGGTATATGGAAATACGCATCTTTTAGATCTAATGTTGTCATGTAGTCTTGCTGTTTGAGCAGTGGGATTACGTCTTGTAATGTGACCATGTGAAAGTGGTCTGATTTGATGTAGGTGTTTAGTGTTCTGAGATCCAGTATTGGTCTTAGAGTTTTGTCTTTTTTTGGTATTAGAAAGTACAGTGAGTAAACTCCTGTGTTCTTTTGTCGACGTGGTACTAATTCTATTGCGTCCTTTTGCAGTAATGCTTGAACTTCTAGTCCTAGAAGGTCTATATGCTGTTTTGACATATTGTGTGTTTTCGGTGGGACGTTTGGAGGGAGTTGGAGATATTCTATGCAATAACCATGTTGGATAATTGCTAAGACCCAAGTGTCTGTTGTTATTTCCTCCCAAGATTTGTAGAACTGTCTTAGTCTTCCCCCCACTGGTGTTGTGTGAAGGGGTTGTGTGACTTGTGAGTCACTGTTTATTTTGAGGGGTTTTGGGACCTTGAAATTTTCCCCGGTTTCTTGGGAATTGGCCCCCTCTGTATTGTCCCCGAAAATCTCCCCTTTGATATTGTCCCTGGTAGGTAGGTGGTCTTGTTTGTGAGGTGCTGGTTTCTGTGGGTTGACCTCGAAACCCTCCCCTAAAAGTTGTTTTACGAAATGTGCCAAATGTGCCTCTGCCCTGCGGGGAGTAGAGTGCGCCCATGGCTTTGGCTGTATCGGTGTCCTTTTTTAATTTTTCAATTGCAGTGTCCACCTCCGGCCCAAACAATTGCTGTTCATTAAACGGCATATTGAGCACAGCCTGTTGTATTTCGGGTTTGAACCCAGATGTGCGCAGCCATGCGTGCCTCCTTATCGTGACTGCAGTATTTATTGTCCTTGCAGTTATATCCGCTGCATCCATGGAAGACCGTATCTGATTGTTCGCGATACTTTGTCCTTCTTCCACCACCTGTTGCGCTCGTTTTTGGAACTCTTTGGGGAGGTGTTCGATGAAATGTTGCATCTCATCCCAATGAGCCCTGTCGTATCTCGCCAGGAGTGCTTGCGAGTTGGCGATGCGCCACTGATTTGCCGCTTGTGCTGCAACCCTTTTTCCCGCTGCATCAAATTTGCGGCTCTCCTTGTCCGGAGGTGGTGCGTCGCCTGATGTATGCGAGTTGGCTCTCTTACGAGCTGCCCCCACAACTACTGAGTCTGGTGTCAGTTGTGATGTAATAAAAACAGGGTCTGTGGGCGGAGCCTTGTATTTTTTCTCCACCCTTGGAGTTATGGCTCTGCTTTTAACTGGCTCCTGAAATATCTGTTTCAAGTGCCTTCTGTGTTTTTTTAGTTGAGAGGACAGTCCCTGTTTCTCTGAGTAGGAACCAGTTTTCGGTTCGGTTGCCGGGTGTTTCGGCACCGAAACCGTGTCTCTGGATTTTTTCGGCTCCGACAAGATCTTTTTTCTTTTTGGCGTCGTGCCCTCTCGGTGGCGACCAACTTCGGTGCCGCTGTGTCGGTGCCGAATTTTTTCTGCGTCACTCTCTCGGTCCCGAGATTGCTGTGTGCCTGTATATCGACCGGAGTCGGATGACTTCGACAGCAGCTCGCCCTTTTTCGGTGCCGATGGACGGTCACCTACTTTCCGGGTTAAGCCATGGCCTGTTGGACTCGTGGATGGAGAAAGTTTCTTCTTCCTCCTCCTCGAACCGTTGTTGTCCTGTCGGCGTGGACGCCATCTGCAACCTCCTGGCTCTTCGGTCTCTGAGCGTTTTTCTCGACCGAAATGTGCGACAGGCTTCGCACGTATCCTCCTTGTGCTCGGGGGACAGGCACAAGTTACAGACCAAATGTTGATCCGTATAAGGATATTTATTATGGCATTTAGGACAGAATCGTAACGGGGTCCGTTCCATCAGTCTCGATGTTGCACGCGGTCGGGCCGACCAGGCCCTGACGGATGATCGAAATTACCCCGAAGGGCTACCGGAGCTCTTCAAGATTCGGTGTCGATTTGTTCTAACTAACCCGATACCGAACTAAACAATACCGACGAATTTTCCCGAGATTCTGACTAACTTTCCGACCCGAAACACGGAGCGAAAAGGAACACGTCCGAACCCAATGGCGGAAAAAAAACAATCTAAGATGGAGTCGACGCCCATGCGCAATGGAACCGAAGTGGGAGGAGTCCCTCGGTCTCGTGACTCGAAAAGACTTCTTCGAAGAAAAACAACTTGTAACACTCCGAGCCCAACACCAGACGGCGGACTGTGCACAGCATGTGTATCTGCAGCTACACATGCCACCGAACACCCATTTACTGCTGCAGCAAGCGAGCAAACATTAATAGGCAGCGATTGCTCCTGGAGTGACATTGCTTTCTGCAGTTTTTAATACCTCAACAAAATGGACAGAATTTGAACTCTCTCATTCATGGTTTGCCTAATATCTTTTAATGGCTGAGGCACACGTCTACAATCTTGAAGTAGCCAAGTGTACAACCTTCACCCCAAGTTACTTAGGGCACAGTTTTCTTTGCAGGAGAAACTTGGAGCTGAGCTTGTTCTTTCCTTTTATTTTCTTTACAGGAAACCATATTTTTCTCTATCAAAAGCGAATGAAGCTTTTTTTTTACGAAATTCAACTTTGTAAACTTATTTAACCTTGACATCAACCAGAGATAACCAACTGCGTTAGATTGTTCTGCCTTCTATACGGTCCAGAGATTTATCCTGGTCTGTACACTTTTTTTCGATAGCAGTTGAGGGGTGGAACCTGTGCTTTTGCTGACCATACTTCAGGAGTTTGAGCGAGCTCCTCCTACTATGCGGTCTCTTTGGTGTCTCCTGGGCGCAAAATAACTATTAAATGCATTAACTTACCGTCACACTTCTCTTGTGTTAACACGGGTCTCTATTTTGTGCATGATGAGGCTTCATACCGTGTTCCTACTATTTTTCCATACGTATATATACTTTCACTTTTAGATCTTTCTACCGTCAGCCTATAATTCTGCTAGGTATACGAGCTGTCTGCAAAATGCAATCCTGCTTGAGACAGCTCCTCCCAGACGACAGCTTTTTTTTATTTATTTTTTTTATAAACACGGATGGAAAATAACTATAGCCCACATAATGGCATGGCTATCTCTGTTCCACCCTGCAGGGACAACGGCTACCATGGTACACAGCAGAATGGTTGCTGTATACACCCTACGGCATTCAGGTACCAGGCACTCTGAAGCATACAACAGGTAAAAACGAAGATAGATAACACTTAAGTCGAGGACCACACAAAAGTCAAGATGAGTAGTGTAAGGTTTTGGGATCCAAAAAGTTAAACTCTTCCTAATGTCAACTCTGCTGTAAAAGGTGGGTCTGATGCCACCGAAACGGTAGACAGTTTGTATCTGTACCTTAAGCAGGGACAAGTAGGCTGCTGGCCTTTGCTCTGTCGAAAAAACATTGTAAGGTTATTTCAGTTTCAGAGTCCCACTGCTCAGCTCTGCATTCAACGGGTACAATTAATCACCAAGCAGAAAGCTGAAGGGCCTTTTTACCCTCTCTGCAGAACTCAGAGCACATAAACACTCTTTTAGTAGATCCAATAACTTAATTGCGGACAAAGAAACAGCCCGTCTTAGAGAATCTGTTCTTGCAGTGTTCCTGGCAGGACAGACCCATTCAACCCGGAGACCTGGAGTATGTCTCAAGGGACCTAGTCTTAAGAAGTCATACCCCACAGATGGCCGATTTTTACACAAAATCCTTGGACTGGTTAATAAAATGATTGTCTTTTACTCCAGAGAGTATTATCTTTTATGCTTTTCACACCTCAACTTTTTATTGGAATTGACATATGATGAAATAAACGGCTACTATAAAGCACATGGTTCACCCTGAAAATTGTATTTGTGCTATATGAAAGGTGTTATTGCCACCCAATTCAATTATTTTATTTCCCCACCGAGGATGGAAGTCTGAACAGACGTGCAGATTAAAACTTGTGACCGTGGGATCAAACAGATCTCTACCATAGGGGATGCATGAATCCACTAAGCAATCTTGTGCAGCATATTTAGTAAGTACATTTTGATATCACATAACACTGGAAGAAAGCTAACTCTACTGTAGAACACTGTTTAGGTTTATTCCTGTATTCCTCCTCTTCTCTGGTGCGATTAGCACACGCATACATTGGGCCTTTACTCCACTTATTTCTGTAAACAGCTCATTTTAAGTAACCCTAGAAGCTCTGTTAAGACTGTTCTGAAAGCTCTAGGAGAATGCACTGGGGTACGGTAGAAGCTCAGCTTGCTTGCAATTAGCATTACCTTTGTTTCTCGCCGTCGCTCTGGCTTTAGTGTGCTATGGAAGATGGGCCAAACTGCATTACCCCTATAGCTCCTATTCCACCTCTACTTTACCTGGGACATCTGAGTAGCCGCTACACAGATACCAAGACACCTCAATATTCAGACCCAATAGGTTCAATCTTTTGCTTGGAAAGGCCTATGAAATGAAGGGCATATGTGTATGCTTAATACACGTGCAACCCGAGTGAAAGAGGATGGAAGTGCTCTCCTGCCTGACTGGTTGCCATTATCACACACTCACCCACAATTAACCTGCACAATTTTTCCCCCAGAAAAGCAATGCTCAGCAGCACCAGCTTACCTCAGCAGATTCTAGGTCTTTGTTGTAGGATTTCGGAGGGAATCTCATTGCCTGTAGGAGACAAAAAAAAAATCGGGGTAACTATTGAACCACCTGTACAACATGCAAAAGGATTGCTCAATTAATCTGTATGGACCCTAAGATATGTTGCTATGGAAGCAGAGTAAGGATGTGGAAGAGGCCAGGCACTGGGTGCAGTGGCCCATAAAAGAGAAGTGAATGTGTGAACGCACAAACAGAGACAAAGGGGCAATCGGTGTGCAAGCAGCGTGAATGTTGGTGGACATGAACTTGGTGGTGGGGTGAACACGATACAGACAAGTGTAAACAGTATTTTCTATGGATCTTATGCTTAAGGACTTGCATTTTTGTGACCTTAATGCTCAAGTTAGTGCGACTGCTATGTCACAATTCACTCCATAGCAGTTGTGCCTTTATTGCTCCCCTTGTTGGGGATGCTTGCTGGCGTGTGTCTCTTGTAAACGCCGTCTCTGCGCCCACACCTGATAAACTAGGCTCCCCCTCTCCAAAGAAGGCTGAATGTAACCTATGGGAGACTATCACAGATGAGGGTTTTGGGTCATGTGAATGAAAAGTCAGGATAAATGCAACCACAGCTATAGTGTCAAACCACCAATTGTAAACCTGGTTAACAAAGACAAGGGCCCCTTAACGGATATTTATTTGGGAGGTTTTCATCATTACAGCCACTTCTTGGAAAGCAAAAACTTTTGAGGCAAAACCCTAGAGCCTGGTTGTTGTTTGACAGAAGTCTTAACGATCTGCCTACTGATCTTCAGAGGGTCATCTGAAGGTGGGCCAGGTCGCCGCTGCCATCTCAGGTTAGCGCTGGTGTTGCTGCGTCAGGGGTTCGCTCCCTGAATCAGATTTGAGAGTTTGTGGTAACTTCCTCTTTTGGGTGTACTAAACTGTTCAATGCTTGGAGGAAAAAGTAACTTCCTGACCTAGTGCTTCTGCCAAACTATACTGAATGCAGTTTTTACCAACTCCAGGTTCATGGATGTTACGTAGCATAGGGAAAGCATAGGACAACATAGGAGTACCAAATACCCACAATCCATATTACATCGTTTTTGTTAAGGAGAGGCTGCTTACTGCTCGGTAGAGATGCAGCCTTGACAAAGCACCTTGACGTTTGTGTTCTCTTTGCAAACAGGAGAAATTAAAGGCAGGAGTAGAGTGAATGAGCATGTACACAGGAATAGGAGCAGGAATACAGACGGAGGTGCTACCATTACCTTGACAGACATGTTGTGGATATCCAGGCAGAAGGCGATTCTCTGGTGGAAGGCCAGCTGGGGTTCACGTGTGGAATAGATGTCAATCATTTCTTTGGACTGAACATAACCCTTCTCATGGTTAATGCTGGCTTCAATGACTCCATCACGAATAGCCTGAAACACCACATGGGATACTGTCAGCATGTTCACTTGTTGATAAATTCAGCCTCAAACATTACTAAGCATTGTCTCTCCTTTACATCACATACCCACATAAACCTCCTCTTACCCATCCTACACGTCACACCTCACTTGCTCTATAGACCAGGCTCTCAACACAATCGAAGGGAATTCTAGATACCACTCCTCATCACTCCACCATGAAAAACTAGACTGAATTTTGCCCGAGCAATTCTCTCTTGCCTGGCAAACACCAAAGCCACTTTTACTCATCAAAAGCAAAAATAGGCAAGGGAATCAATCCTTGTTTCTATAACTCGACAACTATAAAGACACAATTTATCCTTGTATAAAAATCGAAGAGCAAAAGACCCACTTAACTGTGAGATCGCTCATACTAGAAGTCAGACCACCTAGCTCAAACACCAATGTACAAAAGGGTCCTGACCTACTGAACTTGTATGCTTTTACAAGCTCGCTTCAGTTAGCTTGGTGAGACAATGTCTTCTCATAACAATCCATACGCTCACAAATCTCTAGGCGTCATCTCACCCCGCCATAGTACCAGGGAAGAAGGGAATCCTCTTACTTGTTGTACAGATGCCATTTCTTCCTCACTTTTAACACACTGGCAAAATAGTGACACACAATGATATTCCACTCTTCCCAAAAAAAAACTCTCTCAAGTATATGCAAATGAAGCTATGCCATCATCTTCTCTGGTTTTTCACTGGCCACGTTGGACAAAGATGGTAGATGTGCTCTCCTCTTAACCCCATCCTCATTACAATCAAAGGATACGAATTTCTTGCAAAGGTCAAGAGTGGGTTTCTTGCCAAAGTAAATAGAAAAGACTTGAAAGACAAAAAGGTCCATACTTTTTAAAGATGCCGTGCTTCATTAATGCACGGTATGGACCTTTTACTCTAAATCCGATTTGTCTCCCATTTATGGACACATTTATTTTAAACCTGAGCGTATAATGGACTAATGTATTAATTGCACCTTATGGTGGGTCAGTTTGGACACAACCACTAAAACCAGTACTTAAGGGTGTTTGAAAATAAAATAAAAAAAGAAGGCCATTGCAGATGGCACTACCTGGCACTGCTGCCATATGCCAGTATAAGGGGTTCCTAGTAAGCACACGCCTGCAAATGTGACAGTCTGGACTATTCCAGAACACCAAAAGGTGTAAGAATGGCCTGGGCATGCTAGAATTATTTTTATATATACTTAATTGTTAAACTGACTAGACAGCACCACCGTCTGGTGAATAGTCATAAATAAGTGCCTGTGTGAAGAATTAAGTGCCGGTGCAGAGTGCCCACAAACACCGACTCACGAGGCATGCACAAGCTGAGTCAATGGAGGGTTGTGTAAGATGGGCTTTTAACACGTCAGCTAAGTTTAGATCAGGCTAAGTCAATTTTTCTGACCATCGTAAATGCTCCCTGATGGACAACACTTGAATCTCACGGGCTGAAGAGATTCTTCTGCAATCTGCTGAATGAATAAAGAACAAAACAATCCTTCTTTTTAAAAATGTGATATCTGCCCCATTGGGTAACTAATAAGTAGTTAGGCAGATGCGTACATCCCATAATGTCACTTCTCTCTTAAAACTGTTACATTGTTCCACTCATTCTCTGCAATATGTAGAGGTGTAGTGAACTATTTGTGGAGAAATGTTTTGTCTATTACTCCTCATTATCAATTTAATTTACTGATGCCAAAACTTCATTCACATACTGGTCAACATCCACTCAACAGCCGCCCAACACTGTGTGAGAGAAGACCCACTCCATTATCCTTCGGGCTCGCTCTTACCCACAGAGCACATAGCTCTTTACAGGTCTCCCTCATGCCTGATGCACAGGCCACCTTCTCTCACCCACACATGAATACACTGCTGGCCACAGTGCAGACTCACTTTTGCAACAATGAATTCAGCATCCTCAGGACTGTCCAGTTGTAATTTTTGGGCGATGTCAGCCAAAGAGATGCGGGAATATGAAAGACTGATCATTCTTACGCCTAGTAGAAGAAAGAATGGCACTATGAGAATCGGAAAACAGACTACTGGTACATATGGCTTCCCAGGTAGCAAATAAAACGCAGACACAATAGTGTTCATAAACTGAATGCATGGGGAGACTGAGACAACTCAGCCAGCGAGTGAGCAGACACAGAGGTAGGGGTAAGTTCAAACAAAGCAGACAGGCCAGCAAGTGAGAAGATACAGATGGCAGCTCTGTCTGCAAATGATACAGCAAGGAGCTCATCCAGAAGGTCAGTATTTAAGCAGATCAGTGAAGGAGCAGTAGAGCCTGTTTATAGAGAGTAGCCAAAAGCAAGCGGACACAGAAGGGAGACTGTGAGCGAAAGGCAAATCAGCCAATGAATAAGCGAATGCAGAAGCATGAAGGCATAAAGTCAGCCTAGACTTCTGACTGAGTACCCTACACACGTATCCACCACTGGCCTCTGCTACACATTGCTTTCACTAATATCCCACCACCCCTGACCTGCCACTCACTTCTATTTTCCAATGGCCGAAACTATGTACTCATGACACATTATTGTGAGATTAAAAAAATTCAAATAAACTAAAGACGTGAAAAGTTATTTGCTACTGCATTTTATAAATATTAATAACAAGGCCAGAGGAAAGCAGGTCCTAACGGAATTTTACTGGCTTACTTCTTCACATAAATGACCTGAGCAGGGAATGCTCTGTTATGAATAGCATACAAACAAATCCTGTAAAGAGGCTTCCATCTTTTTAAAATGTCTCTGACCAGCACAGTGAACTAGGCTGCAAATAGTGTATATCCAAGAAGGCTTGATAGACGGACCATAAAAATAGCCTCATGGCACATAAATGACACCCACCTGTTTTGATGACATTATGCCTCAGTCGGATAATGAGGGTGTAGGTACCATCTGTCTGGAATTTCTCGCTAAACTGGTCAAGGGCCTGATTAAACTTGGACAGGTTTCCGGTCCGGACAGCTGTGGGTGACAGAAGCAAGGTATCAAGCATATGAAAAGTACGGCTAGCGCATGGATAGAACAAGAATCAAAGTCCAGTACATTGCCTACGGGACTGCCTTGGATGTTCATGCATTATGAAACAAAGTAAACTCTTACCTGACAAGCTGAATAGTTCGAAGTCACCCTGGTCATAAAAAATAACCCCATAGAGTGACGTAATGACATGCGAGTTCACATAATTTCGTTTTTGTAAATGGCACGCCCGACGCAGTTTGGAGTAATGCACAGCATGTCCAACTGCTCGTGAAGGTATCCTCACGGAGGGCAGAAATCAATTAGCTTCTACACTGGCTGGGGCTGCAGCCACGGGAGGCACAGACTGCTCAGCCAAAACAAAGTACAAGTTCCTACCTTTGATTCCCTTTGCTGAAACAATCAAGTGTGAATGGTAAATCAAAATTCACCTTACAGGAACCGTCACCCACAGTCTTGGTGTATCCAATAAAAATAATTGTGGTTGTTCCCCAATGAGAGCACTTTCCCACAGACTCCCACGTAGAACACAATTCCTGGTACCAGTGCTCTGCAATTCCAGCATGTTCTAAATGATTGAGTACTTCGGAATGAATTTTATATTATAATATCCAGGGTGAATACTTCCCAGATGCAGCTGTATCCTCCACACAAGGGTCCCCTGACCCTGTTAATTGACACCGTGCATTTGAATGTTTGTTCCTAAACACTTGAGACGATCCCTAAGGAGTGTGGTCACAAGAAATTTCCTGTATTCAAATATCTGGAATTCAATGTTCAACGGATGATTTTTTTCCACTGAAAGATCTAGATTTGGCAACTCTAAAACCAGACCGGTAATTTGCAATGCAAAGTTTTAATCAAACTTTAAATTTTGGCAGTCGATATTGGCTACAGATGTGCGTTATTTGCACATTTCTGCTGTCTGCTGGATTAATTCGAAATAGCCTTCAAAATATGAAAAGACCCATGTGTATATGGTTAGGTGCGCACAAGCCATTATCTGATACCTAATATCACAAGTGTTACAGAAACTTATGTTCAATGGCATGTGTGGTTGTAGATACACGTGCTGCAAACTCCTGCCATCTAGTGTTGGGTCCCAAGTGGTGCAAGTTGTTGGTGATAATGCGCATCGGTATCGACTCCTTTGTCAGATTGTTTTCTCTCCGCCATTGGACATGTGTCTTCACTCAGTCTCGATTCACTCGGGTTTTAAATCTTTCGTTTATCTTGCCCTCTTTCAACGGTATTGTTTTCGCTTGCACTTCCACCTTAGCACTTGCACTCCAATCGTTGGTCCAGGTATCGACCGGAAGCCCTTCGGGCGTCTATAATATGGGCCTAACGTCCATGCAGCACCGACTGACATGCAGACCTGATCGAACCAACTCCATTCCGCTTCCGTCGTAAGTGCCAGGCAAGACTTCCACACACCAACCAACACCTGGTGTGTAATCTTTGCCTCTCTCCCCAATCATCAAGAGACTACCTGTTACACCTGCAAATCTTTCCACTCGAAGAAGGACCCAAGAGCACGTCAATGGGAAATGGCGCACAGGACTCCAGACGACACCCTGGACGTCATTGGGGAGGAACATGCGCAGGAGGAGCCCCTACAGGAGGAGGAGGCCCTTTCCATCAGGACTCTTAAGATTCAGACATTCAATCGGACATCGAGAGCCATGAGATCACGTCGTCGCAACCTGTGAGTAAAGTGGCCCCTCCAGCCCACCACAGGGCCCTTAAAATGCCCATTCTCGAGGTCACAAGTCTGCCACTGCCACCAGCCATGAGAACTGAAAGGCACTTCGGCTGCCCTGCCTTCTGCCTCGGCACCTAAAACAAATGCCAAGACCGACCCATCATCTTCAATCTCCTTTCCATCAGGCCAAGAGGTCGTCTCCATCTCAATCCGAGGTTTGGCTCTGAGGCGAACTCCGCCCACCTCCACTTCAGCACCAACCAAATTGCAAAGACCAAAATCTTTGGTGCCAAAACAGACGGAGCCAAAATCGTCCGACAAGAAAGACTCAAGCCAGTCTACTGCTACCCCTTCTCCTGTGGAGCATGTACTGGAGACTATGGATGCTCTTCAGCGCCGCCTCCAAATCCAGGAGGGTACAGGACGTATTATTGCTTTACCGCCTGTACTTTTAAAAAAGAAGATTTAGTTCCAGGAACCTTTGGACACTCCTCCACTCTAGAAAAAGAAGACCAAAGACAAGGCCACTAGTCTACCACGTTAAGGCCTTCTTCACCACCTCTTCCACCTCCTTTGCCTCTTTTTTTTCCTTCAACCTCCCGGACCTCTACTATTCCGGGGATTATACTCCTCATGGTTCCCCTTTATTACTTGGGGAAGGTTAGGTGGGCTCATCCACGACCCAGTCCCTTAGGATACTTATGATCATGACCATATCCCCTCTAATTATCCAGACCTCAACCCAGCATGCCCTCATGATCAGAGGACATTACTTCATACCAACAAGTAGCTGCACAAGCTACTGCCTTCCATAATGTACAATTACATAGAGCCCCTATCCAACAGGTCTTCCTTTTTGATACCCTTACTTCCACACATAGGGATATTCAGTTCCTAACAGTTCTCCCAGGCATGCTTCGTCGCTGACAAAAATTTTAAGAAGCCTGTCCGCGCTAGGGTTAGCCTAGGGTTCCCCCATACCATTGTGGAACTTCAACATTGTTCTCACCAGACTCATGGGTCCATCCTTTGAACCACTTCAATACCTTTCTTGGAAGGTAGCTTACTTAGTTGCTAACACATCACTCAGATGTGGCAGTGAGCTTCAGGCAACAACCTTGGAAGAACCTTTCTCCCAGATTCATAGGGATAAGGTAGTCCTACGCACTAACCCTAAGCTCCTACCTAAAGTGGTATCACAAGTTCAGATAAACCAGTCCATCGAACTATGCATTTTCTTTCTGCAACCTGACTGTTGCATAAAGAGCTCTCCACACTCTAGATGTTAAAAGAGCACTCATGTTTTATGTTGACAGAACCAATGATGTTAAAAGAGTGCTCATTTTTGACATTGACAGAACCAAAGAGTTTAGAAAAACTAAACAGCTCTTTCACTACCTCGTAAGTCAGTCCAAAATCCAAAACTGACATAGCTGGAAGGATAGTTAAATGTATACAAACTTGTTAAGCTAAAGCAAAGAGATGGTTACCGGTTATCCCTAGAGCACTTTCTAATAGTACAAAATATGGTACTATGGCCCTTCTTGGAAACATCCCTATAGCTCACACTTGTAAGGCAGCTACATGGTCTACTCCACATACACTCACAAAACACTAATGTGTGGATGTGCTAGCACGCCAGCAAGCCAGTGTAGGACAAGCTGTGCTCCGAACTCTTTTCCAGTCAACTGCAACTCCTACAGGCTAGCTACCGCTTTTATGGAGGGACTGCTTTACAGTCTGTGCAGAGCATGTGTATCTACAGCCACACATGCAATCAAACTGAAAGTTTTGGGCAGATTGGCCTATTTTTAAGAGGCTAATCTGACAGAAACCACTATACACTAGGGAGTTTTTTTTTCTGCGATTTTCACGCAAGGGGAGCGACCCCTTGGGCAAGGATCGCGACCCCTTGGGCAAGGGTCGCTCCCAGGGAGCCTTTTTTTTTTTCTTTTGTATTTTTGAGGTGGGGAGCGACCCCTTAGGCAAGGGTTGCTCCCCTAGGGGGCAAATTATATTTAGGCCATTTCTGCCCCCCATGGGGGCAGATCGGCCTATAATAGGCACCAGGGATAATTTTGTTGTTGTTGTTGTTGTTTTTTTTTGTATTTTTGAGGTGGAGAGCGACCCCTTAGGCAAGGGTTGCTCCCCTAGGGGGCAAATTATATTTAGGTAATTTCTCCCCCCCCCTGGGGGCAGATCGGCCTATAATAGGCACCAGGGATATTTTTTTTGTTGTTGTTGTTGTTTTTGTTTTGTATTTTTGAGGTGGAGAGCGACCCCTTAGGCAAGGGTCGCTCCCCTAGGGGGCAAATTATATTTAGGCCATTTCTGCCCCCCTTGGGGGCAGATTGGCCTATTTTTATGAGGCCAATCTGCCCCCAAGGGGGACAGAAACCACTAGACACCAGGGATTTTTTTTCTTTTTTTTGCGAATTTCATGCAAGGGGAGCGACCCCTTAGGCAAGGGGAGCGACCCCTGGGGGGGCAAACATTTTTTATGCCATTTCTGCCCCCCTGGGGGGCAGATCAGCCTATTTTAATTAGGCCGATCTGGGACCGGCGATTTTTTGTTGTTATTGTTGTTTTACAGATGGGGAGCGACCCCTTAGGCAAGGGTCGTTCCCATGGAGGGGCAAATTGTATTTAAGCCATCAGCCGATTTTATGTCAATATGCCCCCAAGGGGGGCAGAAACCACTAGACACCGGGGATTTATTTTTTGCGCCAATGTCACGCAAGGGGAGAAACCCCGTAGGCAAGGGTCGCTCCCCAGGGGGGGTTGGGGGGGCGGGGGGCAAATTTATTTTAGGCCATTTCTGCCCCCCTGGGGGCAGATCGGCCTATTGTTATTAGGCTGATAAACCTCTAGGCGCCAGGGCTAAGTTTTTTTTTTGTTTTAGAGATGGGGAGCGACCCATTAGGCAAGGGTCGCTCCCCTGGGGGGAAAATTGTATTTAGACCATTTCTGCCCCCCCCTTGGGGGCAAATCGGCCGATTTTAGGTCAATCTGCCCCCAAGGGGAGCAGAAACAACTAGGCACCGGGGATCTTTTTTTTTGCGCCAATGTCACGCAGGGGGAGTGACCCTGTAGGCAAAGGTCGCTCCCGGAGGGGTTTTGGGGGGGGGGGGGGGTGGAATTTATTTTAGGCCATTTCTGCCCCCCCCCCTGGGGCCGGCTGAGCTAGAGGCCAAAATCCACAGGAAGGCACTTTGCAAAAAACACCTCTGTTTTCTGTGAAAAAATTTGATGTGTCCACGTTGTGTTTTGAGCCATTTCCTTCCGTGGGCGCTAGGCCTACCCACACATGTGAGGTACCATTTCTATCGGGAGACTTGGGGGAACGCAGAATAGCAAAACAAGTGTTATTGCCCCTTGTCTTTCTCTACATTTATTCCTTCCAAATGTAAGGCAGTATGTAAAAAAGACTTCTATTTGAGAAATGCCCTGTAATTCACATGCTAGTATGGGCACCCCGGAATTCAGAGATGTGCAAATAACCACTGCTTCTCAACACCTTATCTTGTGGCCATTTTGGAAATACAAAGGTTTTCTTGATACCTATTTTTCACTTTTTATATTTCAGCAAATGATTTGCTGTTTACCCGGTATAGAATAAAAACCCATTGTAAGGTGTAGCTCATTTATTGTCTCTGGGTACCTAGAGTTCTTGATGAACCTACAAGCCCTATATATCCCCACAACCAGAAGAGTCCAGCTGACGTAACGGTATATTGCTTTAAAAAATCTGACATCGCAGGAAAAAGTTACAGAGTAAAACGTGAAGACAAATTGCTGTTTTTTTCACCTCAATTTCAATATTTTTTTATTTCAGCTGTTATTTTCTGTAGGAAACACTTGTAGGATGTACACAAATGACCACTTGCTGAATTCAGAATTTTGTCTACTTTTCAGAAATGTTTAGCTTTCTGGGATCCAGCATTGGTTTCTCACCCATTTTGGTCACCAACTGGAAGGAGGCTGAAAGCACAAAAAATAGTAAAAATGGGGAATGTCCCAGTAAAATGTCAAAATTGTATTGAAAAATTGGGTTTTCCAATTCAAGTCTGCCTGTTCCTGAAAGCTGGGAAGATGGTGATCTTGCCACCGCAAACCCTTTGTTGATGCCATTTTCAGGGGAAAAACCATGAGCTGCCTTCTGCAGCCCTTTTTTCCCATTTTTTTTTTTTTTTAAACAAATTTTTCACTGTATTTTGGCTAATGTTTTGGTCTCCTTCAGGGGAACCCACAAAGTCTGGGTACCTCTAGAATCCATAGGATGTTGGAAAAAAAAGGACGCAAATTTGGCATGGGTAGCTTATGTGAACAAAAACTTATGAGGGCCTAAGAGCGAACTGCCCCAAATAGCCAAAAAAAGGCTCGGCACAGGAGGGGGAAAAGGCCTGGCAGCGAAGGGATAATACTAAATCTTAATTTTTTTTACTAGGCTGATATGTATTCAGTGGTGTTATTGTCGAATAAGAGTTACAGTTTAAAATGTTACCCTTGACTAGACTGGAAGCCACTGCTGAATCCTTAGAATTGCCTAAATAGTTTCCCAGCTATGCATATTTGCCAACGCTCTAGCTGCCAGATTATTGATTACCTGGAGGCTTTTATTATCTACTGTGCCAACCAACACAGAGTTACAGTAGTCTAATTGAGATACCAGATCACTGCTCTCACACTGACTGCCTTATCCGGTCATCTGACAGTGGACGAACTCATTTTAAAAGCTCCAGATGATAGTTAGTGGTAAATACCATTAAATTTGTCTGGCTCCTCATAGACAAATGGGGAGCAAAATGTACAACAAGGTTTTCACTTTGTATTTTGGTAGAATCAGAGAGCAAATTTAAGTAAAGTGTGTTGTTTTGCCTTTTTAGGTATTCTCTCGGAGTCTATAACTAGGAACTCTGTTGTCAGAATCCCATTCAGCGGGACACTGGGCATGCTGGAGTTACTGGACCTAACTGAAGCAGTGGAGGCCCTTTACTCCAGTTGTCCTGTGGCCCACCCTACTATGGACCCTGATCAACTAGGTCAAGCACCCCCTTTCTGAACCAGACTCTCAGTTGAGTAGAGTAGCGTGAGCAGTCATGGCTCCTTCAGGGGAAGCTTAGATACAGATCCGTGAACACGGACGTTCTGATGGCTAAAAGCCCTGACTATATTGTATTTAATGCATTTACTTTGCTTTTTTACCTACGTAATTCCAATGATTTACAGGGTCTGGTTGCCATATATGAAACTACAAAATAAAATAAATGTGTTCGGTGTCACAGCCAAAATAGTAGTTCTCCTCCAGTGGATCTTCACTGTCAGACATAACAAATGACAATTCCTACCCATGTGCAGGATCCCCGAGCCCTTCAAAAAAAAAAGCCTTTGGCAGTCTAATTATGCACTGCTCACCAATTTCTATTAATTTTTTTCAAATAAAAAGAAGCCAATTTCAAACACAGTAGTTAATATTTAAATAAAACTTTCATGAATCTTGTTGAAAGGAAAATTGTAAGAACAGAAAAACATTCCTTGCTGTAAAGAGCCGACATTTTACTTTTATTCTTGTTTAAATTAAATGTATATTTCAGTTGGTTATAGAAAACACACCTTCTAGCAAAACCTGTTCAACTAGCCATTAATTCTATTTTTGCTGACAGCAGGGAAACTGCTTCCTAATTTCCTTTTTCCTCTAGCGCTATTCTGCCAGTGTCAGAAGAAGATTCACTACTTCTGGTTGTTCCAAAACCTTTATGACACTAGTTCGGATTTTACCACAGAAGGCAGGAACACAAAGCTCAGGGCTTTGAAGCAGGTCTATGTTGTAAACTGTGAAATAATGAGCTAAGCTGCAGATTATTACTTACTGAAAAAATGCTCCTATTGCAGGAACCTTAAAAGGGAGAGGATGGCTGCTTGGGCATTTAAAAGACTTGTAGGGACTTGGCAACACTGACTTACTTACCCTGAGTAAGCAGGAAATATGGCATTAAGGAGCGCTTCAGGGAAGGCTGTCGGAACTGTAGGCGATCGGGGATCTCCCCCAGCAGTAACTCCACCACAATGAGCAGCTTGTGGACCTGTCGAAAGTACAATGACCAGTTGTAAATTTAATCAAAACTTGTTCAGAGCTCAAACTGTTAGCAAGACAAAGCAAGAGAGTAGCCAAGAGCTATGAAAATAACATAATAATTCTAAACAAAAAGTGTAAAAAAATAAGCTTTGCATCCCACACTCGAAAACAGACAACCATGAAAGAGATCCACACAAGGCTCTTCCAACAATAAACATCACATTTAACAGAAATGCACACAATGGGAAGGAAGTAGGTGCCAGACTGTGCTCAATCAGCTTTTAACAGTATCAACATTTCTAAGGTTGCAGTAAACACTAAGGCCCCCATTATGACCATGGCAGTCACCAGACCACCGCCAAAGTGGCAGTCCGACCGCAACATTATGACTGTGGCAGAGCTGCCACGGTCGGACCGTCGACACTGCTAGGTTGCTGCCAGCGGACAGCCTGGCGGTCACGGCGGTTGTAATCTTCCAGGGAACCGCTGCTTGCAGCACTGCCCTGGGGATTACGAGTCCCCATTCCACCAGCCTTTGCATGGTGGTAGCCCCGAAAGGAAAGGGGGTGCCGGGGGCCCTTGCACTGCCCATGCACTTGGCATGGGCAGTGCAGAGGGCCCCATGGACAGCCCAGTCGTGCTTTCCACTGCCCGACTTACGAAAGCACGATGGGTTCTGCTGCAGCAGCAGCACCGCCTCGTTGGCGCTGGCTCTATTAGGAGCCATGTCAATGTTAAAGGCCCTGTTCACTGTAGAGCCAGCGGACGGAAACACCGTTACCCGCCTGCCGGCCCTGTGGTGAACTCTTTATAGGGCCGGCGGTGCGGCCTGATGGTGGAACGAGTTTTGCTGGCGGGCTCCGCCGCCCGCCAAACTCGTAATGAGGGCCTAAGTCAGGCACTCGGGTCAGATTTAGATCACTAGTGTACACTGTGCTTCAGAGGACGACAGAGTTGCATCTACGCCGCAGGTAGATTATACGTAATGTTGTGTGTTCCTGGCACTGTATTGGAGATGGTAGAATGGAAAAAACATGGTACTACACTTGATTCCAATCAAAACAGCCTGCTTTTCTCTGTGTTGTGGCATGGCAGTTTTAAGGATATGCCATAAAAAGGACTTTATGCATGCAAGCACATTTGGGCAGAAGTTTGCTGCAACATATAATTGCAATGCATTTGTAATTGGTTTAATTAGCAACCCGCATTCGCAATACTATACTAAAGCATAAGTGCAGTCTTCTGATGCCCATGTTCTCCATAAGTGCACAAACACAATTTCAGGGCAAGCGTAGCGGGGAAAAAACTTCTGTGTCACCAACAATGGCTGTCATAATAAAAATACAGCCCCCCAACCCCACCCACAAAAGGTCCAAAACTTACAAGCTCACTTTGACCTGCCAACTCCCATTTAGTTTGGCACAAAAATAAACTTGAAATATTATTTTCCTGTTGAACTTCGTATGTCCCATTTGTTACCAACATTAGGCTCCAGAAATCTAAGTGATAAAACTGAAAGTACGGTTGCAAGGGCTAATGCCTTTTCAAGAAATAGAACATGGTTTTCAAAAGGCAGGGACCTGTGCTAAGCTGCTTTGCTAGTTTTCTAAAGAACAGCTGCAAAATTCACACCTCAGTAAACACATCAACCTGACCATAAACGGATTGATTCTGTGGGAGTCAAACTATCACAGAATATACAAGGACTAAAAGAATACTCATTTTCAATTTGGTTAAAGAAGTGTGGTCAAAAGAGAATATAAATTAAGAAAAAGACCACTGACACGGCCATGCTCCTAACCTGCTATTTTACATTGTCTGGATAAACACCTGCTTTTAGTTCACACTGCCATATGTTGTCTGCCACTGTGTAGTGATGCCAACTATTACACAATGAGTTTGCAGTCGAAACTGCAATCAAATTCTCCCTGCAACCAAGTAGGCTGATAATGGGATGCCTAAAAATATTCTTAGAGTACTATGTAGCTAAATTTGTAGTCAACATACATTTCTGTGCAACCAAACTGAAAACAGCACTGCCTATGCGTATTGGAAACAGGGACTGCCACTGACAACATACACTATGGCTGACTCCAGGCTTAAAACAAACAGCCCTAGCCCAAACGCTATCAAATGGAAAAAAAAAGACGAATCTCCGGCAAAACCTCCATCATGAGTGCTAACCAGCCCCTATGGCCCTTTGGTGGTAACAAAAACCAAGTCAGCTTTTCACAAAATGTAAGATTGTTCGGCAAGACTGCGCAATAGTGAGAGCCAACACATGATGTAAGGAAGCAAACAGCACACAATAAAGACTAAACGGAGACTATGTAACTGATCTGATCTTTAAAGTTCTCAAGCTGGAGGAATCTAGAAAAGAACGAGAGCAGGAGACTGAACGGGCCGTCTATCAATTATCCTTTTAACCTAGGCAATATGGAGCACCAATAGAAACGGCACCATCTGAGAGAAAAAAAAAAGTCTATCTTACTAGATGTGCCTCGAAGATTACCACTCTTGACTCTGTACTACTGCAAATGGCTAGAGTTCACCCAGAAGAATTATCTATGTTATTGGGTGGCCCTGATTTTAGTTGTAATATTGGTTACATCGTGATAAAAAGGTCATACATTTTGATCAGGCACTGACCATGTGGGGTAAACGAGGGAGGGGAGGCCTACTGAAGCAAAAATGCAAGGATGATGGGTGTAAAGCTAAAAAGAATCCCAATTTGACCACCTGATCCTTGAGAGTTAGAATATACAACAAACCAACATGAATCCCTCTGCTCCTGCAATATCTACTAGCTTATGGTTCACCAGGGTGTGGCCTTACACACTGAAGGATGGTAACATGATTCTCCTCCCTTTAGTTGCCCCACTAACTGAACTAAACCCAAACACTCAAGAACTCTTGTTCTGTTAGACTTCCTGAATGACTTACTCCTACCTCAGTATAGCAGTAATTGAGGACTGCACCAAGGGTATCTGTCCAGTAGGACTAATTAAGAGAAGGAATGCAAGATAATGGTCTCTACATTCCATTGTCAACTGATTAATACTTCCTTGCAGACCGAATTAGTGCTGTCAGATAAAAATAGAAAAAGGTCAATATCCACCCCAAAACAAACCATTGCTGGACTGCCTTGCCCCTTCTGGTAACTTCTCTAGATCAGAGGTTCCCAACCTCTGGTCCCTGGATCCCCAGAGGTCCATGACACGTTCCTGGGGGTCCACAGGCATCTTATGGACTTGGCCGGCAAAAAGGCACTTCTCCAACTGGGGCCTCTCGATATTTGTTACATCATTTTTGCAGCCGTCTTACAAGAACTGCAAAGTTCCTTGTATATCCAGCAGCTTTCGGGCAAAAATAAAAGTGTCAAGATAACTCTGATGATTAATGTACCTGCTGGCGAGAGGTGGGAGTTTTGACTCCAAGGTAGCGCAGATGGTTAATATGCCAGCTGCAAAGAACGGGTCGCATGCATAGCAAAAAACTGTCTTTTACGCGCATAGCACAGAGGGGTACTTCTTTTTGTCACAGAGATTCTTTTGTTACTGTGCAGTTCATAAGTTACAATCGCAATATAGCACAGTGAGCTATGAAGTACCAACAAAGAGCTGCATGCAAACTGCATGGTACAAGTTAGAAACATATGTTTTCCCAGTCTTTTATTATCCTGACGCTACTAAAAAGGTTTGTTTGCGTATTTAAAAAAACAAAACAAGTATCAAAGTCAACACAAACCACTGTGTTCTTTTCTGAATCCTGGGTTTGTGCTTCTCCAGACCAAGCACTCTAAGAAAATGCCTACCAGTATGGATGACATGAATCCTACACCTTGTAGTCCTCCCTCGCCTTATGCAACATTTTCTCTACACTGATTTACACACAATTGACTGTGCCTGTGTGTGTGTGATATAAAGTGCTCCAACACCCTACACTGGTATGAGAGGTGCTATAAAACAAATTAAATACATATGACAGAGAGGCTATGGAGAGATGAGAGGCACGTAAGGTTTTACTTCCTTTCCCCACCACATATTTATGTTAAAAAGCTTTCTCAGATCTTATATACCTAAAAAAATAAATACAGAAATCGCTTGGGAAATGTAGAATCTGACCGGAGGATTCAACTTTCTGAAATAAAACCAAACCTTGAAAAGTTAGTCGCCAAAATGCAGCACCAACCTTCCCATTTAAAGATTTTGATTTCTGCTTTTTTTTTTCAATATAAAATGTTTATATCTTTAGTAATGTGAGTATTTGTTAGGTCTGTACTTGTTTGTGTATGTTGTACAAATTACTATTTTAATGATTAAAATTGAAGTTATACAAATTGCTTGGGGGTCCCCAGCTTCCAGTAGTGATTTAGTGGGGGTCCTCAGGAGTCAAAGTTGGAAACCATTGCTCTAGATTACATCAAATATGCTCTTCCAAGCCAAAGGGTTTGGAAAAAAAAAAAAAAAAAAAAAAAAAAACACTGGTATCAAGTTCAGGCATCTGCAGAACCATTGTTCACATCTCCGACCAAGCACAGTTAGGCCGTCTTGCTCTCAATGACTAGTGATCTCTGACGGATAAGGTGGCAATGGAACAATGACCCCCTTTAGACTGACCATGTGATTTTGACACCAGGCCTGAGACTCTGTTGACGTAGTTAGTTTTGGAGACGGGGTGGGTCAGGGTGGTGGTAGGATAGATCAATCATTGCACCTAAGGACACGCAATTTCCCTGGGGGAAAGTTTCAAAGTGCCTTATACTGATCAACAGGTTTACCTACC
Source organism: Pleurodeles waltl (assembly GCF_031143425.1). Taxonomy (NCBI): domain Eukaryota; kingdom Metazoa; phylum Chordata; class Amphibia; order Caudata; family Salamandridae; genus Pleurodeles; species Pleurodeles waltl. The sequence continues at coordinate 95,516,652 of NC_090445.1, forward strand.
CTACTTTGTTGTATTGTGAGACAACAAAGACAACGAACGGTACTAACTCACTGGGACCGGATCCAGCATTCCATTAACAGCAAAAGATATGGGGGTCCTAATTTATTAGGTGCAATTTCTTTGCACTTGTGAATTTTGCAGATATCTACTCACTGTCTGCTTGAATCCGACAGCAGTGTGCTGAGGGGCCTTCCTCAGGGCGTTGGTTAAGGTCCTCCTCGCTTCAGTGTATTCCAGCTGGATGGCCTTAATGCGACCTAAAACAGAATAATGCATACAAGGTACTTAAAAAAATAAACAAACACAGAGTGTACACATATATTACCATAGCCCCACTTCCTTTATTGTTCCATCAGTCCTCATTCTTGGTAAATAATACTCAATTCGACAAGCTCCCCCTCTTTCTAGGGTTTGCCGGGAATAGCAACACTGGAATTGATTAACTATCTACTGAAGCACCCAGGGTTCTAATGCGTATAAATGCCACCAAAATGTTTGAGTTTTTCTGTGTTACTGTGTTGGAAATCTCAACGCTATTTGAAATGAAGAGAATAGGCTCTATTTTAGAATAACAATTTGAAGAAGCTGAAAATTAAAACCAGCTTTTGAGGTTTCCGAGGATACCGTGCTGAGTTAAAAAAAAAAAAAAAACAAGTTGGAAGCTGCTTGCACTAAAAAGAGGTATATCTTTTTTAGAATAAAAGGAAATTACCTGATCTGATGGGGGTGGTGGGGAGTTAAGAGAGTTATGATATCAGTAAAAGGGTGTTGGAGGCGGCACGTTCTCGTTGGCTGAGGCGATGCCCTAGCCAGGCAGAACCTACAACTCCTTCCAAGGGTGGGTGATTACACTCACTGTATAACCTGCGGTCACCCTTGGGTAGCTTGGCAAAGAGCAGTTAGCCTTATCACAGGGGCAATGTGTAAAGCAATGGCACAGCACAGCCACACAATAAGTACACTGAACATCACAAACAAGACTTAACACAAGATGTATGTAAATAAAGTTTGTATTAAACACACACATTAATTAATAATACCACATGAACACCATATAAATCTAGGCATAAATCAGTCAGAAATATCACCAATAATACGAGGTCCAACAGTGTTAATACGAAATCAGCAGAAGGTACATGTGAGAAAATAATACTTTTCCTCCCCACATCCACATGTGGTACTACCACGTTGGCAGCACAAGACCCACCCAATTCAATATGAAACAGCTGTAGGATGTATCCTGGTTCACAACGTTAGCAGCAATGTACAGATACAGAGAACTATAGCACTTTTGAAATAGCTCTGCACCTAGGCAGCACCAGTAAACGTCAGTCTCAAACACAATAGTATATGTGCACGGTAATGCAGCCATGCAGTGACATTAAACCCATATACTCGCTACTCAGTACCATGGATGTCAGCTATGCTCGCCTACAAGAACACACTCGCTTCCAGCACCCTAATGTGGTGCTCTGACAATCGGCAGGTGAAGTGTAAATGAGTTTGCAGACCCCTTTTAAACCCAAACCTTCCTCCACCCTCTAACCAATTACCGCACCCCCTCAGAGTTAGTATTGAAGCAACCCTTCCCTGATACTAGGCCGCTCACAGCCAGTGGATACACTTGGTCAAGATCCCGGGGCACAGGTACAGGGGAAGGAGGAGAGAATGGCTTATCAGTGGCACACAGCCAAGCCAGACACACCATTTCACAGATAGCTGCAGATTCGGCACCTCCCAGGACAAGAGGCACCACGTCTGCGGCGCGATGACTTGGACTGCCCAAGGCGTCCGGGTTGCACATGAAGGGTTTACCAGTTCCGTGCCCTCCTGGTATGGGGGCACATGGTCTGGTGCTCAATGATCTAAGTAGCACCAGACACTGTGGAGTGCAAATGCAAAGTGCTCAATGCAGGACCTCACTCAGATGAGACCCAATGTCGGGTGCGTGATGACTTGAGTCGCACAAGAAAATTCTGCTGCACATGAAAAGTTATCACTGCTGTGCCTCCCTGGAATGAGACACCACGCCTAGCACTAGGCACTTCTGAACACACAATCAGTTCCCGTTCCATACCTCCCAGGAATGTGGCAAAACACCAGTGTGCGATGACCTCGGTCGCACCAGACCAATCTAATCACACCCACAGGCACACCAGTTCAGTAGTACCGCAGGAGGTAGATTGCAACACTGCTCCAGGTATGCTCCTCAACTCCCCAGGTCACAACCAGGGACATGGACACCGCATGCAGTGAGTGTGCAGTCAGTGGTCACACAAGAGAAATGCAGCACACTCAACAATGGGTCCAGCAGGGTCCCGCAACAAGCAATGCATTCACTATCAATTAAATGCTTCTGCCTGAAATGGCCAACAGTGAAGGGCCACACTTCTGGAATGCTACCAAGTGGAATCTAGCAGACAACAGCTGCATAAGAGGGCACCGGTCTCCAGATAACACGGTAGACAGTGTAGGTCTCTCACAGGAGGTCTGTGATGTCCCTGAAAATCCACACAGAACAGGGGTCAAGCCAACAAGTGCTTGGAGAGCACACTTCATATTGTCACACTGCAGCAAGCAGGGTGCCCTGGCCAGCCACGATGCAGGAAGGGTGCACAATCCCTTCCGAGGACAGTAAATACTCCTGTGGACAATAGATTCCTCTGGCATTGTGCACCAAGCAGTACAGGGACTCCATCCTGCTCTCCAGCAAGGATATCTCTAAATTGGTGGTGTGGTCCCCCTAGTTATATTGAAGTGGGCCTTTAAAGTTGGGGGTAGTTCAAAGGGGAACCCTGTATCTCCCCTAAATTTCAGTCATGCCTGCCATGGGATGTAGATCCTTATCTTTAGTGGTGCCATGATCTGACTCCGAGAGGCCAAGTTTCAAAACCTTTCTCCAACATATCCAGCCAGGCCCTCAGAAGGCAGAGGTCTGTCGTTTTGGTTGTCCACGTTTTATAGCCGTCGCTGGGGAATGCACCAATGTGTTTTTCCCCAGCAAAATGAAGCTTGAAGTGAAAAGGGACACAAAAGGGATTTTACAACATGGAAATGCCCACCTTCTGAAGTGACGTTTCCAAGGGAACAGTGACAAAATCACCTTTACCACTGGAAAGAGTTTGTCATTGGGAATCTAATGATGGTAAACGTCATGAGGCTGCCCCACTTCAATCCACTATTGCAGCTAGGATTAATTACAAACTTTCCCCCACAGTAACATGGGCAGAGCAGCCCTCAATGGCAGTGAAAACACACATGGGCATTCTTCACTCCATGGGCACATGTGCCCTGACGCACTCACAAGCCTGCAGGGTCAGGCTTGGCACAAGCTTTGAGAAAACCCTTAATGTGCAAGCGCGCCATAAAGACCTGCTGTCTCAGGCTCAGTACATATATAAAAACCCTCACATGCAAGTGTGCACATACTGGCGAGTTGTGCCAGTCTCAGTATACATATGAAAACACAAATGTGCACAAAAGGTTATGCCAAGCTAGGCTCAGCATAAACACAAAAACACTGATGTGCAAGTGTGCACATATCTGCAAGTCATGCCAGACTCAGTATACATATGGAAGAACTAATGTGTAAGTGTGCACATTTAAGCAAACCATGTTGGGCTTAGTATATACTTGAAAACATCAGTGTGCACATACTGGTAGGTGCCCCTTCCCAAAAAATGTAGTGGGAAAGTACCCAGGGCCATAATGCATTCAACAGGATCTGCAAAGCCGCCTGGAAAAAAGCAAAAACGTTTCGGGAACCACTATCTCCACGTTTCAGGTCTAACACGAAGGGTGTAAGTAAGAGAGGCACATCCTTACAGCTCATATATAGTTCTGGTATTTTTAGAGGATTGGAGAAGCTCAGGAGCACTTTTAGAGGCAGCTCATAAGTGGCCCTTGAAGGCAACTACACAACTCTTTGTCTAAACCTCCTCGAGTGAAAGGAAGATACTTTTAGCCATTCAGTGTTATAGGAGAAGCACATCATTGCAAGGATCAGGAATAAAAAAAAACTTTCTAAAGAATCACCCACACCTCACTAGAAGACTTTTTTCAGTTTGTGAGAATTTCTTGCACAGGATCCACTTTTTTTACTGAATAAACTCTCCAGTATTAGTCTCAACTTCATGATGTCAATTATGGATGGAGCCAACAACGTTTTTTTTTCTTATTTTAAATTTTCCTGACATTACACAACTATATGTTCATGTAAAGTGACTACAGGGAATCCATGTCAGAGATAAATAATCATGGGGACTGTGAAATTGCCACGCAGAACATCAATTTACTAGCTGTGAAACTGCCTCCTTAAGAAAATAAACTAAGAAGCACCCAGAAATCATCCCTTAACAATACAAGCTAAATGTTCATCTTTTCAATGCGATATATCCCAGGAATTTATGATTTTCAGATAAAAGTAGAGATAACAGTCATTTTTGACACATGAAATACACCTTATAAGTGTGGATCCCACTTACTACAGAAATACAGAGAAGGTTAGGATAAAATCTACTAACCTGTATAATATAAGTAACGGGCCCATTCATTGTTGTTAGCAAGTTCTGGAAATACTGACTTGGAGACTAGCTTTTCTGCCTGGTCATACAAGTTGTAGTGAAGGTAGTTTCTGAGAAGTAGGTTAAGGAGAGTTGCCTGGCCATCTGCATCATGGCGGAGGGTGGCTGTCCGCAATCGGGCATGCAGGAAGCTGTAACCAGGTGGAGAATATGAGAGGATAAGAAAATATAATGTAATAAAAAATGAATGAAAAAAAAATAAATCAATCGCCCAAAAGACAAAACAATGATTAAACAGCACAACAAAGTAACACGAAGTCCAAAACACTCTCAAACCCATTACAGTTAACGTGAAGTTATACACAAAACACCATCCTACCTTCGGACTACATCAAGCTTGTTCAGGAACTCATAAATCCGGGAGTGGTAATAGTAACATTTGGCAACCACCAGATCTAATGCACGGCGGTTTTGGGGACTGATTTTCTGCATCAAGTCATCTGAAACTTTCTGTGCCTGAGGATAAGGAAAAGTAATGAAGGTAATCCAAATGTGAACAATCAAGATACCACAACCCCATTCCCAAGCATGTTTCATCAGTACCTAGCCTTCTAAAAAGTGCACCTCTAGGATCTTCCATACTGTCCAAATATCTCCTATTTGTAAAGCCTCCGTGGTCACTCCCAGTATAAAAAAAGGACTTCTGTAGCACTGCAGTAATGGAGGGCACTACCTGCACTGGGGCACTGTCTGAACAACATCTTGATCCCTCCACTGCAAAGTGTGAAAAAAGTATTGCGCACCCCAAGAAATAAAGCAACATTGAGTATAAGAAATCTTCTACTCTCCTTCTCTTCCCTGAAACCCAGTATGGGTGCATTATTGCACAGATATCAGTTTTCTGGGGATCAGCTTTAGCAGTATTCTTCAGAGTCAAACTCAATAATAATAAAAAGTCTTCTGTTGCATGTCATTATTCAGGACTCTCAGTCACATCATGGTTCCCTATATAAGCAGACATAAACTTCTGTTATGTACATCTCTAATAAGGGGAAACAACTCAAGCTTAGCAAATGCAGACCTTTCCTGTTCACTGGTGTCAGGTCTGGTATTTATCAATTCATTTTTCCACAGGACACTCCAAGTCATATTTTTGTATTGGTTTGTCCTTGTTTTGTTGAGTATATCTGCATACCTCATTCAAAGAAGACATGGGCTCATCACGACTTTGCGGTCTGTTCCAAAGACCGCCGAAGCTGCTGTCGCCAAAATACTGCCAGTGCTGGCAGTCTTAAGACCGCCCTAATACAACTGATCTCTGACTTCTGCCCGAACTCAGGTGAAATTCCAAAACCAGCCGTGCTGGCAGTTGGCGGTGCAGAGACGGTACCGCAGCGCCAAAAAGAGACTGCACACCATATTACAACCCGTAATTTGGTGTGGTGGTGTCCAGATGGCGCGGCCCCGCCGGCGGTGGAAGCGTCAGGACCCGTCCCCTCCCGGACAACCTCCTCGACGGACGAGGTAAGTGGATCGTCCGACAGGGGAGGGTGTGTGTGCATGTCTGCGTGTGGGAATGCGGGCGGAGGGGGGTGTTTGTGGGTGCGTGTCTGTGTGTGTGAGTGATTGTGGGTGGGGGGCGAGTGATTGTGGATGGTGGGAGGGCGTGCGTGTAGGGGGTGAGCGATTGAGTGCGATAGAGCAGATGGAAGGTGTGAGTGCGTGTGTATGTGTACGTAAGGTGGGTGAGTGTTTATGTAAGTGGACACGGGGTGAGTGTTGTGTAAGTTGACACGGAGAGTGGGTGAGTGCGTGTATGCGGTGCAGAAGGTGAATGTATGCGCTGGGGGAGGAGTGTGTGAATGTATGTATGTGCTTGGGGGTGATTGTATGCATGTGCTGGGGGAGGGGTGTGTGAATGTATGTATGCACTGGGGGAGTGAATGCAGCATGAATGATTGTTTGTGAATGTATGTTAGTGTGAATGGGGTGTATGACGCGAGAGAGTGGGGGTGTGTTTGTGTATGGGAGTATGTGAGTGCATGTGTGCGGGTAAGTGGACATGTGTGCGAGTGTATCCTGGTGACATGAATGCTTATTCCTGTTGCCAGGGTGCAAGACCGCCAGCTTTTGCAGGCAGAAAAATGCTGGCGGTCTCCCCCCTCATGCTACCACTAGCGGTATCACGCCATCCGCTGTGCTGGAGGTGCTCACCTCCAGCTCCGCGGAACGTGGTAATGTGGCGGGACGGGTGGAGGCTCGGCGGTTTGGCATCTGCCAAACCGCCAAACTCCTAATTTGGCGGTAATCACAGCTGGCCTGTCGGCAGTGACACCGCCACAGCGGCCCTGGCAGTCTTCGGACCGCCAGGGTCATAATGAGGGCCATGGTGTGGAACAGGGGTCTTCAAACTTTTCTATAATTACAGCTATTTATCTTCAATGAAAAACTATTTACTAATATTAAGTCCATCAGACAAGATTACATTAGTGGGCGCCATATACAAGATTACCAGCAGTGACCACCTCCAAGCATAAGGCACAGTTGCCAGCAGTAATGTAACAAAAAAGTTATTAGTAATAAGCCTCAACCCCACATGATTTATTACTCCAATATCAGCTGTAAGTATATTTTTTATATTCAGAAACTTTTCTCCAAACATCAACTTTTGTTTTGAGAAAATACCCATACTGTCGTCTTGAATATACTATTTTCAATGTTGGTAAACATATATTAATTCAACCAATCAAAAAGCTTATAATTTAGTATACTGGACTGCACACATTAGATCAACTTCCCAGTAGCTAAAGAGTGACCATTAGCTAAGGAGTTGCTTGCTGAAGACGCTCGCTGTGGATGGTACTAAATGGTACCCATCAGTGGCTGAGATGAGAGGAGAATACAACCACAAGTTAGTGCTTCTTTACCTCCGAGTAGCGTTTGGCATTCATTAAATACACGACCAGTAGAAGCTGGAGATAGGTTTCTACTTCTGGCAGAAGAGGGGATGCAGCAGCCTTCCCAGTGCGGGGACGGAATGGCAACTCTCCTTCAGTGTCCATGGGCTTACAAAGAAAGAGGAAATGTTTGATCAGACAAGAACAAGCTGTGCTACTTACACAACAGCCATCCTCTGTTTAGGGGATGTAAAATGAGCTGTGAAATAAAATACTAAACAGAGAAAACACAAACTATTTCATCATGTTGGTTGTGCTGCTGCAGTTACTGATGACATCCAAATAAAATTACACTACAAACCAACCAATTAATGTCCACCTCCTTCAAAAAGCACAGCCAGAAGAAGGCAGTCTGAGTGATGTGATCTTCAAGCTGTACCTGCCATACCCTAAACGTTCTACTAATAACTGCCTCTAGTAAATACACCAGGATGGACTGGTAAATTCACTTGAGAGCGAACATTCATAGTCTCCTCTTTCAGAAAGTCCAGCCGAAGATCTGCTATCCCGATATGTGACCTGAAACCCCAAAGTCTTCCAAAACTTATCACCTTCACAAAGCTGTTCAACTACCATAGAACCTGTTTTACCACACCATGGCATTCTGATGATCACTTCCTCCAGAAAATTTCAGTTGGTAGTTTAAAACAGTGGCTTAAATTCATGTATAAAATGTTCACCAGTGTTTACATACTCTGACCTTCTGAAACCTCAACAGGATGTCATTAACCGTGTACCTAACATGAATTTCACGTATTGCTCAGGTTTTCTCATACTCACCTCTTCCAGAAAGCTCAGCAAGAAGTCACGCACTGTGCTATTGGATGTGAAAAAGCCCTGGATGGCCTTATGAAGGACATTGAGGTTGAGTCTGCGAGATGTGGAAGGCAGTGCACGGAGAGCTCTGAGGACGAAGCGTGGCTCTTTCCCAGACACTGCCTTCTCGATCTGCTTCACATGCTCCTTAATATCTGTCAAAGAAGATGAGGAAGACGTTATACACAGTGGTATCCTTTTGGTATATTTATCGTTTGAAACCTCATACCACCCAATTGTGACCGAAAGTATCTGTCTTTGTAACCTGTGTCATAATTATTTATCAACGTTTATATATGTACATGGTGCAAAAGTCTATTAAGTGAGAATTTCCCCAACTGCACTCTTCCAATTAGTCATGTATTTACGTTTGGCTTTTTCAACTGTAAACTGAGACAAGTACCACTTCTTCCCCCAAAACCTGTGATTATCCAACTACAAAGATTTATAGTGATTTTGTGATTCATGTACGGTTATCTGTGCTTATCTTTTATTGTCCATTTTTAACACTACCTTAGTTTTTCATTTTTACACTAAAACCAGACAAAAATATTTGTATGTATTCTTCTATTTCAAGGACTCAAGATGAGGGAGCCCATACACTATTTCTATCTCGAAATACATCCATTTCAAACATTTTCCCTTCCTTTATACCCTTCTTTAGGCACTTCAGATTGCAGTCATATTGATGAGCTCACTTTAGAGCGATATACAGACTTATAAGGAAACCTCCAAACATAATCAACTTTACAGTTAGCATAGGTTGTCTGACTCGTACTGTTGGAGCACTCCCTCTGCTAAAGTTTTTGGCACTATACCTCACTTTGGGCACAATACCTATTCTTGCTCAATGCTCGTTTTATGGTTCTAAAAAATGATGCTGCATATATCATACATGTGTCAGTATAACTAGATGTTGCTACAAAAATGGAAAAAGTTGTTATTCTCACAGTAATATGTCGGGCTGCAGTGATTTATAGCAGCATGAACATAACACATGGTGTCATTTTATACTCATTGTATGAAACACAGGTACATCAGGCTTGATTACACATCTTTTCACATAGAATTGTGACCCTATAAAACGGCTCCACTCATGTCTGAAACCAGACATTATGGGTCAAAATGTGAATGCTCATATCTTTCAACAGATCATAAAGATATCGCAGGTTATTCGTACCCATAAAGATCTGTTGCTGCAAAAATGCATTGAAAGGGGAATTTTAAATGTGTTTTTATTATGCCCTAATCCATTTTTTCCACTCACTTGTCACTGCGCCATATCCCATACCAACCTATGTCATGTGTTCAATACGCCCTAAGTCATCATTCGTCCGTTATGAAACAACACAATAACCAAAAAGATATGCATGTGGAATAACAATATTATATGTCTTTGGTTTTGACTACACGGACACTCTCTCTTCTTTGTCATTGAAGGATGTATGGTTTACTGATGTTCCTAAACAGCAATTAAGCAATGAAATACTGTAAACAACTTCTATGGGAATCCTGCCTTATTCAATCAGTCAATTACTCAGTTCCAATTAGGAATACTGAGTCCATCTTGTAATTTGATAATAAACATGAATAACACGATTGAATTTGTAGGCCAAAGACATGCCAAGTTGCGTTCCAAATTGAACAAAAAGCTAGGGATGAACTAAAGCAGTCAGAAACGCTGGGGGGGGGGGGTGATAGAACCCGACAGAAACGTTAGTTTCTGAAACAAGTTTTTTCGAGCATTCTCAAACAAGAAGCTCCACATAGATCCACAGAAAGTTTAAGACATCAAAAAAGCACCCATACCCAAGCACCCCACTCATAGGCATCACTGACTACTGAATCTGGAAACCTTATTTCAGTCACTACAAAGCCTCATGAAATCGACAACAGTGTAGAACTGGCAGGAGGAACATGAGGACGGTTATTGTAACAACAAAAAAACTCACCCTGAAATATGTTGTAATGCACTATTTTGACACTCAAGCAAAGACAGAACTGACTGTAGACACTAGCCTTGTCGGACTGGGGGCAGTATTTGTCCTTGAACACTAGTAGGACAGATAAAATCACAGCTTTTATGAGTCAAGGATGTGGAATCTAATAAAATATCTACTTGTCCATGGGACAGGTTGCCTCTTAAATCTACTTGACCTATAAAATTATCTACTTGTCCCTTTGGTGCCATGTAGTGTGGCAACAAATTATGGAAGCAACCTCATTATGTAAGAACTCTGATAATAGCCTCTCTGATTATGGCAGGGCTACTACTATAGTAGGGCTTAAATACTTGCAATTTCAATCCCTTTTATAGCAGTTTCCATATTTTGCCACCTTTCCGCAGATGTACATACTGGTGCTGGAGAAAGCAGTAAGCAATAGTTCCAGGGCTGGAATGCTTTTGAGACTGTAAATCTACTAACTTGCATGTTTTAAGGATTTTCACCAACTCCTCTCTAACCTTTTCCTACCATGAGAAAGGTTGGAAATTTACTCCTAACAATGGCAGAAGTAGAAGTTCTTTCAGGGTTAGGAAAAAAGTGGTTGGAGGGAAAGTGAATTTGTAAACGCTCAATAGATTTTCACATGAGCAAATCTACACATGCATATTTGCTCATGCTAAGATACAGTTCACAAGTATTTTCTAGGAATACGGTTCCTGGTCTACTTCTTTAAGTTCTTGTGAATTCATGAAAGCCACTAAGTAAAAGACATTTGACTTTCTTTAAGAATTGGGTCCCTAATTAAGTCTGGCGTTAAAGATTAGGGGTGTGGAATTTAATAAAATATCTACTTGTCCTTGGAACAGATTGCTTTTCAAATCTACTTGTATTGAAAAAAAAAAAAAAAACACTTGTCCTTTTGGTGCCACGTATTGCAGAGAAATTATGGTAGCCCTCTCATTATATAAAATCTCTGATACTAGCCTCTGTAATTATGCCAGGGTTCGTACTATAGTAAGGTTTAAATTCTAGCAATTTCCTTATTTTGCTACCTTTCCACCGATCTACATACTAGGGCTGGAAGTAGTGTTAAGCAATAGTTCAACGGTTGGAATGTCCTTTTGAGCCTATACAAATCTACCAACTTGCATGTCTTAGGGGTTTTTGCCAGCTCTTCTCTAATCTGTTCTCATATTGAGAAAGGTTGGAAATTTACTCCTGACTAGGGCAGAATTAAAACGTCTTCCAGGGTTGGTAGGGATAGTGACCTTATAACACTCATTAAATTTTCGCATGAGCAAATCTACATGTCTATTTGCGCATGCTAAAAAGCATTTCACAAATATTTTATAGGAGTCAATTCCCTGGCCTACTTCTGTAAACTCTTGTGAATTCATGAAAGCTGTAAATCTGCTCTAATTCAAGGACAAATACCATGGGTGCACTTTTGTGACTTTCTTTAAGAATTGGGCCCCTAATTAGGTCTGGATTTAACCAAGACCTTCTGTTTTAAATACAATTGTCTATCTATCTATCCATCTATCAACTTCACTTCTGCTCTTTCACAAGGATTATATAGCACACAAAGTTTTTGTGCTCAGTGCCAGGGGCTATTGTGGCAATGTGTGCTTTTTGAGACCAAAATTATTATGCTATTTGCCAATGCTTGTTATAATGGTGAGGGCCTGGCAACTCCCACAAGAATAAAGTTTTATAAAAAAACATGCCAAAATGATACACGTATTGACAAAAAGGCTGCCCACCAAATGATGCTTCAAGGAAATGGCACCTAAAATTTCACAGTAGTTTAGCAAAATGTTTTTTTCCTAGTTGCATTTTTTTGTGAACATTTTATTTTTTTTAAGCAAAGGGTCATCAAACTTGCTTTTCAGCTTCTACAGATATTTGGATCTAATCAGAGAGCATTCTGGGAGCACTGTATGTAGCCTCATATTGTTCAACATTTAAAACGTGTACACCTTTTTACAAGGGAACCACTGTCAGGAGTGCAGTCCGAGTTTACAACATTTCTTTAGAGCATTCACCCTAATAAGAAAGGCTTTGCTTTAATGAACCATAAAAACAAGTTCGAACAGCATTAATAAGGACACAAATTTTACCTTTGCTGCAAACAATGCCCCCTGATCCATAATGTGGTACTGTAAAATGGCATCCAAAGGGTTTGTGCTGCAGGGGGTTGGGCCTACTTGTCCCAAGGACAAAATAAACATGAAAACTTGTTGTCCATGACCCCAAACAATATGTCCTATGTGTCGGGCTATAGGAATTCCACAACCCTGAAGATATTTTGCTTTTTTTAAATGTCTATTTCTCTCTCTATTGGCTGGCTTACTATGAATGATCACATTATGTTCTTCCACAAGGAGCATACTGCCACACAAAGTAGTTTTGTTCAGTGCCAGGAACTACTATGGCAATCAGTGGCAAACAAAACTGGAGGGGATCCCCCTGCAAAGCCCCCTTCCACTCACTCAGGGAAGATTCTGTGCTGAGGGGGACAGTGGGGTCCTTGTTACGCCACTGGTGGCAATGTGTGCTTTTTGAGACCAAAAACCTTTTTTTTCTTTTTGTCAGTGTCGGTTACAATGGTGAAGACCTGGCAGCTCCCAAAACAATAAAGTGTCACAAAAGCCATGTTAAAACAAGACACACATTGACAAAACCAAAAGACTCCTAAATAAATGTCAGATCAGTTGGCTTTGCCAGTGCGTGTTTATTTTCATGCTTCCCGTAATCTTGTAGAAAATGGTTACACTGATTTTCCATTAGAAATATTTTTGGGAAATACTAGCATGCATCAACACATTTTACTAAATGACTCTTCAAAGAAATAGCACGTAAAGTTTCATAGTAGCGAAACTTTTCTTCCTACTTGCATTTTTTTCTGAACATTTTATTTTGAAAGCAAAGAATCATCACTCTTACTTATAAGGTTCGGCAAACATTTGCATCTAATCAGAGAGCATTCCAGGAGCATTATACTTAGTCTCATATTGTTAAACTTTTCAAAAATGGGTGTACACTTTTTTTTTTTTACTGGAACCACTGTTGGTGCAGTGGGACCTTAAAATGTTGATTTACAGCGCTCACGAATGAACCATAAATAAAAGTTTGAACAGCATTAACAAATGGACACACATATTGCCTCAACTGCAGACAGCTCCCTTCTCTGTAAAGTGGCAACCAAAGGGTTTGTGCTGCAGAGGGTTGGGCCTACTCGTCCCAAGGACAAAATAGGAATTCCACATCCCTGCAAGTAGATCTGACAAACATAAAAAAGAGGTAATCCCAGGCTGAACTGGAAGCACTAGTTCACACCCTCTCAAACTACACTGTCCTCCTCACTACCCTCTGTCATTTATCCTCCAACTCCAACACTTTACACCTGCAGCCCCAACCTCCAAGCTCTGCCTCCTTGTCCCCTCCACCATTCCCTGGACTGTAGCTCAGAAGGATACTCTCTGAATAGCACTTCGACGCCTCGTCAGGGGTAGTAAGCGCTATATAAATACTATTACAATATGCCTTTCTTCTTAGTGCCCCTTACCTTCCCGGGTGCCTGCATCACTCTATACCTAGCTTCACTCCTCCAAGGAATCAGGCTCTCCCTGGAATCTCCCCGTGCAGACTTCTGCTTTCCCACAGTTCTTTTGTCATCATCATCCAAGGCCCTTCACCACTTTGCACCAGCAGTCATACTCGCCCAGGAAAGAAGGCTCTGCACTCCATCCTACTTCCAGGCTCATACTTCCACGACCGTGTCCACTCGCTACCCACCGGCTCCCACCTTCCATAGATGCATTCACGCTCCCCAAGGATTGAGGCACACGCTGCTCTGCAAATACTACCTTCTAGCAATCACTCACCACTCTCACCCTACAGGACCTCTGCCACTACGGTCCCAAGAGAAAGTGGGGCTCTCTCGGTGCTAAGCACCCCGCCCTAGACATGGATCTCACCATCGAGAGTCACGGCGTCCCTCTCCTTCTGTGGCTTCTCTCCGCCCTCCCCCGCCGCTCCCTCCGGCTCCTTCATCTCGACATCCTGGGGCTCGGGGCGACGCGGGGGGACCTCCGCTGCCGCGGGCTGCTTCATGGCGACGTCCGAGGCTGTTTGTGCCTGACTGGGCAGAGTAACAAGCCGAGTGCGAGAGCCGGCACCGGGCGTCTCTGGGCCGAGCTGTCACAGACCCCACCGGCGTCTCACAGGGAATGACTGGCAACAATCCGCACAGCAGCCAGCGCCGGCTCCGCGAGAGGGATTCTGGGACACGCAGCCCTGGGCAGCCGAGCGTCGAGTGCTCAGCGCCTGGCTAATCGATAACTGAGATGATCCACAGAGCGCCAAACCGCACAGTCTACGTGATATGGCTAAGCGGATTTACTTATATCCCAATGTTGGCATTGCTTAGAGCATTTTACATTAGCAAAGGATGAACATAATTGAAAATATGGTTAAGCTTCCTAAACGAAAATTATCGCAAAATATCAGACATTTTCCAATTCTAGGACACAAAGGCGAGGATTATGGTTTCTTTTCTTTCATTTTGCAACTCAGAAGTCATTTAAACAGTAATAAAATGCCTCAGCCAATACATTTGCTATGAGTCTTAAGTAAAGTGTGTATACTACCCAACAGACCCGATTCAGGCGGGATATTCCAGACTCTGGCTTTATTTTATCTGTCTCCCACCTAAAATTGTCTCTGCTACGATATAGGTCAGTCGGGGAAATACATTCCTCTGATTTGTTTTTTTAATCTCCCACTTTACACATTTAAAATGTTAGCATGTATGCAGTATGTTAATAAACAACAAAACACTGCAACAAATGAAGGAGGCGATGATAACAAATAGGGACTGTATTAGTGTCCAGTCCTCTTTTCTCTCCAAAATAACTGATCTAAAAGAAATAAGATGTGATTCCTCCTGTTAACTTGACCTAAAAGAGAACAAAGTGTTAAAACTATAGAATCGGGATCAACATATACTTGCAATAATTTTGCTTCGTAAGAAACTGTAAAGAGCACAGATGCTCAAAATAAGAGTATCACATGTTAAATTTAAGCCTGGGTGGGAATGAGTCTAAAGCTACTCCATTCAAGAATAAGCGCTCTTGGAGGGGGATAATCCTAATTTTTTAACAGAATTGAAAACTTTCAGATACGAAAGCTATGACATTTTGTATTCTATACCAGGACCAAAGGCAAGGATTATGCTCTTTCAAAGCTTACTAATAACCAAATTGGCAATGTTCATTGTGGGCATAAAGTAGAAACGTCTGAAAACAGACTCAGGTACCCAATCTGGACATTTCATTATCTCTTCTAGATGCATGCTAGCTATCATAGACTTTGAAGCAATTGTGTGTCTCAGTCAATACCCGCTTCGGCCATGATCCATTTTTCCCACCTAACCAGCATGGATGACAGAACCAGAGCATAAGGTTCCCAAAAATACATCAATAAACGACCTCTATCTCTGATAGGTCTATTTTCACTATGATGTGCTTCATATTCCTGCACACAAAGAATTGCACAAAGTTGGATAAGAAATCGATTTACATGATATTTGTTTATCTTCCATTGTTGAAGGTGATCCCTTCTGGAGTAGAAAGCCTATCTGAAATGTCCAATGTACTGATGTCTGAAATTCTTCTGTATGAAATTAAAAATAGCAGAACCACCAACTTTGCAGATAAACTGTTTGTTACACAAATCCTCATTTGAGGGCCACTGCTATAAGAACTGAAACACCATATTGCCATCTCAGAGCCTAGTGTTTCTTGGCTGGGTGGAAGAGTGAATCTAATCCCTCTTAAGAGTTTGCAAACCAAAGGATGTTGACCTACTGGTGAATGAGAAACGGGCACATGTCCTGCTGAGATAACTGACCTGGAATTTATTTATTAGCATGTACATCATTCTGAAATCCACCAGTTTAGAAAAAAAGTTCAAAATGTGAGCACTATCTGTGCGGGATCGAGGTCCCATTTCAGACACCAATTGCATCAGCACGAAATACTGTTATGGGAGCATGAAGTATCACCTCCATGAAGCATTGTAACTCTTGACAATACTGTAGCCCACTCATCTGAAATGTAATGAACAGTCATGTTTGAATGGTCTGGCACTGACCATCTGTTCTGGAAAGCCTCCAAACCACCCAGCACAGACTGCCATCTAGGATTACTAGATGGCGAGTGCACAGAGAGTTTACAAGTGAGTCAGGAACAACTGGCAACAGGGCTAGGCAACGGCATGCCCCAACAACACTAGGAACTACAATTATGACCTCCACAGAGGAGCTATAAAGATCAACTCCGCACCTTGTCTTTGAATCTGGGATGTCACACTGGGAAGCATGATGAAAGAGGGAAAGGCATATTGAAGAGCTCCAAACCAGTTCTCAAGGAAAGTATCTGTTGCTTTTGCCTCCGGATCCAGCTTCCAGCTGAAGAATCCAGGGAGTTTTCTGTTGAGCCTGGAAGCAAAGAGGTCTATCTGACACAGACCCCAGTAATCTATTAACCTCAGAAAGATATGTCTCTTCAAAATTCAGTCTCTAGTGTCCTGGAGGAATCTGGAGTTACAGTCTGCTACCAGATTGTTGCTTCCCGGCAAATGTTCTGCTCTGACTGTAATGTTTTGATGGAGGCAGTAGTGCCAAACATCTTTGGCTACTTCAGGTAACATCTTGGGTTTCATACCTCTCAATCTATTGATATACCTCAATGTTGAAATTTGTGCATCTTTAGAAGGATGCAAAACTTCAACTTGTCCTTTGTGAGGGGTTTCACTGGAAAATAACCTGCTAGGAGTTCCAGGAGACTGACGTGCATTTCCAGCTTGTTGGGGAACCATTTCGCCCAACAGAGTGTAGCACATCTATCATCCCATCCTTTCCTACCAACATCTTTTATATTACCATGCCTGGAAGAAAACTGAAGATTGTTCAACCATTTCAGGCCTCCTTGTGAGATAGCTACCAACTTCGTTTTTGTTTAGGATCTTCTGAGAGAGGAATTGTGTCGCCAAAAGGAAGTGCTTTGTGGAGGTGAGCTATTTTCAGTCATTGAAAGGTCCTGTAATGGATTGACTCTAGGGAATATATCCTAGCACGAGGCAGAGAAGAGTCTGGCAATCTTTGCAATGTATTTCGGAGAAGATTGCAATGTCGCTAAGGTTCTCCTTAACTTCTTTTTTTTAATTAATTTTTGAGTTAGGAAAATATTGGGATGCTCTCATTGAGTCAATCAGAGTAAGAAATGCCTCTTTTTGTATGGTCACCCCAAAGCTATGGACATATGCTGCTGGTTTTTCCACCCCAAGAATGCACTGAGGCCTGCTAATGAGACCTCAGTGCCAGTGCCCTGTCTCTTAAAACATGCCTGTTTAATTGACCTATAGCCTAGTGGTATAAGCTAACTTACCCTGAGTCCCTAGTATATGGTACCAGGGGTAATTAGGGCCTGTAAGTGGGAGTATCCCCTCAGGGACTGCAGTAATTGTTGTGCCACCCGGAGTGGGACAAGGTAAATATGTGACACCTAGTCTGCCACTTCAGACTGGTGGAGCAGTTTAAAACTGGTAATTCAACGTTCCCATTTTATACAATGGCAAAGCCCAAACTCCCTATCATAATGTTTGTAAGTCACCCCTGTATTAGGCCTATTCAGTCCTAAGTCTGCAGCATATTAGTAAAGTAGAACCTGTACTTAACTTGTTCTAGGAGTAAAAAAAACAGCAATCGTTGTTTTACTGGGAGGTAGACTGGTAGCCCCATTAGTGAATACAGTGTTACACGCTGAACACCTCAGCTGTGCTAACTTCTGAATGGAACTAGCAAATTTGGCACTTCAAGGTCTCAAGCAACTTGTTACATTAAGCCTGACTTGATGCCTAAGTCGAAATTAATGGAACTTGTTGCCACATGCAACTTTTAGAAAGCTGCCATTCTGTTGCCCAGTTTTCCAGTGGTTATTTGTTTTGGCTGGTCATGAGAGAGCCTACTGCCCACCTGGAGAGACATATCAAAGGCTCTCAGAACAGGTAACAATAGAGGCCTGCCACTGGAGGAGGCGTTGCCTCCTCTTGGCAGGAAACCACACGTGGTGTGGGCCCAAAATGCAAGCTTCAAAGGGGGAAGCCACCTTTGAAGGGCAAATGGTGAACACACTTCAGAGGGGCTTCTCTTTTGTTCAGGTAGACAGGTTGGCACGGGCCAGAGACAAGGAAACACTGGCCAACCTGTTTTTTTCATGGCCATGTAGCCCAAAGGTAGCCACACCTCTAAGGTGTGCTGCCAGGCGCCACACACAAAGGGTGGAGTGCTGACATCTTGGGAGTTGACAAAACAGAGCACTCTGAGATAGCTAGATGCCACACTTCACAAGAAGTTGTCATCAGGTGGGAGGGAACATAGTAGCCCATTGGCTAGTTCCTGTAACCTCCCTGCTGGCACTTTCTGGGCATAACAGGGGCATCCCCTGGCACCCAGACTTCAGAACTCATTTGACTGGAGAAGATGACCAAAGAAGGACTGCCCTGCTGTCCCTGGAACTGGCAAAGAAGAAGCTGCACCGAAGTCCGATTGCACCTTCTTCTCCATGAGCTAGCAAAGTAAAGGACTATGCCTGCTGCACCATAATCTTGGAGAAGCCAGTTGTCCAATCCCAGCTAGGAGCAGAGACTCCAAGAGTCAGTTGGCTGACTTCCTGTTGGCAGCACAGAGCCACAAAAGCAAAGAAGCCTCCTACAGCGAGTTGGTAGCCCAGATTATCAGATCGCCACTTCTTGCAGCCATGCAACCCAAGAGACCAGGACCTGATGCTCAAAAGCTGCACCCAAGTCTGCAGGCCCCAGGAGAGTCATTAGAGTGTGGATTGGTCACCCATAAGGACAGTTACCACAAAAAAGAAGAAAAACACAATCCGCCGCGCAGAACGACTGGCAGCCCAGTCCATGAAGTCTTCAAGGGCTGTCAAGCCCTGTTGCAAGAATCACCTCACCAGGACAGTGGACCAAGGAGTAGCCCCTGGAGGACCACCATCAGCTGTACATCATCTTCAGCTTCGTTTACCCCCTGCATCAGGAACATTCCCTAGAAGTCAATGGCAAGGGACCACTGGAACTGGATTGAAGACTACTTTCCTTGAGGAGGTAATTGTTTGTTTGGACCTTGCTGCTCCCCTTGTCTGGCTCCCTGCCAGTGTTGTTCTTCCAAAGTAAAGCTGAGCAATCACATTCTATCTTGGCAAAGGTCTCCTTGAAGAGGTTTCTAAGTGTCAAGTGCCACTGCTTGTTTGCAGATAACTAAAAAGTCCTATTTTATTATTTCTCATAAAATCAATATTTCCGGAAACCTCCAGTAGATCGTTTTTGTTGTGGTGTCCATAAATTCATAAAATATGCTCTGTTGTTTTAAATTGGTGTTGGATTTTTTGAGTGTTGGGTATCTTACTTCTTCAGTTATTTAAGTGCTGTTTAAATGCTTTATACTTGTTCCTTTGTGTAATCCTGACTGCTCAGAGCAACAACTACCCAGGGTTCAGCTAAGGTTTAACAAACAAAACCTGACTGGTCCTAAAGGGATTGTCAGTGAGTTCACATAACCACACCTTTTAATATACCCCATTTCATCACAATCGGAAATGCCAGGAACCACCATTGTTGACTCAGGGAAAACTGAGATTTCTACACATTGCTTTCAAGAGATTGAACATCATGTAAGGATGACATATGAGGAGACAGCAATTGTTAGAATAGAATACCGTCCAAGTAGATGGTCAGCTGCATCCTTTCACTCTCAGAGCTTTTGCCACCATGTCGTAGTTCACAGATTTTGATTTACCAATCTGCAGGAGTGCCACAAATCTAACCCTATTCACTCCACAGACCATTGTTTTTAATTGTAACAGAAATCACAGTAGCCCATACAGAGGGGAAAAGTGTAAGGGGAGGAGAGGGAAAACACTGACATGTGGCTTGTCACACTTCCTCTCAGGTTGCTATGGAAGTCTGTATAAAGCAATATTAGATTAGTATAAAACCTTGTATTGCCAGTATAATATACAATCCTTCTACCTAATTACCTTAAGTAACAAGTCCTCTAACCCTTTCTTATATAAACTTAGATGCAGTTCTATCACTGAAATATAGATAAACATTGATTACTATTGTCCTTTGGAATCCATGCAGTGTGATGTTCACATATGACTCTTCGAATTTCATGGAGAAATCAGTGCACAGGAGTCCAAACTGGTTTATACTTGAAAATCACCCAAAAATGACTGTAGGGAGCTGGGTTCTGGTTGCTGTAACCCCAACCCACAAGTTTTGCCTAGTTTTTAGATGCAGCTTCGACTGAAGTGCACTGGGTTCCTGCTAACCAGGTCCCCAGTGGCAGTGTTCTATCCCTAAAACAAGATGGAACTCCAAGTGACCAGGCCCTTCAGCCCTCTTTAAGTCCCTAGTAAATGGTACCCCTGGTACCTGGGGCATGGGCGCTGAAGAGGGCCCCTCAGAGTTACAGCACAACTTGTGCCACTCTCAGGGACCCAGCGCCAACCTTATGGAGACTGCCATTGCAGGCTTTGTGACAAGGTGCTAACAACATTGAAACACAACATGGCACACACTTCTGTGCCATGTCCCCTAACACACTGATTTTAATATCTGTAAGTCAGTCCTACAGCAGGCCTTCAGCCCTAAGGCAGGGTGCATTATATTACAAGTGAGGGCATATATGCATGAGCAAATATGCCCCTACTAAGTCTTTGTCGGTTCTTAGACATAGCAAGTGTATAGGGAAGCTATTTCAAATACATGTGCTGGACACTGATCACTACAAGTTCCCCAGCTACATAATGGCTTCTCTGAAACTAGGGATGCTTGGTATCAAACATCTCGTATTAATAAACCCTTAATGATTCCAGTAATGGATTTATTAATAAAAACCCACCAACTGCTGGTGAGCTCCCAGCAGCCAACCCCTATTACAACCCAACCCCGCATGGCCCTTCGCCTCAGGCTATCGGCCCCTGGAATTCCACACCCTGGGGCCCAGCATAAATACATATATTCCCCCTCCCTAGGCCGATCTCACTCCGGGGACCCCATGCCCCAGAGCCTGGCCTAAACATAAAAACATTTTGGGGGGAGGGGGCTGTTGTTAATGGGTGCCAACCCCCTCCCAAGGCCGATCATGGCCCCGGGGACCCCATCCCCAGGGCTCAGCCTAATTATTATTTTTTGTGTGGGGGGCGTGTGGTTCCCCTCTCCAACCCCTGGGGCCTGGCCATGTGACTTGGGTGACCCCTAGGGCACCCAGTCTCAATGCTGGGGACCATGGGGGATCCTGAAGGCTTTCCAGACAGCAGCTGACATGACTGGCAAATGTTTTGGGAAAATTTTGTGGAGATTCATCCACTGGCAGCAAAGCTATAGGCAAGTAAAAAAACACGTTTTCTATAGAAACTAGGTCCTAAATATAACTACCTACTGGTGGTCGCTAGTAGGTAGCTATAGTTAGGACCTAGTTTCCATAGGAAGAGCATTTTTTGTTTTGCTAATAACTCTGGCAAAGCTTGATGGATCGTCCCAACCTTTTCAAAACACATACTTTAGTCAGTTCAGATGCTGCCCTTAAAAGTTTTGGGGTGATCCGTCAAGCAGGGGCCATGAAAAAGGGGTCCCAAAACATGTTGTCCCCAATAATTTTTCAATAGTGATAGTGACAGGATTTAAAAAGCATGCAGCCAATCATGAGCGCTGGTGGCCTATTTAAATGCAAACACAATTATTGTAGAACTAACCAGGTCTTAATCTTTTTCTTAAACACAGCCTCTACCTTAGTTTGGTGCAAATCAAGGGGCAACATATTCCAGCCTCGCAGACCAAGGAAAGAAAAGTACCGGCCACCTGCCATAGCCAGGTAAATCCTAGGGGTCTTAGCCAAGAGGTTACCAGCTGAGAGTAAAGCTCTCTCAGGATTCTAGAAGGAAATCCTGGCTGTAAAATAAACAGGTCCTAGAGGGACATCACCAAAGCCAATACCACAGTAATCTTTGAAGAAGGAGATTGAAGATGAAGAATTGTTTAGCCATCCGCAGGATGCCAAAACACACACCAGCCAATGAAATAATGATTGTGAAATGACATCTTGTTATCAAATTTAACCCCTAAATTTTTACAGCTGTGGCATTGGTGTCAGGTGATGGTACTCCAGTAGGCCAGTGGACATTTAAATTTAAGATGAAATTATGTCCAAAACTAAACACTTCAGTATTACACTTCAATTGGTTACAAGTCAGCCAATGAAAAACAGATGAGCGACATGGCTGAATCGCATCAGAGTCAATAGCCGTCCCTTTGCTAAAATCAAAGAATATCTGGGTGTCATCGGCATAAGAAACAATCTTAGCTCCAAAGGATTCCACTAACTTAGCCACAGGGTCTTTAGACTCACCTACAGCCCAAAGGAGGGGCCCCTCTCCTAGGGCTTATGGTAGCACTGTGGACCGCCACCTCCCCAGGGAAATCATGGTAAATGGATGCGGGAGGGCCACCTCCTTGAAGCAATTCATTTAAATTAAGGGGGGCCGCAGCCCCTGGGACCACCACCTCCTGAGGGCTTAAATAAATTAATGAAGGGGTCCATTGCAGACCCCCATCCCCGAGGACCCTCACCTCCCTTGGGGCTAAATTAAATTTTGGAGGGGGGCCTCCTCATGGAGCCATACATGGTCCTCGAGACCGGCACCCCCCAGGGCCAGCTCCTGCTATGTCCCGGGTGCCTATCCCCGGGACATAGCTGTTTGCCTTTGCTTGGTGGGAGCTGACAGCTCCCACCAAGCAAACGGAAACACTCTGGTTCTACCGGCGGGAGCTGTCAAAGTGCTCCCACCTGCTGGAAGGGGAGGTTTTATTTCTTTCCCTGCCCGCAGACATGCGGCATTTTACCACAGATATTACAGCACTCATGACAACTTTTATAATGTCAATAAAAATATTGGTGAAACATTAGCAGTCAAATTATTGAAGAAAAAACTGTGCATGGCGGGGGCGCGAGTTATAGTTACCAGAGGGCACGGGTTATAGCTACTTGAAATAACTAACTATAACTGCTGAATTTCTATGGATTTGTGCGAGCAAATTCAGAGCCTAACTAAAACGTTCCAGTAGTCTTTGGTTTTTTAAGTGAATATATATATATATTCACTGCAAATGTGGCAGTGATATCAAAGATGCCAAAGATGGTGTCATCAGTGATATGAAATGTGGAGTAATTAGCTGCGCGTGGCGAAAGTGCAAGTTATAGTTACCTTAGAGCGTGAGTGTATATGGATATATATATATATATATATACATATACATATATATATATATATATATATCTATACTGTATACACTCACTGAAGAAAAAAAAGCGGTCATTACGATCATGGCGGTGTGGCCCGTCATGCCCACGGTGGCAGGAAAACCCGCCAGCTGGCATGGAGGGCCACACATAATTAACCCTATGAGGGCCGATGGTGGCCCTCACTCACCGCCAGGCTGCCTCCATCAGGCAGCCTGGTGGCGGTCTGAATCATTATCCGACAGGGCAGCGGTGCTGCCCCTCGGATAATGATCCCTAATCCTCCAGCCTTTCTGGACAAAGCTAAACCTCTCTGACACGCTCTAATGAGAGCGAAACACGTGTCAGGGGTTGCTTTTATTCATTCCAGGTTGGCTTGGACGGTATTTTACCAGTCCAAAGATGTAATACTGTGCCTGGAGTGGTAAATAGCTTTTGTCATTTTACAGTTCAGCAAGGTTGACACTGTGTGAAACCTATGCTTAAAGACTTTGCTGTACAAATGTCAAAAGACTTTGTCACTATCTAGCTCGGCGTGGATAGCACTGTGCTGATCCTATGCTTAAAAACATTTGCTAGATAAACAGCCATTTGAGGTGAGCAAATCTAGTGTCGCTGGAAGTCAAAGTTCCAGCCCGGTGCTCCTACTGCAAGATACTGGCTCCTCAATGATCTTGCCAACCATGAACTGCTTTGGAAAGCAAATGGTCTCAGACTCCATTCTTCTTTTATACAATAACATTCAAGATGGCCTCCATTTCTGAAATCCTGCTTACAGTGCGATTTAAGTTAGTTTTGTTTTGTTGCTGTGTTCACTGCTGTACACGCCACCTTTCCTCCAATCCTGATCATCATCATATCTACCACTATGATTGCTG
The DNA here is from genome assembly GCF_031143425.1 of Pleurodeles waltl. Classification (NCBI taxonomy): domain Eukaryota; kingdom Metazoa; phylum Chordata; class Amphibia; order Caudata; family Salamandridae; genus Pleurodeles; species Pleurodeles waltl. The sequence goes on from NC_090445.1 coordinate 95,541,150, forward strand.
TAAGCATTTAGCAAACACCATTTAAACTTGTTATTTCCTGTAACTCTAAAGTTCTTGGCACCGCTATATAATGTCACAATGACAGTAGCCCCCTCTTTAGGATCTTCTTTAATTTTGACTGTATTTTCTTTATGGAATGACTTTAGTGCTTGAGGGACATTAATATTTTGTGCTGGCTCTCAAGAATTTTCTTCTACACTATAACCCTTCCATTTTACCAAACATTGAAATTTATTTTTTACTATTCATGAGTCCAGAAAAGCTTGTCCCTCATATTCAATCTCAGAGGCTTGAATTATAAGATCTGATGGTTTTTCAATGCAAGTACTCTTATTAATTTGTTTTAATAAATAAACATGAGATACTGGGTAGATTTTCAATGTCTCTGGCAAGGTAACTTTCATAGCACAGGACTAGCACCTTGGTTATAGCATAGGAACCAATAAATATGGACTGGAATTTTCCTTTACCATGCATTTTATTATAACTGTTGAAAAGCCATATTACATCCTCTATTTGATATTTGCCTGTATCTTCATTTTTTTGTTTGGCTTTTGTTAAATTATCTATTGTAAACTCACAAATTTTATTAATTGCAATATTCTTGTTTTAACAGATGGATTGCTAGATCCTCTGAGTTGTGTATCTGCCTAAAAACATGAATGAAATTATTGAATGACAAAATAGCAGACTATGGCCAGTGGAGGAATGAATAGTGTTATTCTGACAAAATTAAGCTAACCATAAATGATCCAACCATGTTATTAGATCTTGGATAAAGCATCACAAATATCTTTCCAGCTCCTGATTATCTCTTTCAGAGTTAATCTTTATGAGGTTGATATGCAGATGACAACCCCATTTCTCATTTCAAACTTGTACAAAACTCTTTCCAAAACCTTGATATGAACTGAGATCTCTGATCAGAAAATACTATTGTAGGCAACCCATGAAGTTTTACTAGATGTTGTCAAAACATAAGGCTATTCTCTGATGCTGGTGGTAACCCTTTTGTAGGGACCATTTTTCGAGAAAGAATCAACAACCACAAGAATGGCTGTAAAACACTTATTGGATGGGAGATCTTCAGGAAAATCCACGGAAATCATTTGACAGGCTGTTTGAGACTACCAGTGGTTGTAGCTATTGGCTTATTATGATCATTCTTGTTTCTTGAGCAAACTGTCACAGGTGGAAACATACTCTTTTATATCTGTATTCATTGCCTGCTGCCAAAATTGTCTTTTCATTAAATAAATTGCCTTAGCTTACCTGGCTCACTTGATGATGGGGATTCATGTATTTCATTTAATGCCTGGGTTCTAATCTCCACAGTAGGCAAATATAGACATTGACTAAACCAAGGTAAAGGATTTTCGACACTACGCCTCTCATCCTAATCTATCCAATCCATTATTTCCTCACAGGATATAGCTCTTAATGCTTTCAGAAATAGATGACATAACAATTTTCTCCTCTGAAGTTACTGGATAAAGCATGTGTTCTTTTTCACAACAGTTTTGATTTATATGAGTCAGCATTCTAATTTTGTTTCCCCGGTCTGAAACATATCAAAAAAGTATAGTCTGAGAAAAATAGTGACTACCTCATCTGTCTGGCTATTAATGCTTTGTTTTATTGTAAAAACAACAAATTATGGTGACCCGTTTAAACCATGACTAGAACTTGTGTTCCAAACAGTGTCTCCACTCTCTAAGCTCAACTTTAATAGCCAATAGCTCTTTCTCTGAAATAGTATAATTCTTTTTGGCATCGTTCAATTTTTTTGGATGACTAGGCCACAGATGTAAATGATGTGTATCTCGAAGAGTTTGTGATAATGTACCCCCAAAGGCTACATATGTTGCTCCATGGGCGCTGCCTCAGCCCATGGCAGGACCCACCCTAACACTGATAGCTATGGCGTGGCGTCTCCCTCCTTCCTCGGGGAACGTTGCAGGTCAGTGTGCCAGCCTGCTGTGATTGTTCTGGCGTCGCAGATTAACTTTGCGTCGCTTGCATATATAATGTATCGGGCACGCCGCAAGACTGTGCAGTGGCCCTTGAAGCACAAAACGAATGTCGCAGCTCCATTTGGAATAACTGTTCCTATGCCACATATGTAACATACACTCACCTTCTTCCAGGGGCCATGTTCTGCCCTTTTCTACCTCCTTTTCTTGTTCCCAACATTCTCAGGGAACAATATACCAATATATATATAGGTATAGGTATATATATATATACATATATAAATAAATATATAGGTATATATACACCTTTCTAATATGGTGGTTTCTCTCTTTTCTGTATTATTCCTTTCCTATCCAAGATGGTACACTCTTACTTCCTGTTACCTCACTTTCTTTCTATGGGTATATAAGGCAAGGAGTTCTTCATTTTCTTTGCGTTGCAACTCTCTTCACTTCCTGTTGAGATGTCCACACTCCGTTGGTGCACCTTTCTCCTGCCTGGTGGCTTATCCTGCTAAACTAGATTCTCCTTTTCTTGCGTGAATTCCTGTCTTCTTCTTGACTCTCCTCTGCCTTCCAGATGTGGTCATCTTTTCCTTCTCTGGAGTTCCAGCCTTCAGCAGGAGTCTTTTTCCTTCGGGGTTTTTCCTTTTGGGACTCCTTCTGGAGGGCACAGTCTGCACTGACGTCTCTTTGTTGGCAGGACCGTGGCTACCGTAAAGGTTCACCCTTACCTTGGACAGACCAGAACTTTTAAGACCCGTCTTTGGAAATCTTCAAGACGTTTCATGCATCACCTTCAACACAGAATTCAATTCTATCATTTCTATATATTGCACACTCATTTATGTTTACCCAAGAAACACAATGCTTGTGCCCCTCTCGTTGATGTTGTAACTTGCGACATCAAATATATTATCACATATCTCTTAATGTTGCTTAACAATTCCCTTGAAGACCCTGTACTTAGTTCTGATTTCTTTTGACGTGTAGAGCTAAATGTCTTCTTTATAGTATATTTATATTGATATATATATATCTGTATATATATAATACTTGCTCCTTGTAGTTCACACATTCAGATTGTATTTCCCACACATATTGCTCTGTGTGAAGCTGACTGAAAATTCCAGTACTCTTTTAGCTGGACAAATGGTAGAGCAAAATGTGTTACCCAAAGTGCAGAATAACACCATTCTTCAATGAAGAGAGAAATTGTGTTGTTGACCTCAAAAAGAACAAGCTTGGGACACTACCAAAATCACCCAAGGAGATGCTCTTTGAGAAGATTGGGAAAACTATTTCTAGTGGGCGACTGGTCACCATAAACGAAGTGAACACACTACAAAATGTGCTTCCCAAGTGCCGGCACGAAACACTGATCTCTTTGCTGAATTGTGGAGAAATTCTCTTCAGAAACGAGGTGCGAAGGAGAGACACTACCAGTGCCTCTCAGGGTTAATTAAAGTGCAACATTTTTTTCTGAAGTATGTGGGTTGGGAGCTGTGAACCCAGCGCCTGCCCAGAAACTAACTGCTGACCCAGTTCACTAGTCTGGCGCCACCATTACCAGAGCCGATTTATGAGAAGTTCATAAAATTGTTTTATTAATATCCTGGTAGAGGGTTGTTCAAGCTTCCAATGTGGATATTACTGACCTCTGGACAATCTGTAACCTTTCTTTATCTTTACATCAGAAACACTGACTCAGGATGCTACATTCCTGACAAGATCTCACTTGAAAATAACCCTGTTTTTAATAGTTTGGTAATTGATGATCTGAGAAAAATTCTTCATAAAACACATGTTAAAATTAGCAAAGAGAAATTGTTTGGGAAATGTAGAATCAGATTCTACATTTTCCAAACAATTTCTCTTTTTATGTTTTAGGTACATAAGATCTGAGAAAACTTTGTCACATAAATATGTGGTAGGGAAAGGAAATAAAATCAAAAGGGCCTCTCTCCATAGCTTCTCTATCACATGTAATTCTTTTGTTTTATAGCACCTCTCATACCATTGTAGAGTGTCAGAGCACTTTACAGGGACTGCAAGGTGTAGGATTCACATGCCATGCACAATGGTAGACGTTTTCTAAGAGTGTTTGGTCTGGAGAAGCAAAAACACAGGATTCAGAAAATACCACAGTGGTTAGCATTGTCTTTAATAATAAGAATGTATTTCTACGCAAGCAAACCTTTTTTTAGCAGCATAAGGAAAATGAAAGACTGGGAATAAAAACATAACTTTCTAATTTGTGCCATGCAGTTTGCATGCAGCTCTTTGATTGCAGTTTATAGCTCACTGTGCTAGATTAAGATTGTAATTTATGAACTGCTCAGTAACAAAAGAATCTCTGTAACAAAAACAGTAACCAACTGTCATATGCACATAAAACAATGTTCTTTGCATGAAACACGTTCTTTGCAGCGGGTATATTAACCTTCTGTGCTACTTTAGATGAGTCAAAACTGCCACTAGAAAAAACTCCCATCTTGCTCCAGCAGGTACATTAATCACCAGAGTTATCTTGACGCTTTTATTTTTACAAGAACATGGCTTTGCAGTGCTTTTAAAACTGCTACACAAAGGAAGTAATAAATATAAAAACACACACTTTTCTGTCAGAGGGCCCAGCTGGAGAAGAGCCTTCCTGCCGGCCCAGGTCTGTTGTCCCCCCTGGGAATGTGTCATGGACCTCTGGGGGGGCGCGGACCCCAGGTTGGGAACCACTGATTTAAGGCGTCCAACATATGATGAAATTCCTTAGAAATCTTTTTAATTAAATTATTCTCTATCTCAGATTGTTCCATAGATACCAAAGCCACAACTTGCAAATGAGTATGAAGATTTTCTGATTCCAAATATACTTCTTGATTGCAGATAGTTTTACAGTTTGAGGACTGAAATGTTATAATATTGTGCTCCCAATTAGTCCTGGGGTTATGTTTAACTAACCATGGATTGTTTTAGATGATCTTGTATTGAGGAGTATAAAATATGTGAAAGTTTACATATTCCATGTGAATCGCATCACTAATAATTAGTGTTGAGACAGTGGAATGAGTGAGTAATCCTAATGTTAACTCCAGTGGCGGCTGCCAGGAGGGAAAAGTGGTGGGACAATGATAAAGAAATTTAAATTAAAATTTACCTGCCCCCTTTGCCTGCTGCCTTGGTACTCCCAGCACTTCTCCTGATCACAGGCTCCCAGACTCCCCTGTGCCAATACAGATGCTGCAGCATGAAAGCAGCATTGCGATTAGGCGAAGCGGAAGTTTTGCATTCCAAGAGGAACTGGGAGCATGTGCCAGCTTCTCTCCATGCATCAGCCTGGAGACATCTAATTGTGCCTGACGGTTTCGCTATCCTAAGACAGCCGGCCAAACCGTCATGCACACTTGCAGTGCCCACCACTGCAGGTGCCCTCCATGCTTGCCTTGGCCCTGCCCCCAAGACTCGGCTCGGCTCAGGCTCCTGTCCTGTAAAATAAAATGATAATAAAACTGCTTTTGATACATCATTTTATGCTGCTGAGCCAGTGGGGCAATGCTCCTTTGCCATAACGGAGGAGCCGCTGATGGTTAACCCTATACCATCCATCGTTCTCTCTTGATCTGGGTTATTCTTCATAATGCTCCATAATTTCAACTTCCTAACCAGTTTCCAATCTATAGAAATCCCAGTAGGCCCTGAATCAATGACTGCCGTAAAATGTGAAAAACTTGTTTTCATTTTCCTGCAATGTGATGTTTAAAACAAGCATGTGTGGTACCTGGTTGTAATGTGTTTAGAGTTCTTGAGAGTGGCCTACTAAACAATTGCTTCACAAATCCTCTGCACTTCAGTTGAGCATTCTTATTGTCCTGATGGCTTTTCACAGGTTTATTCTCGCATTGTTTAATATAATGTTCGTCTGAACCATAACGTAAACACAGCTCTTGCTTCATTCCCATCATTTTTTCTCCTTTAGTTAGGCATGGATGTACAGTACCTAACTACACAGGCTCAGGAGGGGAAAGGGTGGTTCTTAATACCTCAGAGTTTCTCTCAAAACACTTGTCTTCTAAATTCACATCTTCTCTTTTCAAATCGTCTGCCTTTTAATCTTTTACAGATTCCTATAGTTAAAGTGGTTAGATCTTCTACACCTTTAGGGAGGTATGGATTTTGAGACAGTATATCTTTTAATTCATAATTTAGTCCCTGATAGATAGTTATTTCTCTTCAGGCCAATTGGTTTTGAATTTCAGTTTCTGAAATTGAGTCACATACTGTCATAAATCTTTTTTTACCTTGCCTAAGATTTTGTAATTCTTTGTCAGCCCCTTGGATCAATGTTCTTCTAGCTAATCTTCAGCTCTTTCTTCAGTGCATGAAGATCGTACAGTAATGGACTGTTCCTTTCTATTAATGTCATAGACCAACCTGCTGCATCTGTAGATAAACAGGATAATTTGAACACAACCTTAGATACTGGCCTTCTAAAGAGACTGGTATTACATAAAAAACATAAAACCCACATTGATTTAAAAAGATTCCTAGCTTTTGCGAGTCACCACTTTACCTTTCTGGTGGAGTTAATGCTGTGGGTACGTTTGAGGCCAAACACTCAAATTGTGTTTATAAATTACTTTTTATTGAAAAACTCTGTAAATAGCCATCCAATCCCTGGCAGGTCAGTCATTTTTACCACGTTCCAGAATCCCCAGTATCATAATAGAACATTGCTGCAGTTGAAATAAAACACATCCCTCTTTCTATACAGTATGAACAGAAAGATTTTTTTCCTCTCTAAATATACATCACCAAGAACAAAACAACAACAGAAAAATAACTATATTTCTAAATACCTATACACAAATAATCTACATGTGACAAAAAAAACTGCAATTGAAAAGGAAGAAATTCAATAATTGACCAAACTGAACAAAATGACAAAAAGCATCTGAATTAGTAACACACATAATCATCAAACTTACTTGGCCTCTTCATCTCGCTCATTCCCACACTTCCCATAACGACTCGGGCATCTCCTATTATTTTTCCATTGCTTGTTGCCTCCCAGAAGTGTTTGCATTACCTTCTAGCCATCTTCAACGTTCTAAAGCAATACACGTCATCACTTTCCTCACATTCCACTTCTTCCCATCATCCACCTAGACAGTGTTTCTTTCCGCATCACTTATTTTCTTGGGCCTCAACCACTTAGAATAACCTTTTTTCCCATGCCAATTCCCACAGACTCTCACCCAATCACCCACATTAAATCTTTGAGGTATTTTCTTCAACTTGTCATTATTCCTTTCCACATATTTTTTCTGGTACCTCGCTACTCTCTCCTTTAACTTGGCTTTCTTCACACTGAAAAGATCCACCCTTTCCATCCAAGCAGGTATCACTTTTATAAACGCAACTCTTCCTTTCAGCAAAAGGAAGGGGTTTCTCCAGTGACACAGTGCGGTATATTTCTATAACTCCATAACATGTTCTTAACTTCACCTTTCCAATCCAACTCCCATTCAACAGCCAACTGTATACATAGCTTCAACACATGATTAAATCGAACCACACGACCATTTTCCCTTGGATGATATACCGCAGGCTTGTGAAGCTTTATAGCTCGCCTTTCCAAAAACTGCAGGAACTCCTCTGCCACAAACTGCAGACCACTGTCCGAAACTATCCACTCTAGATAACCCTCTTCCCTGAAAACTTCCTCCCAAAACACTACCACATTAGATGCCCTAATTTTTTTCATGAAAGCCACCTCCGGCCACTGGGAATATTAGTCCATCAGCGCCACAGCATATTTCCTTTCCATCCCTCCACCACTGAAAAGACTGCATACATCTGTTCCCGCCCTTAGCCACGCTCTGGTGAAAAATTCCATTCTCAATGGCAGTTTCAACCACAGTACAACATTTGGCTATACATGTGCATTCAACACTATCACGCACAAACCTCTCAATTTCCCTGTCCGTTCTAGACCCCCAAAAGTCCACTTGCAATCTCCTTTTCATGACCGTCTTTCCTCCATGCCCTTCATGCAACAGCTCCTCTAATCCTGAGCGTTCACTAATGGGTGCTACCACCCTACCCCATCTTCTAACTATACCATACACAACAGATAACCAGGATCACAACATTTTGTAATCACTCAATTCCAGCCTTTCTTCCTCATTTATTCCACTGTCTGTGACAAGCAAATATGAGTAGCTGTAGAGTCTTATCGGCTGTCAGCACCTGCCTCTACTCATATTCGGAAACAGCACCTCTACGTGACTCTTCCACTACCCACTCATCATCCTCCACTCCATCCTCATACTGAATAGGTATGGAGGACAAATAATCCGCATTCACATTTCTTGTGCCTGGAACACACTTGACTTTAAATGTGTACTCCTGCAGTGAATGCAACCATTTGGCTATTTTAGGAGTCGCTATTCCTTCCCCTTTTGTGGAGAACAATACTGTGAGAGGCGTGTGGTCAGGTTGTAGTTCAGATACAGTCCTCCACACATAGGTCTTAAAATGCTGCAGACCACACCCACAAGCCAATGCCTGCTTCTCTAGAGTAGAGCATGTCCCCTTGGGTCCTCACAGAGTCTGTGATGCGAATGCAACCACCTATTCTTGACCACCCTTCTGTTACATCAGTATGGCTCCAAGACCAAACACACTAGCATCCACAACCACTATTGTTCTGTCTTGTAAGTCAAAAGGTTTCAAAATGACAGCCTTGACAATGGCTTTTTTAACAGTCTCAAACACTAACTGATGCTCCTTGGTCCATTCATACTTCACCCCCTTTTTCATTAACAGACGCAACACATAAACCTTGTCTGAGAAATGTTCCATAAACCTCAAATAGTATTTGGCTAAACCCAAAAAGTAACTAAGTTGCTTCTTGTCCGCTGGTGAGAGTACCTTCTCAATGGCTTCTACTAATTTGAATTTAGGTTTGATACCATTCCAAGATGACATGTCCCAAATACTCCACTTCACATACACCAAACTTACATTTCTGCATGCTTACTGTCAATCCCGTAGGTTCCAACCTTGCCAGCAAAGCATCCAGAACACAATTATGTCTCTCTTTATCAGGACCCCACACTAACATTTCACCCTGGAAGATCAGCACATTAATTAATTCCTTTAAAATGCTTTGCATCACCTTTTGGAACATCCCTGATGGGAATGCCAAACCAAAAGGCACGCATACAAACTAAAATGCACTCCCAGTGTTATAAAGACGTTAGATGTTTAAATTCAGAATACAAACACACCTAATGGTACTCACTTGACAAGTCCAAGGGTGAGAAATACTTCTGATGTTTATCAGAATCTCATGAATACATGGGTGAGGATGACAGTCAATCTAAATGCACTCGTTTAAATCACTTAACTCCCTGCACATCCTCAATTTCCCTTTGGACTTGGTTATCAACACAATTGGACTGAGCCACTCAGATGACTCAATTGGTTCAATAACACCAGAAACAGAAAGCCGGCCCAGCTCTTCCCTCAACTGGCCCTGCAAAGCTAAATGTACATTCCTCACTTTGTGTATCTTGGAACGACTTCCTTCCTTTAGAATGATATGATATTCAAACTTCTTCAGGAACCCTTATTAAATTGCAAATAATTTGGGATATTTATTGCTCCAAAGATCCTCATTTGCATCGTTGGTGACCAACACCTGATCAGGGTGTTTGGGATTCAAAATTACATCTGTTCTTCCGATTCCAAAAACTCTTTCCCCTTTTCAGCCATGTGCATTCTCGCACATGCAGATCTGTCCTTATACTCTAGCGTGCTAACGAAATACCCTGATTTGGGTAACCTCACCCCACAGTAAACTTCAGGTTCCACATCTGTAAGAAGCAACTCAGAATTTGTCAATTTTTTCCAGATGGTTTGATCTATTAAGGTATACGGTGAGTAAGAATCAGCCCATACCGAGATCTCGCTGCCATTGATTCTGAGTTCAAATTTCGGGGGCGATACCCTTCCGTGATATCCCGAATGACACATTCAGAATAGTGATGACTGTTTTCATTCACAACCAATACTTCCACTCTACTGTCATTAGACAAATCCCTTTCCTCACCATAATCATGTATCATTTCTTTGTTTCTTCCCCTCACCCACTTCAAACTTCGAAAAACAGCCAATCTTCTTGCATTTAAAACTCTTGGCTTTTGAAGCAGGACAAAAGTCAGATTTAATTAAGTGTTTTGCACTTCAACGAAGATAACATGCTTGCTTCACATATTGCCCCTTGGCGGACATCTTAGGGTGGACGTCTTTCTGTGTTTGTTTGCACCACATGAATATTATCAGTCACCCTTTTCCTTCCTTTGGCCCTCATTAAGCTCCTTTACGTACCTGGACATGTTTTCTATACGTTGTGCAATAGTTATTTAAACAAAAGATCTTTTAATTCTAATATTTTTTTACTAAATTATAAAAGTTCTAAGAATAGATATGTATTGTTCAACACTTTCTCACAGCAACTGAGCATGGGAATAAAAGTATGCCTTTCCACCACAATGTTCACTTTCTTCCCGAAATTCTCCTCTAGAGCCCTCATAGCATCCATATATTCATCATCCAGCACTTCCTCCACATCAGAAGCGTCATCATCATTACCATCATCAGTCACAAGAATAGGCAAAGTTTTCAATACCTTCCTTCCCTTGACATCCAAAATGTGCCTCAGTATGGTACCTCTTACATTTGGCAACAAACACATCATCACCCACTGCCTCCAAAAAAGTCTCAAATGACTCCCTCAAATCCTCTCATGGCATAACAGGACGACCTAGACTTTGTAAAAATTTAGGAGTTGGAGAAACTGACTGAACATCCATCCTAATCTTTTAAAACAACCAACTTAAACAATAAAAGTTGTCACCGTTGTGTGTAGAGAGAAAAAGAATAGAAAAGAAAGCAACACAATGAAATAGTCACCGTTGCACACTGTTCATTAATGTGCCAAGATGCTGCTGCTCCAATTCACTTTTATTACTGCACAACCTTACCTACGGGGCTTCTTGCGGCCCCCAGTCCCTTATCTGTTGCCTTTTAAAGTGGTAAGTCCCTATGCAGAACATTTCCGCACAGCCCACTTTTCCAGACCCTGTACAGCTTTGCAGTACAACCTTACTCCTTTCCTTCTATGTCTCCCTCTATGTCTATGGCTCGCACGCTGCCTTTAGTCCTCCTTCTATGTCTATGACTCATACATGTACATCTCAAGGTAGGTGGGGACACTCCTACACATGTGGGTGGAGAAGCTTCTCTGATGAGGAAACCGATTCTATGTCAGGACCGGAGGCTTCAGATTATGCTTACTCTTTACTGACAAAACAGCAGCCAATAAAAAACGAGATAACTTTAAACTACCATTCCCATGATACCAAGTCCACCAACCATGGCCATACATTGACCACATAAATAGTCAGCATGCTACAGTCTGTCCTCTTTCTTTGCTGCTACAGCAGCCAGTTAAGTGACGCACATATTTTAATGTTTGTCGTTACTGTATTCTGATATTTTTTAAGGCTGCGAGCGCGATCGCTGTTATTGGCGCTTCCGTGTGTTCTTATCTTGTTTTTTGTACTAGGGAGCTCCTTTCTCCCTCATTTATATATTTTGATATTTGCCGGCGTGGAGCGGGAGTAGGCTGTGTGTGAGCTTGAGCTCACAGTAAAGAGGACGTAGTCCTCTTTCTGTGTTGCCAGCCACGCACACACGGTGAGCCGATCAGGGTTTTTTTTCCGATCGGCTTTCTACACATATGTCGGAAGGCACACAGTCCTCCTACAAGAAAGTTTTACGGCCGCATATCAACCGACAGGGCTGCAATAATATGTGTAGAGCTTTGCTCAGGGGGGAATATTAGCCTTCCCTTTAATTCATATAATAATTTACCAGCAGGTGGCTCCCTCCACTTGAACTTTGCCAGCTAAACAGCTTTTTAGCTGTTTGATATTTGCATTATACACCTGCTCAGGGTTTCCCCCGTTAACTCCTCCAATAATCCCATTACTATTATGGCGTACTACGCCAATGAAGAAGAGCAGTATCAGGAACTGCAGGAGATGCCTTTGGAGCATCAGATGGAGGAAAGACTAGTGGAGGCACTAGGGCATCATGTGCAGGACTCTGTGAATTGGGCCTTTATCCAGGCCTTGAAACCTTTTACCCAGCTTTTGCCAAAAGAGAGTTTTTGGGCGAGAGCAGTCAACAACCTCGCTTGCAAACCGGAAAACCTAAGGAGAATCTGGGTCCCCCTCTGCAACGCTCAGGAGGCCCTTCCTCAGTGGAACTTTTGGCACAAATGGCAGCCTCTGTGCTGCGTGACCATGCTTATGGGGGGTTTCCTCCCCCACAGGATGCATCCTCATCTCTTCAACAATCTTCTTTTTCTCAATCCAGTTTTCACGATCCATCCTTATCTAAATCAGAGTCGGACGAATCGCAGTCAGATTCGCTTCCACGTAAACAGCAACGCAAAACACGTCACTCCATGTCCGGAGTGAATTCCCCAGCTGGTAAAAATCTATTCTCACCCGAAGATATCATACACCCATGTTCCACCGAATGGGTTCCTACAGCTGAGGTAGCCCACTATGTCCAGGATAGACTGCGAAAAAGTTTCGAGAAAGAAGTACGCAACACCCTCAGATCAGAATGCCCTCGGCCTTCTCTTCTTGGTAAAGTGGCGGAGACGCCAGAGTTAGACCCCAGCATGGCAACTTTTTTACGCAAATTCGCTAAGGATCCTAAGAAGGGTCTGGATCGTGTCTGGAGGGGCTGCCAGGACAAACTATTGGACGTTTCCGGCCCTCTGACAAAAATCTTAGATCTTGCCATCCAATCCAAAGAATCCAATACTCCATTAGATCCGGAAGTCGTATTGCAATGGGCACAGAGAGCGATCTGTCTCTTAGGCAATGCCAATTGTGCCATGTCAACAGAACGTATACACTCTTTTCTTATTCGTCTGGATCCTAAACTAGCGGAATTAGCAACCAATGAGGCTGGTTCTTTGGCCAATGGTATGCTCTTTGGTGATAAATTAATTTCCAACTTGAGTAAATATGTTTCCACCTTTACTACCTTGGATAAGGCCCAGTCCAACATAAACAAGGTGTTTAGTAATGCTTTTTTTGCCCGGGCCGGGCGCTTCAGAGGCTGAGCATCAGGCTTCCAGACACGCCTCTCAAGGTAACCGAAGTGGTTCCACAGACCAACAGAATTTCTACCCCAACGGCTACAGAGGGCGAAGTCACTCCTCCAGAGGTTATCGCGGAGGTGGTTCCAACCAAGATACCTCCAATTCAGGTGAGAATTATCCTTCAGAGGTTGTTTTGGGGGGCAGGATACAGTTTTTTCTCCCAGATTGGCAAAAAATTACTCAAGACCCTTGGATTCTTCAAACCGTTCAGGGTTTTCAGTTAGAGTTTTACACCTCCCCTACTCAAAAGGCTCCTCCTATGCCTCTCCTTTTTTCCCTCGCAGATCGCGAATTCATCGAGGAAGAGATTTTTTCTCTCATTCAGAAAGGGGCAGTAGTACAAACTACTCCACACCCTCGAGGGTTCGCCAGCACAATTTTCTTAGTCCAGAAGAAAGGCGGCGGTTCTCGGTTGGTCCTAAACCTCAAACTTTTCAATTCTTGCATGGTTTATCGCCATTTCAAGATGAAAGGTATACATCTTCTCCGGGATCTCTTAAGGGACGAAGACTGGATGGTACGTCTGGATCTCAAAGATGCTTACCTATCAGTTCCGATTTTTGCTCCCCACAGATTTTTTCTGCAATTCCAATGGGGCTCCCATTGGTTCGAGTTCAACGTCCTTCCCTTCGGTCTGTCTTCAGTTCCTTGGTGTTTCACCAAACTTCTGCGACCAGTGGTCTAGTTCTTAAGAGAACAAGGGGTGCGTCTGATTATTTATCTAGATGACATTCTTATTATGGCTCAGGACAGACAGCTAGTACTGATAAACCTAAATTCGACAATCCAGTTATTACAGGACCTCGGATTTGTCATCAATTCCGAGAAGTCTTGTTTAGTGCCAACTCAGAATATCGAATTCTTAGGTTTTTAGATAGATTCAGTAAAAGCCGTGTTAATTCTTCCTATAAACAAACGGAGTTTGATCAAGAAGGAATTGAGGAGAGCGCTTGCCTCTCCGACTATATCATTGAGGACTTTAGCTCGCTTAGTCGGGCTTCTGGCATCTTCAATTCAAGCAATTTTTCCAGGACCTTTACATTACAGGGCCCTACAGAGGTTGAAGATTCTCCATCTTCAGAAAGGTCTTCCGTACTCAGAGTTGATTCCCCTGTCAGAGGAGGCCAAGACAGAGATGTCCTGGTGGCTCTCTCACATGGATGCATGGAATGGCAGAGCGATTTTTCCATCCAGCCCAGATGAAGTAATAGAGTCGGATGTCAGCCGATGGGGCTTGGGAGCACAATGCGGTCCTGTGGAAACGGGGAGACAGTGGTCCACGGGGGACCTGACATATCATATCAATTGTCTGGAACTCCTTGCAGGAGCCTTCGCCATCAGATCTCTTGCCCCTCGCAGGGCTCATTGTTGTATCCTCTTGCGGATGGACAATGTCTCCGCTGTCAGATACATCAATCGCCTAGGGTGGACCAGTTCACGTCTCCTAGCGGAGATAGCGAAGGAATTCTAGCATTATTGCCTCCATCAACAAATTTCAGAAATAGCGGAACACATTCCGAGTCGAATCAATACGACAGCGGACTGGAATTCACGCTTCCTTCGTGATGGCAGCTTCTGGGAGCTCAAACCGCAGATTTTTCAAGCGCTTCAACTGTGGTGGGGGATGTGTCAAGTAGATTTCTTGGCCTCCCAGTTGAACAATCAAGTTCCTTGTTTTTTCATCTGGAAACCTGATCCTCAGTCGAAGGGGACAGATGCCTTTCTTCAACTGTGGCTGGAGGAACTTCTGTATGCTTTCCCTCCTTTCGTGATGATTCCTCACCTCCTGGCACAAGTTCGTCGCCAACGCTCGGAAGTAATTCTGGTGACTCCGCTTTGGAGTGCTCAGCCTTGGTTCCCATCTGCAATGATTCTGTCTTGCGATTTTCCGGTGAGGATTCTGCTGTCTGTGGACCTTCTCACGGATCAGTTGAACAACTTTCATCCCCTAATTCTTCAGGGTTTGTTGTCCCTGATGGCTTGGAGACTTTCAGGCGACGATGGCAAGTGCCTGGAGTTTTGGAGTCTGCCATGTTTTTCTTATCCCAGTCTTGGGCCCCCTCCACTCATAAAAGATAGGAGCAGGCCTAGAGGAAGTGGTTATGTTGGTGCGGTACAAGGAGTGTGGATCCTGTGGGGTCAGAAACTCATGTCATAGCCAATTTCCTTTCTGATTTGGCAGCCCAAGGTTTGGCATATAGGATAATTAATAACTGTCGATCCACTCTTTCAGCTGGCCATCCTCATATTCAAGGTAAACCAGTAGGAGAACACCCTTTGATTTGTAAGTTATTTAGGGATATTCGTTTGGTTAAACCCCCGCAACCAAAATATACTTCCTTATGGGATGTTAATATTGTCCTGCGTTTTCTCATAAATTGGCCCGATAATGAAGGATTATCTCGTAAACAATTATCTGCTAAATTGACAATGCTGTTATGCCTATTGTCCTGCAGAAGAGTTTCAGAGGTTAAGGCTTTGGACTTATCAGGTAGAGTTTTTACTCCGGAGGGAGTATCTTTTTCCATTACTAGACGTACAAAAACTTCCTCAAAATGTATTTCTTATCCTTCCTTACTGCATAATAGAAAACTTTGTGTTGTTCAATGTTTAAAAGTATATGGAGATTGCACACGTGAATTCAGACAAAATGTTTTCGGTCAATTGTTGATTTCCTTACAGAAACCTTTTCGCCCAGTCACAGCGGCAACATTGGCTCGTTGGTTCAGACGGTTATTAGCAGAAACAGGTATTGACATAAGTATTTTTGGAGCTCACTCTGTCAGAGGAGCAATGGCTTCTAAAGCTTTTGCAACTGGAGCTAGATTAGAAGATATTATGGCTGCAGCGGACTGGTCAAATGATTCTACTTTCAAAGTATTCTATCATAAACTGATTGTTGATGTGGTGTCAGATGTGGTAAATAGGCTTTGAACTAGCATAATCCGAAGCCTCCTGTCCTGACATAGAATTAAAAAATGTCTAGCTATCGTGTCAAGAATTTTAGATTCTATTAAGGACACCAGCAACGGACCAGGACACCTCAATGTCAGGTTAGGTGGGCTCATCAGCATGAGCTGACAGTACCTAGCCACTCACACTGTAGCTGGGCAACACACATAACATTTGCGCTGCTCAGACAGAACATGCACCAATTCTCAAGGGCAAAGGAACACCACAATCCACGTGGCTCAAACTGAGAATGTGATGTTAACGGACCCGGACTGACAAAAATGTGCATTTTCTCCTTTCTTTTCCTTTCGCACAACCCACAAGGAAAGTGACAGAGCTGGTATGACTCGCCGATCTTGGCACACATTCTTCTTCTCTCCAGTGATCAGAACGCCTCTCCATCTGCCCATCATGGTCCACACGTAACAATTACTCCCACATGAAAGTAACTTTCAGGGGATGGATATTCGAGGCTGCCGCTCACTGGATCCCATCCTTGTCACCAACTTTGAGATCAAATACTTGAATTGTGTTTATAAATTGTTTTTATTGAACTCAGGAAGTAATCACCCAACCCTTGGCAGGCCATCCAGTTTCTCCCATGTTCCAAAATTCCCAGCTTCATAATAGAACATTGCTTCCAGTTGAAATAAAACAGGCACGGTTACTGCAATGTGAGCATACTGATCAAAAGTACTAGCAGAAATAGTTTCATTTTCTACATTTTGACCTAATGTTGAGACCCCACTACTGTTCCCACAACAGACTTGAGAAAACACCAAACTGTTGCAACCTGAAGTTTGCCTAACATCTTGATTGGATGATGCCCCTTTTGTGCGACAGGATACCACTAAACGACTAATCATTTTGAATTATGGGTTTTATGTTATGGATGGACCTTGAAAGTTTAAGGCAGTCTTTCTGCAGATCTTCAGATCCCTCAACCCTAGATTCTCTCTCTGCACCTTTCCTGATGACATGCTTGACTGGACTTTGCACCTTTCCTGATGTCATGCTTGACTGGACTTTGCTGTTGATCTAGATGCTTTGCTGATGAAGAAACCTTGGGCCATATCTATACTTTTTGATGCAAAACTGCGCCGACGCAGTTTTGCGCCAAAGATTTTACTGCCAGCTAACGCCATTTATTTGCGCCGCTCAAATTTATACTGGTGTGTCATTTTCTTTACTCAAACCAATGCGCCACATCGTAAAGAA
Organism: Pleurodeles waltl; assembly: GCF_031143425.1. Lineage (NCBI taxonomy): Eukaryota > Metazoa > Chordata > Amphibia > Caudata > Salamandridae > Pleurodeles > Pleurodeles waltl. The sequence goes on from NC_090445.1 coordinate 95,558,541, forward strand.
AAACGATGTTAGCGCGGCAAAAATTACTGTGAGACGGTTTACGACGTCGCAAACCAGATACGCACCTTTTTTTGACACAATTGCATCAAAAACCGGCGCAAACACAGCAAAATGTGCTAAGGAGATCCAAAATGGATCCCAGATGCTAGCACAGACCCCAGGAAGATGACAACAGACCAGGAACCAGCCAGGAGGACCCACAGAAGACCCAGGACACGGAGAAGAAGACTAGAAAGTGTTGCTTCAGTGCAGAGGAGCAGGAAATCCTGGTGAAAGAGGTGACGAAACACCAGCACCAACTGTTTGTCACCTCAAAGTTGCCAATCAGTAGGAGAGAGGAAATATGGCAACAAATTGTTGACAAGATAAACAGTGTGGCAGAAGTACGGAGAACAGTCATCGAGTGCAAGAAACACTGGCATTACTGCAAGCGCAGGACCAAGGAAAAGATGGCCAGGAACAGGAAGGCAGCACTGCAGACTGGAGGTGGGAGTCCAGCACCGCAGGAGGCCCTGGATCACATGGAGGAGATGGTGGCAGCCGTCATCCCTGAGGAGACCGTCACAGGGATTCAAGGACAGGACAGCGCAGACTACCAGGAGACAACATAGATGCAGGGTAAGTCGCATGGGGAATTAAAATGCACATATGTTAACTGCAAGCGGGGGGGAACATACCTACTACACAATGCATGGAAGTCATGATATTCAGGGAGTGGAATGGGTAAAGGGGCATGGCACGGGTGCATGGCCCGTTCAGATGAAACCTGGGGCAGAGTACTACACTACACCAACAACCTTTGCATGGGGGTATGCTGCCATGCCAAGGATGTTGGAAAGGTAAAGCCAGTCCAGGAGGGTAGAGTAAAACGTAAAACTGGCCTGCTGTCACACGTCAGCTGGTATTCTCCCTACATGAACTAGGGCTCAATTAACAGTCTCAGGCCATATCTGCAAGTGGAATTTAACATTGACAACAGTTTCCACTACCACCTCTGCTGTGTGTGCAGGCCAAGTAGCTAATGGCAGAAACGTCCCCATGGATCAAACACACCCAAATTAGAGGGTTCAGGATGACAACTTTATCAATCCCCTGTAATCAATAAAAATGTTCCAATCCTGTCAAATGTGATTGTCCATAATTACTACAAACATGTGCCATTGTCATAAACATTATGAGGTACACAGCACTAATGTCATACCCATGCTGCATATGTCAGGGTCCACCCTGTGCCTGGGTCACAATAGCTCCAATGCCACCATGCAACATCCCAAATGTTGTATTGCTCAGACAACAGCATTGAGGGGGAGGACATATGTCCCCGGCTAGTGAAATTCACCCTCACAGTCAGAAGAGGAAATGGAACACTGCTAGGACCATCAGTGCAATCCAATGTAGCACCCATTCCCCAACATCAACATTACACACTACCAATGCTGACATATGTAGTGTGCCATGCCAATACTATACATAGTAAATGCTAGGTCTCAGCAACATATAGCTGGATGTGAAATATCTGAGACTGGGTCAGTTCCGGATTGTGAAGTGTGGTGCTAGTGACATCAGAACAACCATAGCCAGTGCAAAGCCTCACCATGAGAATGGAAGTAGACGGAGGGTTGAGTAGGACAAGAAGGTGGCAATTCACAATTTGGCCAGAACCAACACCTAGAGGATGTGATGCTGACAAGTCCCCAAACTGACCACAATACATGTGACATGCAGGTGGGGCATAGGCCATGGGAGAATGCTAATATGAAAGACAGGAGTAATGAAATGGAACCAAGATCACAATGTGCAACAAATAGGAAGCAGGCACGTCACATTACAAAACCCACAACAAAGACACACTAATTGTACCATATCTCATTGCAGAGGATGATGGCTCTCCTGGGGATATGCCTGTCCTGGACTTCCCTGATGACATGGATGACGAGTTGACAAACATCAGCCAGCAGACCCTCCAAGATGTCCTTGGGACCCGCCAGACCCCATCTTCAGTCGCAAGAGGGGGCACAGAAGTAGCAGCCATCACAGAGGATCCACCCACCACCCTAATTGTACGACCTGCCAGCTCCAACCCAGCTGAGGACTCTGACGACACTGGCACCAGCTTTGAGAGAACTGTAGTTGGAGTACAGCGGGAGCTGGACAAGGAGGTGCGGGTGGGGATGGAAAATATAGCAGCCAGACTAGAAGGGGTGCATTCGTGCATCATGTCAACAGCAGAACAGGCAGCAGCCATGCAAGGGCGAACATCAATCTTGCATGAACTCGAAAAAAGTGTGAAGGAAATCAGCACAGCTGTAAGAGAGTTGACACAACACCTCCAACAACAATCCTGTCAACGCGTGCATGAATGCAATATTAACCCCCCTCAGGGCCGACCTGGCTGCCTACCACAGTGATGTGGCTGCTATACTTAAGAACCTCCTCGCTGCAGTACTGCCCTTAATAGCCCCACAGTTGGCAGCTACCGGGATATCTGACTCCACGTCTTCAAACACTGAGGTGTGTGTTGCCCCTTCACAACCACCACCACCAAGAGCAGAGGAGACAACACACACATCTGAAGATGAAGACGTGGAACAGATCACCTTCACCCGTAAGAGTACCCAGTAGCACTAGTCCCTGCCACATGGCCATCTACAGTATAACCAAGGTCCTGTGCTTTGTAACATGCCAGTCTTGCAAAAGCTGCTCTCAAGCACTGTTCTCCAGCCCACTGTTTATCTTGTCACCCTGCCCTGTGATTGTCTCTCACTAACTCATTGGCAAATCCTGTCCCTCTGCACTGTCTGACACTTTACCTCAGCATGTCCAATGACATGTCCTTTTGCACTTGTGTAGGATCATAATGGAAGGTGTCACACTAATGGACTCACAATCATGGACAATGTACATACAGCACTACAGCACTTTAAAATAAATAGCACTTACACATCAACTTTGTCTCTGTGTAATGTGACACATCAACCGTGATGGAGATCAGTGATGTTTACCCCAGGTCAATGATTCTAGAATGTCAATACAACTGACCTGAAAGAATGTTGGCTGATAACTGTGCACTGTGGTCTGGATTGTACCATCACCTGTCCTTCCTGAGGGTTAATTATGAGGGAAATAGAAACTATACAGTATAATGCTGTGTTGGACAGAATAACGCTTCCTCAAGGGATGTCTAAGCCAAAATGTATTGCCTTCAACTTTTTCTTCAAGACAATATTTACGTATGTGACATTTGACACAAATTTTTCCTAACACACACCATACAGCATGAATGGATGTGTATGAGTGTACGTACAAATATGTAACCTGGCTGAACAATGTAACAAATGACAGGTGTGAGTTATGTATACCATACTACATGAGATCCTACTACCACTCACCTTATAAGTCTTCACTTGAACATCAGGCTGCAGGCAGACTTAACACAGTGTCCTCAATACCAAATATGGTCGCAAAGTATGTGAGATAGAAAACATACATCAAAAATTAACTATGGGATCCATAGTAGCCTTGATTGGTGGGTGCAATGGATGTCAGATTCTTAGCAAAGTAGCTCTGGTGTAGCTGCCAATGTAACAGCTCAATTGGGATTTGGTTGCAGGATTGGACACAAATGCAAATACTAAAGAGACACTGTTTACCCATGCCAAGGTCCTGATCCCCAAGCATATGACACATACTGTAAAGAATTACCTAAATATTTATTTAACAGTAAAAAGGAAGTTAAAACCTGGGAAAACACCTTACCTAACCTAACCTAACCTATCCTAACTACACATTACTCACAACTGGCCTAACTAATCTAAGCTAAACTTACTTATCACATTTAACGAAATGATCTAAACATCAACCCCCCACCCCTTGTAAGACGGGACACATGGAGGGCAACATATACTAACCTAAACACATACTATCTTATACTAAACAAATATATCGTTTTTTGAATTTTTCTTTAAGTATTTTATTTTATTTGTTTTTTTAACACCAAAACCCCAACATCATCCCCCACCCACCCACACACATAATAAAAACAGATATTAAAAGTATCATACCCCCAAACCCCCACCCACTACTACTAACTAAACTAAAAGTGTATTCTAACCTAACACTGAGCTCCTTAAACCCACTAATGAAAAGAACCAGGAAAGAGGAGGGAGGGGAGGGAATCATGGCTGAGGGTAAAATGTTTACAATTTCACCCTCCACAGGGTCTTCTTTATGGCACGCACCCTCCTATTCACTTGTGCCACCTCCTGCTGCAGCCTGTTCATTTTCCTCAACATACGGTCAATGTCACCTTGCATCCGCTGAAAATCTGCTGGGTCAATGACTGCAGCAGGGGTGGTCTGGGTGCCAGTTGAAGATGTATGTCCCCTTGTCAGTGCCATGCGTGTAGGAGGTGCAGGTGGTGCTGTGATAGGTCCTGGAGCAGTGGAGGTTGATGGTCCAGCAAAGGTGCCTGCTATGGTTGGTGTTAAACCTGGGTGGTAGTGGTGGTGCTGGTGGTGGTGGACATGAAAGGGCCCCCTTGGGCAAATGCCTTCCACACTCCGGAGGCTCTTTCATGACGATAACGCCATGCCATGTTGCGGAATCCAGACTCCACATCCAGAATGTGGCGGTAACGCATTGCCCAGCGCTGAAACTCCTGAATCTGGATGGGATTCATATGGGCTGCTGTTTAAAAAAAACTATAAAACCAAACATTAGGTACTTCATTGTGTGATATGGCTCCAGAAGTAAATCAGAAAATACATCTATTGTACCAGAAACAGGCCATATCATCATACAGATCACTGATTGTCCCTGAGGAAGTACATGCCAACACAGCCTACACATGTCCTATCAAACAGCACAGCAATGCTCTAAAAGATGACTTATGAATCATTGTTCAGCAATTTGTCATGTAAAAAATGCTGCAAGTCCTCCACATGTGACAGGCCAACTAATGACTAACTTCTGGATGGCAATTGTAGGAAAGTCCTCCATTTTGCCCTGGTTAACCCCAAACTTTTTGGACAGGTAATGGTGGTTACTGACTGTTGGCTGTGCCCTGGGTACTGCTTACCAGTCCCAGGGCTAGTGCTCTGTGTAAAGTGGATATGCAAATTAGGCTAATTATAACTGGCAAAGTTAACCTACCTATAAGTCCCTAGTATATGGTAGGGCATGGAGGTTTAGGGACCCCAGCATAGGTAGTGCCCCCAGAGGTGCACTGCTGAGGTGCCCAGTGTCATTTTAAAGGCAGGCCTGCCTTGCTGGCTGCTTTTATGCAAATTTGACTTTGGAATTAAAAGTAGTTCCAAAGTCTTAATCACCCCTAAGGTGTGCCCTATGTGCCCCTAGGGCTGGGTGCCATGTAACTATAAGCAGGGACCTTATAAAAATAGTTTTATAAGCCCCAGTGAGGTAAAACAGCCAAATTAGTTTTTCCCTCATTGTAGTGAATGGCCTCCATAGGCTAGAATGGGGAGACTTCATTTTAATTTTAAACGTCCCCTTAAGTAACAGATACAAAGCGTTTGGTATCAAATTAATTGTTATAATAAATTCCACACCTTCCATTTGTTGGATTTAATATAACTTGTTCAGGTAAAGAGTTTTAAACTTTACCTGAAAAGTTGCCAACTTCAGCCCTGTAGTGTTTTTGCTGCTGTGCTCTGACTGGCCAGCCTCTGGCAGCCTGGCCAGGCTGCCTTGATGAGGTGTGAAGTGGCCTGGCTCCACACAAAGAGATGTGCCTGTGGGAGGAGATTCCCCCTCAGCAGATGGTGAAGCAGGAAGGGGGAGGGCTGCCAAACTGGTCTTCAAAGGCAGAGAAGGACATTTGGAGCAACCCAGCAACACCCTCACATCCTGCAAACCCAGACAATTAGGTGCCCCTTGATTAGATTAGGAGAGGGCAGGAGAGGGATGCGTTTAGGATTTTTAGCCACACCAGTGGGTGGGCTCAGCCAGATGTAAGCTCCAAAAATCACTTTCAGCCATGATGGATTTTTGAGGAATGTTGCTCCCTGGGATTGATTTTTGCCACACTTCCCAGGAAGTGGTCATCACATGGGGAAGGACCCTGTACCTGATTGGAGAACCAGGACCCCTCTGTTTTTCACCCAGGAGCAGGGATACAACTAGCAGACCTGCACCCACACCTCAGATCCCCATCAGACTCCAACAAGGAAGAACTACAGGAGAAGAAGGACTGCCCTGCTGGACCCCTGGCCTGCACCTGGACCCTGCACTCTGAAGGACTGAACCAGCTGCACACTTGGGCTTCACCACAAGAAGGACTTTGTCTGGCTTCAACTGGTTCAAGGAGGGACTGCCTGTTTGCTACAGGTGAAAAAGTGCTAACCAGAGTCCCCTGCACCAACTCCTGAAGAAATCAACCAGCTGACCACTGTCCAGTGGCCAAAAAGGAGTTTGCGCCGGGTGCATTCTGGGAGTTGTAGTCCACAACCCCAAGGAGCATCTCAGAGCTTCTGGAACCTTGGGGTGAGCTGTGGACCCCAAAAGAACCTTAAAGGAACATCTGGAATAAGATCCAGAAGTTTGGAGAACTTTTGGAAAAAAGCTCCATAGAGGGACCAACCCGCAGCAGCAACTCTAGCCGGCTTGCCTCAACAGCGACCCGGCCTGATATGCAGGTTTGTCCGGTAAGAAAATCTCCCAAAAAGAGACTAAGGCGGTCATTCTGACCCTGGCGGTTGTAAACCGCCAGGGCAGAGTGCCGCGGAAGCACCGCCAACAGGCTGGCGGTGCTTCCGGGGGCATTCTGACCGCGGCGGTAAAGCCGCGGTCAGAAAAGGGAAGCCGGCGGTTTCCTGCCAGCTTCCCGCTGCCCCAGGGAATCCTCCACGGCGGCGCTGCAAGCAGCGCCGCCATGGGGATTCCGACCCCCTTCCCGCCATCCTGTTTCTGGCGGTTTTCACCGCCAGAAACAGGATGGCGGGAACGGGTGTCGTGGGGCCCATGGGGGCCCCTGCAGTGCCCATGCCACTGCTTGGCAGACACTGAAAATCGCGATGGGTGCAACTGCACCCGTCGCACACCAGCAACTCCGCCGGCTCCATTCGGAGCCGGCATCCTCGTTGCTGGGGCTTTCCTGCTGGGCGGGCGGGCGGCCTTTTGGCGGTCGCACGCCAGCCCAGCGGGAAAGTCAGAATGACCGCCGCGGTCTTCTGGCGGTTCCCGCCAGGCCGGCGGCTTCCGCCGCCGGCGGGGGTCAGAATGACCCCCTAAGTCCGAATGTAGAAAGTTGACCGGGACCTCCCTGCCAGCGTATCTTCGGTGGGCTCCAAGGACGTCAGATCAAGATCCAGGTTTGCCGGGGGCGAAGGATTTTCACCTCGAAAAAACGACTACGTCCGAAGGTAAAAATCTCCACCGAGGGCTCCCGCAACGCGTATCCAAAGAAGAGTTCCAGGAGGTTCGATTGGACTGGCAGGTTCGTCCCGCTGAAGAAAATCTTCAGAAAAACTACTAAGTCCTAAGGTAAACTTTCGACCGAGGCCTCCCATGGGTTGTAGCCAAGCTGGGCTCCATCGCGGTTGTCCTTAAACTTTGACTTTGCCCCAGTCGAGGTGCGACCAGATGACCAGATTGGTGCTTTTTGTTTCTAGGCGCTAGAAAATAATAATTCTTTAAAAATTCATATCTCCGGTTCCCCTTATCTGATTTTATTTGTTTGTGCATCATTTTGAAGATAACAATATAATCTATTTTTATAAATTGATTTCGGATTTTTAAACTGTTTCCTGTGTTTTATTTAATTACTGTTTTGTGATAGTTGAATGCTTTACGCTTTGTCTCCTAAGTTAAGCCTTGTCGCTCGTTGCCAAGCTACCAAGGGTTGAGCTGGGTTTAATTTACTGAGACCTAAGTGGAGGTTAGTGGCCTATTGCTAAGTGCAGGTACTTACCTGCCCTTACCAATAACCCATTTTCCAACATCAATCAAGGGCCACAAGATCTGTGATTTGTAAATGGAATTGCCAGGATAGAATGCAGTTGCTAATCATGAATGGGTATCCTAGTTTTGGACAAGTGGTTTACAGATTTACATGTCTCTGTACTAAACATGGATCATCAGTCCTAGGTACACATTTCATAACCCTACGCCTGTGCCTGAGGGGGGGGATGGACAAGCAACAAATACTTTCCAACATCTAGGACACCAAGGAAGCTTTGGACAGCTGTACATGGGTTTGGGCAGTCCACCACAGGTAAGGAGGATGTCCAACTAGGATACACCCAAACCTTGGACAATCCCATCCACATTTATGTTTGGAAATGCAGACAATTGTCAACATCATTTCATACCAGTGATACATGACTTACAACAAACAGATAGATGCAAGCACACATCTGGCCATGAGCTGCATACACACCTATGACATTGTACTCAAGTGCTACATACACGTAGCACAACATGTGGAGCTACATGCTGCTAGGAAGTCAAACATAGAGTCAAACATATTCATTAGTGAACAGGGAGGCTCAAGTCTGTGGGACTTTGGCATCCCTATTCTGTGAGATTCAGGGTCTGACTTGCTGACTAAATCATAAATATGGTCCTCTGCTAAATTTTCTTAATGAAAGTTTTATCAACAAAAGTGACTCTATTCACATGGCCGTGCCTACAGGGCTGCACTACAATCCCAAAATATGACTATACGCTAATGATTATCCAACTCAAAGATGGAAAAAAATGATACTCCACTCAAGTAACATATCCGATCATTTACCAGTGCATCATACCTTGCTATGGGGGTCATTCTGACCCTGAAGGGCGGCGGAGGCCGCCCGCCAGATTTCCCCCCTCCAGAACACCGCTCCGCGGTCATAAGACCGCTGCGGTGATTCTGGCTTTTGCACTGGGCTGGCGGGCGGCCGCCAAAAGGCCGCCCGCCAGCCCAGTGCAAAAGAGCCTTCCCACGAGGACGCCGGCTCAGAATTGAGCCGGCGGAGTGGGAAGGTGCGACCGGTGCAGTGGCACCCGTCGCGTATTTCAGTGTCTGCAATGCAGACACTGAAATACAATGTTGGGCCCTCTTATGGGGGCCCCACGACAACCCATACCGCCATCCTGTTCCTGGCGGGAGAACCGCCAGGAACAGGATGGCGGTATGGGCTGTCAGAATCCCCCATGGCGGCGCAGCAAGCTGCGCCGCCATGGGGGATTCCCAGGGCAGCGGAAAACCGGCGGGAGACTGCCGGTTTTCCCTTTCTGACCGCGGCCAAACCGCCGCGGTCAGAATGCCCTGCGGGGCACCGCCAGCCTGTTGGCGGTGCTCCCGCCGACCCTGGCCCCGGCGGTAGTGAACCGCCAGGGTCAGAATCACCCCCTATGTGTCCAACACACAGGAGTCAATCACACAACAGCAGCAAACACAACACAGAACAGAAATATCAACACTTACTGGAGATGTCTGGGTCCGCAAATTGAGTCACCTCTCCGATTGTGTAGGGGGCAGGTCCACCTGTAAAGCATGGAAGGAAGAAATGTGCTCAATGTCTGTGCACTGTACAACACTTCCAAATACAATTACTGTGTGTAAGATTAAATCAGAAAGTCCAGCCTCTCAGGCATGAGGATACTGCAACCGACATACCGCTGCAAACATGTACAGACCCGGGCACTTCAGTGAGTGATACACACATATCTGCACACATGCAGTGGCCCTAACTATCATGTGGTGGCAAACATGCTCTATCATTTGTTTGCAGACTCATTTATGGAGTGTACTCCTCTCATCATATGTATCAATGAGAGACATGCAAAGCCACTTTCCTGGAGGACTGCAATACCAGTCACTCAGGTATTGTGGCTTGGGCATCAAAGGACAATCCTTTACTGTGTGACGCACCTGTGGGTTGAATTAAGGGCATGCTTAATTCAACCCACATGCTTTTTATGGTCCCTTACATGTAGGGCCTGTGTTGTGTCTAGGTTACATATGCTACATACCCTGAGCCACATATGCCCCCTATGACACCATATTGGCAGGGATCCTGGGCATTATTTGGTGACAGTTTGAGGCTAGCCATAGATTGACCAGTTTTCATATTTGGATACAACAAGGAGATATATGTTGACAGTGTATATTTTATTCATCCATGACAGACTGCAGGGGCACAGGTGTAGTCAATGCACCTAAAATGTGTCTCTCATTGCCCTGTTTACCCAATATGGGTTTCGGAAATCACAAATGAGCCACATTCATCATCTTAAATTTGCCAATTTGGTTGATCAGCGGATATATAGCAAACTGACACTATGATATTATTAATACATGGTTTGGCAATATACTAGTATGTCAATCATGATGATGTAGTTTTCAATTTGTAAGTGTCTTATCCAGGTGTCTGGTTGACACCTGTTCGGTATAAGTCAATAAGGACGCTCAATGAAGGACCACACGCCAATTATAAATACAATTTAGCTTTACTAGAATTGCAGGTAAAATGTAAGCATTTAGCACATTAACAATAGTAGAATAAGAATAGCAATGAAAAGCATCTATTTATATATATATATAGGCAAAGAATTAATTGACAGATATATTTTGATTAACTGTATACTAAAATGCATTGCACTACGATATTCAGGAAGCAGAATATAAATGAGTACACTTCAGATAAGCTTTGATTTACTGCACACCAAAATGCATGTTTCAATTAATGCAGCAGGCTCTCACTACGATGTTCAGGAGGCAATATATAAACGAACTAAATACTTCTGATAAGCTTTGATTTACTGCACACCAAAATGCATGTTTCAATTATTGCAGCAGTTCACACTAATAGGTTTAGAAAGCAAAATAAAAACGAGCTGAATGCTTCAGGTTATAAACACAGTGCAGGCATAAATAATCAGTCATAATAATAGAGCAGAGAAACAAAGGTGTTTTATCCCTGTGTGGAAACTTAACTTAATCCACGACATGCTGAGGAGCCCTCTACCGCCTGCTTGGACCTCTCTCCCCCTCAAGCACCACGAGCAAACAGGGAGGCAGCGCTGGGCCATGGCAGCTTCCACAATTCCATCTGCGAGCTTCCAAATCCCTCACACACAGTTCAGTGCTTAAATAACTCGAAGCTTGGATTCTATCTCATTCTGGCATTTTCTAGCTAATGTTATCAGTACTTGGCTGCTCTGCTCTGCTCCAGCCTTTGTTTACATTCCATCTTCTCCCTGTACTCTCGTTCTCAAGGTTGAGACGGAGTCTTCTACACAAACAAGCGTGAAAATAATATCATGAACTTTTCCACGATGTTTGGGAGGGGGTTTCAACAGGCATTACGCTCATCTACACTGCTCAAGCTAATTAACCCTTCGCGTTACAATGTCTTCCGCATCTTTCCCTAAATACTGCACACTCCACTCCTTAGATGAGCGTGATGCATGTTGAAACAGATATCATTTACTTTGACATTCCGCTAGATAGGTTGCTACTAATACTGGTCAACGTTATTCTAAGCGCTTGCATCTTTAGTATGAAAACTGCTTTGTGCATACATATAGTCTACATAGTATAGTCATTAGCGTAACACAAACAATCAATAACCAAATTAGCTGTTGTAACACTATAGTTAGCGTCTTTATAGCTCCTAGTGCCCAGCCTAAGAAGATGTCATACTGCTCAGTTATTTGCTGGATGCATGAAGCAGTGTGCATAAGCTGTTTAGTGTTTATGGTCATCAGTATGGCTGTATCCTTGGTGTATTTAGCTGCCATATCAAATTTAGCAAAGGTAACTTGTGCGTAGTGCCTGATTGCCTCTTATCTGGGTAGCTTAACAACAAGCGAAATGTTCCACTCTAACTGCGCACGCATTTGCGTTTGTAATGCGGTTATGGTGAACTTGGTCGGTACAAGATGTGAGTGCTTATGTCAATAATGCTGGTAATATTGCGCGTACACATTACTTGCTCTCCGGTGGTTTGTATAAATTCGTTAATAAGTAAGGGATGATTGGTAACGTAACATATGCTCTCTGTTCCTATCAGATATAAGTCTGTGCCATTAATAGTATAAGGTAACCATTCACATTCTCCTGGTATTGGGTGAAGGCATGGGTCTAGCGCCGTCCAGTGTGGGTACATACCCACCCCTTAGACCAATCTGCACATCTAGTGGGATCTACGGTGTGATTTGTTTGATCAATCAATTTTTTGTCAGTGTGAGGTATCCACCATTCTTCACCTATTACTACAGGGAGCAATATAAAGGGGCACCATATTTCAGGAGGAAGATTACTTCTAGCTATATCAAAATGAGCATAACACATCTCTCCCTCACAATGGAATTGTATAGGCTTTACCCATATTTCCTCAGGCAAATGCAATTGCTGTCTCCAATATTCACCTTGAAGCTGTCCCCATTCCGCTTTGAAGTCTACATACTGTTGATTAACAATACTTTGCCATAGTATGCACTGAATTCCTTTGGACATTGTTTGGGTGCTTTGAAAGCTTTTTCCAAATCGTTCACAAGTGAAATTATGCCATTGGCAATCACGATACAACCCACGCAGGACTTTCCATACTTCTTGTGAGTGTGTAGGCCCCCATTGAGAAATTACTTTTATGGCCTCTCCTGTACTATATCCTGTAGAGGATAGCTTATTCCTAATGGCTTCAATATCAAAAGAATTCAGGGCCCCTACCCCGATTCCGGTGGCCCCAGCTATCAAGGACCCTAGATCTCTTCTATTGCGTAACTTTAGCAAGGGCCATAACTGTGGTATCCATGGTGCACATAATAGATCATACTTTGAGACATTCCCCTTGACAAAATGTATCTGTAACACAACACGATTAATTATGCTTGCATGCAGAACTTGCTTACATCCTATTCTATATCGCATTATAGAAACGTTGCTTAAGTTGTTAACCATGCGTCTTTCGGTTATGTAAAACATAAAGGCTGGTATTTTATTGTTCATTGTAACAACCACCATGTGTCCTGGTATCACAATATTTACATATCATGTTTAGCATGTTTCTCAAAGCCTGTACTGTTGCTGGCGTCCTCTCCACCTTGTTCAGTCCGTTGGCATGTCGGATTTGCTGTCCAGTTACCTTCCAGGTCACAGCTTTGGCAGCCATCCACTTGCCTCCAGGTACCTCCACGTTGCAAAGTGAAACGTTTCCCTGGTCATCAGTTATGTTAGCTGCTTGAGGTGCACAAGTGACATGACGGACTATATTTGGTCGGACTCATACACTTTTTCCGGTTATAATCATGAACCACGTCATTGATGCAGATGTCATCATTTACGACCGTGGGGTAAGTCTCACTGCAAGTACAAATACAGGTACATTTGAGTTCTTTAAAAGTATAATATACGTACTCCCCACCCCTTGACTCAATAGCTCTCTCCTGCCTCTGGCTTTTTTTTCCTGGATGGTTCACCCATACTTTTCTTCCTGTGCTTCCAAATCCTCCCTCACCTCTCTGGGTGTTATCAGGGGGGCATATCTTTCTTCAATGTGAAGGGTGTACGGTTGTTCACAAATCACTTGAGCAAGCCTATCATGTGCTGATAACTTTTTTAGCTGTTCTTTCAACAATCCGTTATATCTCTGAATCATGCCTACAGCTTGTGGATAATAACTAAGGTGCACAATCCACCGAATTCCCTGTTCCTGCGCCCAGCCCTGCACTGTTTTCCCTGAAAAGTGTGTGCCCCTATCTGTTTGGATCTCATCATGTGCCCCATAATGTTTTATCAGGTAGTTTAGCCCTCGCAAAGTGGACTTTTGGTCTGCAGACTTACAGGGCATACCCAACATAAGGCCAGAGTAGGGGTCCACCATGGTCAATACGTAGCTTTTTCCTCCTTCCTTTGGTAGCGGCCCGATATAGTCCAATTGCCACTCTGTAGTATCTGCAGTTCCTCTTCTGATATGGCCGCTAGACTTCTTTTGCAAGGGCATTTGTCTAATCCGGTTGCAAGTGGAATACTCCTTTACTGCTTTTTGCACTTGTTCTTTAGTGGCTGGAATTTGTCGTAGCTGTGCCCATGCATAAGTGCCATTCTCTCCTGGATGTCCGGATGTTGCATGGGTCCTGTTTGCTAAAGCGGCTTCAGCTTCCTCCTTGATGACCACCGTTCGCATTTTGGCCATCTGATCTACGGTGTTGTCGAATAGAGATGCAAGTGAGGTGTCCAATGGGAAATGGGCATCCACATGTCCCACATAGATTTGACATTTGTGCCCTTTCTCCCACATCTCTTCCCATAGCTGTTCGCCTCCCGAAATCGGGGTGCCTTTAATTTTCCATCCATCCTTGCGCCAAGTCGGGGCCCAGCTTGCTAGTCCTTGGTAAGTGGCCCAACTGTCAGTGTACACAAATGTTTTCTCTCTGATGGGGGCTTGTTCGATCACTGCTGCTACCCCCTGCCGTTCTGCAAGCTGGCTTGATTCATTATTCCCTTCTCGCAGCAACATCGTTTCTGTAGCAGGCTGGAATGCGACTGTTTGCCTTTGTCTTTTTCCTTGATAGTACCGGGCGGTGCCATCTGTGAACCATGCATTTTGCCGTTCTTCTTTGGTGAGTTGTTCAAAAGGCGGGGCTGTCTTAAATGGTGAGGATTCCATTTCAGAGGGCTCTAGTGCAGGGGCCATTGCCTGCAAGTCCACTGCCCCTAGTTTATCTTCTTGTAACTTCGACACTCCTGCTGGTCCTGGTTTTGCCCTCTGCTGCAGATACCATTTCCACTTCACGATGGCAAACTCCTGCGCTCTGCCTACTTTATTGCCAACCCCTCCGTCTCTTGTCCAACCTAGTAAGGGGACCCATGTTTTTAAAGTGACCGGCCGATCATCAGTTATGCGTTCTATTGCTACTAAGGCCCAATCTTGTGGCACCCTCAATTTTTCCTGCCTCTGACATAGGCTCCACATCACTACATCATCTACATCATCCTGTACTATCATTTCCAGCTCAAACGGGTCTCCTTCTGTGATGGGACCTAACGTAAAAGGATTCTGTAATGCATCTTTTGCTCCAGTGTCCCACAACCTCACCAACCATTTAAACAAAGGCTCTGCAGGCATCTGCCTAAACATACGGGTTCTCTGCAACAACTCACTCTGCGTATAATCTCTTACCAAACAAGAATTCTGTATTTGCCCACCATTCGCTCCCTTTTCACCTTCAATTTCACCTACATGTCCTTCTCCACTTTCAACTCCACCTAGTTCTGTTACACGTACTTCCACCTCATCCTCCCAAGTATGTGGATCCCAATTTTATTTGCGTACCAATGCCCTCACTTGCACAGTTAAGGGTATTTTAGGCTTCTACCTACTCTTCTGTTTGCGTATCAGTGCCCTCACTTGCACAGTTGAGGGCATTTTTAGGCTTCTGCCTACTCTTCTGTTTGCGTATCAGTGCCCTCACCTGCACAGTTGAGGGCATTTTAGGCTTCTGCCTACTCTTCTGTTTGCGTATCAGTGCCCTCACTTGCACAGTTGAGGGCATTTTAGGTTTCTGCCTACTCTTCTGTTTTGCTACTCGTACTGCTAATGCGGTGCACCTTGCCTCCATTTGATCACCCCGAGTCACTGCACTTTCTATTGTCTCTTTCATAAGTAACTGCCTTTCCTGCAAGGCTGCAACCTCATCCCGCAGTTTTATTATCTCTGCATCGTGTGTTAATGTTTTCCTGTATACCGTACGGAGCGCAGACAGGTAAAGCCATCCCACTTGCCCTGCTACTTTCCAGCTCTGCCCCTCTTAGCTTCACACTCTCAACCGCATCTTCCACTAAGAGAGGAGTCACTTTCTCATCTAACCACCGGCACTGCCCACCGGTTCAGGAGTCCTGCCACACCAGAGAACGGGTCAGTTGCTAACCACCCAGGAATTGATCTGGCTTCTGCCCCATGCTGCCTTCCGCTCTCTGCCTCACTTTTCTTATGTCCCCAAAGAGGCATTATTGACTTATACCCCACTTCTGGTACCAAATGTCTTATCCAGGTGTCTGGTTGACACCTGTTCGGTATAAGTCAATAAGGACGCTCAATGAAGGACCACACGCCAATTATAAATACAATTTAGCTTTACTAGAATTGCAGGTAAAATGTAAGCATTTAGCACATTAACAATAGTAGAATAAGAATAGCAATGAAAAGCATCTATTTATATATATATATATAGCCAAAGAATTAATTGACAGATATATTTTGATTAACTGTATACTAAAATGCATTGCACTACGATATTCAGGAAGCAGAATATAAATGAGTACACTTCAGATAAGCTTTGATTTACTGCACACCAAAATGCATGTTTCAATTAATGCAGCAGGCTCTCACTACGATGTTCAGGAGGCAATATATAAACGAACTAAATACTTCTGATAAGCTTTGATTTACTGCACACCAAAATGCATGTTTCAATTATTGCAGCAGTTCACACTAATAGGTTTAGAAAGCAAAATCAAAATGAGCTGAATACTTCAGGTTATAAACACAGTGCAGGCATAAATAATCAGTCATAATAATAGAGCAGAGAAACAAAGGTGTTTTATCCCTGTGTGGAAACTTAACTTAATCCACGACATGCTGAGGAGCCCTCTACCGCCTGCTTGGACCTCTCTCCCCCTCAAGCACCACAAGCAAACAGGGAGGCAGCGCTGGGCCATGGCAGCTTCCACAATTCCATCTGCGAGCTTCCAAATCCCTCACACACAGTTCAGCGCTTAAATAACTCGAAGCTTGGATTCTATCTCATTCTGGCATTTTCTAGCTAATGTTATCAGTACTTGGCTGCTCTGCTCTGCTCCAGCCTTTGTTTACATTCCATCTTCTCCCTGTATTCTCGTTCTCAAGGTTGAGACGGAGTCTTCTACACAAACAAGCGTGAAAATAATATCATGAACTTTTCCACGATGTTTGGGAGGGGGTTTCAACAGGCATTACGCTCATCTACACTGCTCAAGCTAATTAACCCTTCGCGTTACAATGTCTTCCGCATCTTTCCCTAAATACTGCACAGTATGTACCTTCAGAATGACAGCAGTCACAGGAATGCTGGTCTACTGATCTTAGCATACACCCATGTCAGTGATAGCCTCCATACTGAGAGGTTAGTTATTAAACATATGCTACACTTGATCAGCATGGGTGTGCCAAACTAAACTAGCTAAGTATTAGTTCACTTTAAATGAATGATGGAATTGGTCAGTGGTCCCTTGCATGACATCATGCACTTAATCCATTGTGATCATGCATTCCCCATCTTCAGGTATCCCATGATGATCCCATAACTTATGAGAGGTACATGGCAATAGAGTGACACAGATGGCAAATGCATTAGCTCGGGCCAGCTATTTTGACTAAGACGAATGTAAAACACACAGGTACAATGTACAGAGGGCCATGGATAGTTGTTACCCCTCAATTTGTATCATTTGCTTCATTTTATGTGCCACAGCTATGGTAAATTGCACCAAACATTTTGATATGAACCCGTGTGCATTAATTTTGGCATCCATCCTTAATTTAATTGTGGCACAACCAAGTCCAACTTCCAGCCTAAAATATTACCTGAGGTCAGATATAACTTGTTACGTATGTGTCTGAATCCAGTTCAGACATGTATCAGAAATAATTGGGGGACACATTGGGGGTTATTACAACTTTGGAGGAGGTGTTAATCCGTCCCAAATGTAACGGATATACTACCAGCCGTATTACGAGTTCCATAGGATATAATGGACTCGTAATACGGCTGGTGGTATATCCGTCACTTTACCGTCACTTTTGGGACAGATTAACACCTCCTCCAAAGTTGTGATAACCCCCATTATTTCTTGAAAATATCTGGATTAAAAACATGTCTTTCCTGGTACACTTACAGACCATGCATAAAACATATGTTAGAGCCACATTTGCATCATCGATTGACGTGAAGGCAGCACTAATTTACAGACTCCTGTTGTGTTTTGTAAGTTAGTGCAGCTGTTGCGTCAACAAATGACAGTAATGTATAGGAATTATTGTAGAACTCACGGCAACTGTATGTTTAACTTGCATTCCACATGTCCAAAAACATTGCCTGCAGCATATGAACTAATCTGCTAACATCACTACAGAGTATTTAAATGTGCACATTACTCTGAATTGTACTCACCAACAGAGCCACCAATCACAATCCCTAGGTGGTCCAGCAGGTCTTGCTCCCTGGCAACCAGGTCAGCCCAACGGTGTTTTAGCTGGTGGTCGTTGCGCGGTGTGTTGTATATTCTTTTTAGATGATACAAGACCTTTGCCCACCGGAGCCTCCTTGCCTCTGTGTGATACCCCTGTATCACACGGCCACCTGCTTCAATCATTAATGGGAGGAAGTGACACACCAGCCAAATAAATCCCCCCAGCTCCTCCTCTCCCATCCTACCAAGACGTGGCCTACCCAACATGCTTGAAAAAAAAGTAATAAAGGGGTACAGAGGATAATGAAGGGAAAGTAGGAGAGGGAAATTAAAATTTATTAACAGTAAAACAGCCCAACTATCCCCAAACTAACACTACCTACAAAAGACTCCCAACAGTACAAAGACAAAATTAGACACCAGAAATTACAAAAATACTCTTACACAGGATAACACAGACACTTAGGAAACACCAAAAGACAATATTAAGACCACACAGGAGACAAATTCACAATATGCACAGAGAGACAAGTCCAAACAGAGCCACACAGTCAAGAAAAATCACAGATTGCAAAGTGAAAGTACACCCACTGTACCAATTCTGTAAACAGGATATCCTATTACATCACTTCCTGCCTCAAATGCGGTGCGTTTTTATTCTTATGAGTCAAAATATTATAACGCTTACAGTCTGTGCTTAATTTTTTTTGGCGCGCATGCTTAGAAATTACCCCGCATCCATATTTTAAATACATTTTCATACTTAACCAATTTCATGGGGTACAGTGTGGGAATTACCGCTCAGGGCCAATGGATGTATCATGGCAGTGAGTAGCATTTTTCGACGCATATGCAGCATTTTTTGATGCTTGTGCGTCTTTTTTTACACTTATGCGTCAAAATGTCTGTCTTTTATTGGGTTTGGGTCATTTCTCAATTTTTATAGTACATGACAGGTGTGACTATACAGAGATACGCTGTTTGCACCTACACTGTGCATTCCGGCGAACGGGCACATGTGACAGGTCATACTACTGCGGACCATGATCCTCTAGTTGTTGTACCGGACTTGCACTCTTCACTGACGCAATAGATGGCCAAACGTGTGGAATACAAATTGGTATTACCCAGTTTGGGCAAGTTGTGCGTCAATAGAGGATAGCAAGGCTACGCAAGTCAATACAGTGACTCATTGCCTGTGTGTCAATGTATGTGAATTGGCTCTTACTTATGTAGTTGTCCCACTGTGTGAACATCACAAGATGCATTTTTGTATTCTCAATGTGGGCAACCATCAGATGCTATTCAGTGTGGAAATGAGAAAGGAAATGTATTTGTCATACACGTAGCAACAAATGCTGTGTGAACTTCCCAGGTTTTTGGGGACATAAGCATCTCCAATGATAAACCATGCACAGGATAGATAGAAGACGGTTGATCATGACAAAGTTCCAAGACTAGGCGTCACATGTCCTGGAATGTTGGATACCACTTCCTGGGCACTTGTGTACTACCCATTAGTCAGGCATTGGAAAATGCTATGTGGGTACGGTGTTTGTGACACCGAGTCCCAAAACCAATCCACAAATGTAATGTCACGCCACAGTTCGAGTCATATAAATGACCTATGTTTCTCCTGTGGCAGTGGAGGACCAGCAGACCAAGCAGCACGTGTGCACATATTTCCAGTGGTTAATTGCACAAAGGTGTCCAGTTCAAGTGTGTGGGACCATGTGTAGCCTGTGTCATTGTGGTCCATGTTGTCACAGGTACGTGCAGATCTACTCATGAGTCTGTGGAGCCAGTTCCAGCATTTACAAAGTATCCTTCACAGCTGAATTGAAGGAAAGCCGAAGAGGAATTGAGATCACACATGGGGATAGTCCCCCTATGGCCGTGCAGACGTTTTATGAGACTGACAACAGGGCAACCTTGGTGTGCTCACAAAGTTAATGGATCAGGAATTTTAAACCGGCAGGTTTCATCACGACATTTGTACACTTGGTGGCCTCTAAAATTCCCACTGCAGCCGGGAACATCAGTGCCTCTGTGCTGATTAATCTCACAGATATTCACCACGCAAGCCCCATCAATATGTTGGGGGCAATGTGAATCAGTGTGTGGACTGTCAGGGTACAAACATGTGTTGACATTTCATGCACATTATCTAAAGTTGTTTGTTGTGCTGGAGGCACCATACCCAATCCATGCATACAGCCATGGTACATTTGTCACTCCTGCATACATGAAACCCAGACAAGGGATGGGACATGATTAGGCTATTTGAAGACAAGTTCAACCCCATGATACGATAAGTAAACTGATTACGCTAAACAATGTATTTGAGTATTCATTGTAGACCTACATGACACAATACCCCAGGAGGAGAATGAGAGCATGGAAAGGAACTATGAGACAAATGTAGCCACAGGGAACCTTTATGGTGACGCAAAAACAGGAACCAGTCAGGCTAACAGGATGCAGGGTCAATCAGGAACAAAAATTAACAAGGCAAATACACAGTGAGCAGACTGAGACTGGTCAAAGCTGGAACAACACTGTGGAAAATGAAAACTGTATTTGTCCTGTGTGTTTGAACGTAACACAATAACCCAAGGCCTGTGTTAACTAGGTGATTTATACAGCAATGCATAACAGTGTTATACATATAATGTCAGTTTCTATGCCGTTCCAGGCAGCTGCAAGGGCAGTGCATGTTCAAATGGCTGGTCTGCATGGAGGTGCACACAGGTGTGTGCGGCTTAAGTCTCTCACAAGTCCTGTAGGTGAGAATCAAGTTCAAAGGGCCAACAGTACCTTTCACATGGGAAGCAATGGACAGGTGATTACAGGTCCTACAGACTATGAGGCAGTGCATTATTCGACCAGAAGTCCATGCAGTCAGAAGAACAATGATTATGGCATACCATACTAAAGAGGGAAGCTCACTGGAGTCAGAATGTGAGTCTGGGTGTGTGTAGATGAGGGATTATCTGGGTACAAATATTCAATTTCCAGGGCCCCCTGAAGAAGGGTGGGGTGAGACTGAGAACATGGCAGTGACAGGACTTATGACCTGGGATGGCATATGCAGGGGATGTCTTGTGAGCAATGCTAGTCATTCCTGGAGCATTTGCTGCTTACATGGATTTCTTGTCACACATAGGGGGTGATTCTGACCGCGGCGGTCGGCGGTCGCCGCCCGCCAAGCGGTTCCCGCCGAAAGAGCGCTCCGCGGTCAAAAGACCGCGGCGGTCATTCTGGCTTTCCCGCGGGGCCGGCGGGCGACCGCCAGAAGACTGCCGGCCGGCCCAGCGGGAAAGCCCCGTCAACAAGGAAGCCGGCTCAGAATTGAGCCGGCGGAGTTGAAGGGGTGCGACGGGTGCAGTGGCACCCGTCGCGATTTTCACTGTCTGCAAAGCAGACAGTGAAAATCTTATGGGGGCCCCTGCAGTGCCCATGCCCATCCCCTCGACACCCCATACCGCCATCCTGTTCAGGATGGCGGTATGGGGTGTCAGAATCCCCATGGCGGCGCAGCAAGCTGCGCCGCCATGGCGGATTCCCATGGGCATCGGAAAGTCGGCGGTACACCGCCGGCTTTCCGCTTCTGGCCGCGGCTGTACCGCCGCGGTCAGAATGCCCGGCGGAGCACCGCCAGCCTGTTGGCGGTGCTAATTACCGCCAGGGTCAGAATGACCCCCATAGTCCTTGCAAAGATAGCTGATGTCACACTTACTGCTGTCAATGGTCTGGTCATACCTTCTTGTTACCAATGTTATAGCACATCCACTGCCTCATGCATGAGGCATTTTTTTCCTTAGTGAATGATGGTGTCTTAGTTGTGTGCCATATGCTGCAATGAACCATGTTGCCAACATGTATGTGTGAAATAGCTGTGGTCCTCTGCTATTGCCCTTCAAATGTGAAATGGACATGATATATGTCCTTTAGTGTGTGTGTGAAATTGGGTGTACATTCATACCCATCAACTGTGATGTGGATTTTTCAGTATCCTAATATGTATTTCTGCAATGCTCCATGAGGCTACACTCGGATTATGATTCTTAGGGATAATGTGATGCAAAAATGATTACCCAGACCATGATATAGTGAATAGAATAGTTGTTTATTGACATATGGTAAGACAGTGGTGATGGTGAGTAGAGTTAAAAGAAATTTTGGACAATGTGTTGTCTCAGACGCAATACTGCAGCTGTGTTTGGATTTTCCCCCTCATGTTGATGGACAACGTCCTCCTCTTCCTCCTCTTCAGGCATTTGTGGGTCGGGTTCATATAGGGGAATGTTCCTCCTTACACATATGTTGTGCAGCATGGCACAGGTCAAATGATCTTGCAGACCATTTCTGGTGAGTATAGGAGGCTGCCTCCGGTGATGTTGAGGCACCTGAATTTTGACTTCAAGATGCCAAAGGTCCTCTCGACTATAGGGCGTGTCCTCCACGCTCTGATGCTGTGCTTGGGTTTGCAAATGGGATCATGATCCATGGCTGGATCCCATACCCCTGATCAGCTGAAAGGGAAAATGAGTGAGAAAATGTTGATGTTGGTTGCACCATGATTATCACTTTGCATGGCAGTTGTTCTCTTGTGTTGTCTGTGACTCATCGGTGTTTGTGTTATTGTGTGGAATCCTAGGCTTCTAGGATGTACCATCAGCATTGGGTTGTTTCATTATCTGAACTGATGTTTGGCTGATTGACCGGATGTTAGTGGTATTTTTGTAGAGTTGCAGTACATTGTGTACTCCCTTACATTATGTCATGTGAAAGATGTGTCCATGTGTCTTAACTGGGGGTGACATGATACTTCCATACACAGAGTCAATTCCACAGTGGTGGTAACACGGTTGCATCTATATGGCCTGGACATCCCATCCAATTTAACAAATGCAATAGAATTAGTTAAACGTCAGTGAGGCCCTTAGATTTGGCAAGGTGACAATGTACAACACATCTCCATAAGTTGTCAGCACTGACGTGTTGACAATTGACTATGCACAAATATCCCATGTGTGAAAAGATCTTTGCAGACCTATTTCTCTGCCCTTACCAAGTCGACTCAGGTTCAAACCTGTACCTATACTACTGAACCTGTTCCAGTTCAGCTGGATAACTTGGTTGTGAGGTTGTCATTTACAGTGTCAGAAGTCCATATGCCTGTACATCTGTTGTGTATATGTGTAATTGTCTCAGACCGTATGTGTAGGAATGTGCACTTTCAATATTGTCACATCAATATGTGTTCTTAGCACAGTCCACTTACTTATTGGTAGTGGGCAATGTCAGAGCAGGAGTGATGTGAGATATTGATACTGCCTCAATGATTCCATGTCACCTTCATTAGAATCATCATCATCATGCTATGTGTCTCATGCTGTTTGACCATCAGCGAAACACATTACACACCCCTTGCACAGTACTTATTGGTTGGAAGGGTGTTTGATTAAGTGTTATTGATGTGATATTGAAAGATTAGTCTTCCAAGTTGTACTGCCAGTTAAGGCCATGTCATTGTCATTGTGTTGTTTTAAATTGTTCCCTTGTGTCTGTGGAATGGCATCTGTTGTTATTTGGATCCGTCATTTGTCCACAGGTTTGTATCCTATTGGGTGAGGATATCACACATGCCTAGCAGTGTCACAACCTCAGTGTCTTCCTGGCCATGTGTCAATGTAGTGGTGTATGTGTTGTGTGTCCTACAGGGTTGCTGTGCAGTGTGTATATAAGTAGGTTACTGTACTTACCAACAAGTAGGCCATTTCCATATCGTCCCTCATGGAAGTGTTGATTGATGGTGCAGTGGCGGAAGATGAATGAATCATGTACACTCCCAGGATACTTTGCCATGATGTTGGTGATCAATCCCCGGTGATCGACAATGGCCTGTACATTGATGGAGTGTGTGTGCTTCCTGTTGCGGTATAGATGTACGGTTGCAGCAGGTGGCACAGTGCGTACATGTGTGCAGTCAATGGCACCAAGCACGTGTGGGAAGCCGTTGATTTGGTAGAAGCCCTATTTGGTCTCCTGCTGCTTCTGCTGTGTGTTGGGGAAGCTGATGTGGCGGGTGTGAGGGAAATGATGGCATCCAATACCTTGGGTAGGAAGGCAGAGAATGAGGGCTGTGAGATCCCGGCAACCAGGGCACCAGTGGTTTGAAAGGAGCCACTTGCCAACATGTGGAGTACAGCTAGCAGCTTGGTTTCAGGTGGAATGGTGTGGGGTGTCTGCAAGCTGGGAGAACTGTGGCTCAATGTTGCGCAGCAGCTGCTGAATGGCTTGCCAGTTGAGTCTGTACCTCTGGATGATGTCTTGTTGCCGGAGTCCCAGAAGGGTTGTCCTGATGCGGAATATCCTCTCCTGCCTTCTGCATTGCCTTTGGGGTCTCTGCTGGTGTTGTAGAAGCTGCTGTTGTCCTGTGCTCTGCATTGGTGTGCATGCTGGATGAAAAGCACCTCCATGTCTTCCTTTTGGAGCTCTGCTGTTGCTTCTGTGTGTTTTCCTTAAGTAGTGGTGTGTTTACCCTATTTTAACGCCTGCCCTGACCCAGGCATTATTTTTTTACGCAAATCGGGCTGTGTGCCGTTTCCGCCTCCGCCTCCCGGCCATGCGGGATTTTTGCGCGGTAGCATAAATATGGTGCAAGGGAGTTTACGTAATTTTTTCGACGGGAACGCCTACCTTGCATGTCATTGACACAAGGTGCTTTCCCACATCCAGAAAATGTCACACACAGCGGACTTTTGGCGTTCGCGGGCTCGGGCATCATAGTATAAATATGGTGCACGGTTTGTGCCGAATGTGTGTCAAAATTTTTGATGCTCATTTGGCGCAAACAGAGTATAAATATGCCCCCTTGAATGCTGTCCCTTGGAGAGGTATGTCTCTCTCAGGTGATTGCTATTGCCCCTTGACATCCCTTTTTCTAGAATAGAATCTATCATGCTGAAACTCACTCTTTTTATTTTTCTAGCTAGTACGCTGTAGTATGAGATATATTTTACAAATTATTTGGATCTCCTCATTGTATTTTTGCCCACAAGTGTCTGTTCCCACACATGCATTTTCTAATTTGTTTAGCTGTAGGGACAACCTATGTCCAGCCCTAAATTTGTATACTCTGCTTAATTGAACTTGACAAATGTTGATGCAATCTGACCTGAGATATGTTTCTGTGTCTCAGATAATTTCATTAATGAGATATCTGGTTCTTCTTGAATGCTTAATTGTGTTAATGATAACTCGTTGGAACTTGTTTCAACGCTTTGGGCAACCTATGGTGATTATATACCTTTAAAATATGATTTTACGCATTGTCTTTATGACACTAACTTTGTGGTTGTAAAATAAAGCTTTGAACTTTATTCCCAATTGGAGTTTTCCTTCCCTGGCCACATTGGTCATGGTGTCAAAATTGTTTGGGTGGTGTTGATGTAAATTTGTGTATGGTTCTCACACTTCTTTCTGGGTCAAAAGGTCAGTTGACCTCAGTGAAGTGTTTGATTCCTGTGAAGGATGAAAAACGAGGGTGGGAGAGGGCACAGGGGTCGCATGGATGGATGTTGTGGAGGTGTCTGCTAGTGAGGTGTATATGCTGCTTGGTGTGGTGATGCTGGTGGTGGCTGTTGAAGCAGTGCATGCATGTGTAAGTGTGAACGTGACTGTGAGGGAGGTGGAAGAGGAGGAGGAGGGGGAGACAGTGGAGGCAGTGCATGTGGATGTGTGTGCAACTGTCTGTTGTTTGTGTGAGTGCTTGTGGACTGAAGTGTGGTGCCTGTGTTTGACTGTGCCACTCTTGTGTGATGTCCTGTGTGCATGCTCGTCTGTATGTGTGCATGGGATGGGTTGGAGTACAGGAGACTGGGACCTGGAAGTGGTAGTTGGAGGGGGGACGGTAGGAATAGGGACAATGGGTGCCATCAGAGAGGAGGCCAGAGCCTGAATCGATCTCTGTTGGTTCGCCAATCCACTGTGGATGCCCTTCAGGAATGCACTGCATTGCTGCATCTGGATTCCATTCACTATGGTTGACTACCCTACAGAGATGGATCTCAGGAGGTCAATAGCCTCCTCACTCAGGGCAGCAGGGCTGACTGGGGCAGGGCCTCAGGGGCCTGGGACGAAGGAGATGCCCACCCACATGGGCGAACCAGGAGAATAATCGAGAGGACCTTCGGCCTCCTGAAGGCCAGGTTCAGATGCCTGCATCCGACAGGTGGATCCCTGTGCTACTCACCTGAGAAGGTCTACCAGATAGTAGTGGCATGCTGCATGTTGCACAACCTGGCCTTCAGATGACGTGTGCCTTTCCTGCAGGAGGAAGGAACTGGAGATGCCCCTCTGGCAGCAGTGGACCCTGAGGACAGTGAGGATGAGGATTTGGACAACAGAACATCAGTTATACGTCAATACTTCCAATGACACACAAGTGAGACAGTGCAACTGCCCATTACTCTGACTATTGATGTTTTCTGTGTGGCTGTAGCATGAAGGCATTTACGTCCTTTGCATCTCAACTTACTATCACCTATGCCTTGTCCTTTTACAGATGTTGGTGATCTAACAACAGTGTCCTGATGTGTTTACTGCTGACATCTACAGGTCATTATTCGTATGCTATCACAGTGTTCAGATCATTTGCACTAGTTGTGACTGTTCCCATAAATGCACATTTTCAACACATAAAACGCTGTCACTCAAATTGTGTTCAATGGTGTTTATTGTAGTGCAAATCATTGACTGTAAAGTGCAATGGAATGGGGTGATGGTAGGGGAAAGTCCAGGGTATTGTTCCAGTCTGTTTGTAGCACAGGTCCAGTGTCCAAGGGGCCATGGGAAGGGGAGCAAAGTCAGTTCAGAGGGGACAAGGTGGGACACAAGGGGGAAAATCAGGAGAGTCTAATTTCCTGGCGGTGGTCTTGGTCTTGACAAGTGTCTCTGGCTTCTGTCTGGGTCCCAGGGAATGTTTGCAGGGTGGTTCACCTTCTGCAGTAGGAGGGGTGCTGGTGGTCTGTGGGCCTCCTGCCCACTAGCTGCAGCGGAAGTGGAGGGCTGATCAATACACTGGCGAGTGGTAGGGGCCAGCTGCTGTACTGACCATTCCCTCGTGATGTTGGCCATGTCTGCCAGCACCCCTGCTATGGAGATCATGGTGGTGTTGACAGCCTGGAAGTTCTCCCTGATCTCCTGATGGTATTCCTCCTGCAGCCACTTGTTCTCCTGTATGCTGTTAAGGATCTGGCCCATCGTGTCCTGAGATTGTTGGTAGGCCCCCAGGACACTGGTGAGTGCCTCCTGGAGAGTCAGTTCCCTGGGCCTGTCCTCCCCCTGGCGCACAGCAGTCCCCCTCAGTGTCCCTGCTGCCCTGTGCCCCTGTCCCCTGAACGGTGTGGCCCACTGCTACTGACCCCAGGTCCCTGATTGTCTTGGGTGTGAGGTGTGGACTGGGGTCCCTGTACAGGTGGGCACACTGTTGATTGACGTGTCCTGGGGACAGAAGTGTGGGTACGCTGGGCGGGTGCTGTGGTGTTGAATAATGAGGGGGGAGGCTCTGTGGTTGACTGGGAGTGGGCTGGGGTGACCGACTGACCAGTGGTCCCTGATGGGCAAGGTGGTTCATCCAGATCCTCTAATCCAGAGTTACTGGCATCACTGGGGGCATCTTCTGTTGGGGGACTGGTTAATCGTGGCACCTTCTCTCCGTTGAGATTGGCTGGGGCACCTGTGGGGATGTAAGTGATGTATTATGCTTCATGTCTGTGACATATTGTACATCCCTAGCTTCCCCTCTATCATTGCTGTTGCCCTGCCACCTTTGTATATGGTGTTGTATGTTCTCCATGCTGTGCATGCTTTTGTAATGGGTGTAAATGCAGGGCTGGGAGGGCTGTCCATGCATTGGTATTGCATGCAGGGTTTGGCATTGGGGTTAGTCATATGTGTAGGTGCAGTGTGTGGGATGGAGTGGAGTGATGGGAGTCAGGGTGAGGGTGTGAGATGGCATGCAGGAATGTGGGGTGATAAGTAGTAAATGTTGACTCACCAGTGTCTCCAGCAACTCCAGTGACTCCCTCAGGATGCAGTATTGCCAAGACTTGCTCCTCCAATGCTGTGAGCTGTGGGGAGGAGGTGGAGGTTCACCGCTAGTCCTCTGTATGGCGAGCTGGTGCCTTGCTGCCACGGAACGTACCTACACCCGTAGGTCGTTCCACCTCTTCCTGATGTCGTCCCTTGTTCTTGGATGCTGTGCCATGGCGTTCACCCTATCCATGATTCTCCGCCATGGGTCCATCTTCCTGGCAATGGATATTTGCTGTACCTGTTCTCCAAACAGCTATGGCTCTTCCCTGACTATATCCTCCACAATGACCCGCAACTCCTCATCCGTGAAACGGGGGTGCCTTTGTGGGGACATGGGTGTTGTGTGGTGTGTGTAAGTGTGTGGGTGTCGGGTACTGTGGTTGTGTGTGTGAAGTGGGGTAAGTGAGGGATGTGTGGGTATATGTGGTGTGTGTGTCTAGTTGTTGCGGTGGTCTTGGTGTCAGTCTGGTGGCAATAATTTGTATTAGTAGAGGGTTGTGGATAATGTGGGCGTGTGTTTTATAGTGCTGTGGGTGGGTAGGTGTGGTGTGTGTATGAGTGTCAGGTGTGTGTATTTGGTATTGGCCAATGTTGTGTAGTTTAGTATTTGTGTGTCCATTCTTAGCACACCAGTGTGTACTGCCAATGGTTTAAAGCCATTGAATGTCTGCTGTGGTGATACATGGGTCGTGATGTGGTAGTTGTTCTTTTGGCATAACGTTATGGGTGTTGGTTCCGCCACTTTAGCACTGACCTTTGGGCTTACGGATTTGTGTATGTGGCAGTATTCTGTCAGATTGGTGTGTGTGTCATAATATGGAGAACGGATATCTGCCACTGCAGCGGTATGTTAGCGGCTGTCACCGCAGCAGTAAGCGGGACTTACTGCCAATGTCGTAATGAGGACCAATGTCAAATGTTACCCTGAGTCAAACAGGAGAGACTTTCAGTACTGTTTTAACAGGTCAAAGTACTGGAATGCAAATTCAACAGAATCAGATGGGACCCATCGGATCTTATGCATTAACAGTTCCTGTGACTATAGGTCCAGTTGTTCCATTGTATCTTCAGGTAAGCCTGGAAGTAATGTCCAGTCAATGAATGTTTAAGTAGTTCATGAAACACAAGTATCTGCAGAAATGTCACCAATTGGTATGCGGAGATGTGTATACTCAGACGATTCGTAGATGGAGAGAATAGCTTCTTGTGTCCAAACTTTGAACCCTACACAAACTGCAGAACCTAACCAGATGTTAAATCACAAAGGACTAGTTCCTGATGTGAGATGTCCTCAGGGAACTCCACTTCCTTACATGCCCACACCAGATCAGTTTACAAGTGTACATTGCAGTACCTCTCAAAATATGCCCCAGAGAAATAATATTAGTTTGCAAGGTTTTTCAGCACAGCAGTTAACTGATTGGTTAGGCAATCTGAAACCAAAAGGAGCAACAGGTGCAACAAATGGTAATGTTGGAACAGAAAAGACACCAGAGAAAGACAAAAATGTGAATGTGCCCAGACTCAAATTAGAATTAAATGAATTGATTATGGGAACGCTAGAGATGGAGCAATTAGAAACACACACAGAGGAACAATTGTGATTCACTTGCAAATATGTTACTGAACATGCTGGTTTGACTTATGAGAAGTTAACAGAATTGGCTGAGAATTATGAAGTAGATTTATAAACATCTAATCCTTTAAAAAGAAGCTACAGATTAGAATTCAGTACCAAAGACATAATGAACATGAGATCACCAGTAATGAAAATGCACATAAAGGAATTCATTACATACATACATACAAAGGGTGCATTAGATAACTGGGTAGGCAGATGGGGTAAGAAAAGAGATCAAAAGATAGCGAAGCATAATTTGTCTCTGGCTGGAGCAAATCAAGCTGAAGACAATATAAAAATGATGCCAATGAGGGAAATACCATGTAGAGGTTATGTGCATGTACCTTGGAGCAGAAGTGACATACCGTCATTCAGAAATGATTACCCGAGATTGAGAAAGAGCCAGTGGAAAATGCAAATATAAATCAGTTGGTGTCACAGCTTCCCTTAATTGTTCTGAGTGACAAGAGTTTTCAGAAACATTTAACAGTTACAGCTCTGATAATCAGGATTGCATGATTGCATGTTAACAGCATCCTTAGAGGTAGTTCAACGTGGTCCCTATGTAAATACCAATGTTATGGGACACGATGTGTCATCCCTGAGTGACACTGGAGCTACACTTTCCACTGTCAGAACTGCAAATAAGCAGATGGAGAGATTTGTGAAGCTTTCAAAATGCCTGTGGGAAGATTTGAACACGTTGTTTGACACTGTGGTTCCAGTTGATTTGTGGGTTGAGTGCAAGCGAAGTGTTGATTGGCCAGATAGTGAACCACATAGTGATCCAGTAACAGGTGCATCGCCTGAAGAGGTGATGAAAGAGTACTATAAGGTAATTGAATTCCTGAAGAAAAGAGTTTCCCAGAAAGATGATGATTGGCAGACAATTGACAGGACAGCATACAAAACTAAAGAGTAAATTCATGCCTATCATGAGAGATTGTTGCAACAGCACAGTGGTTCTGAAACCATTGAGCCGAAAGATATGAGTCATTTTGTATTTAGATTTGTGCAAGGATTGAAGCCTGAGATTAGTACCATGACTCAGCAGCAATTACTTTGTTGGCAGAACAAGCCCATTGACTAGGTGCTACAGTACACCAGGTTCTGTAGTGAAGAAATTGAGTTGAAGCAGAAAACGTTGAAGGAGAAATTAATGGTGATGAAATTAAAAGCTGCTTAAGCAGGAAATCAGAGCCCGCAGATGGTGGTAAACACTAGTGGAATGCAAGATGTTCAACAGCAGGTTAACAACGTGCCTCCGTGGAGAATAGGGGTAAAGGATGTGGTGTTCGGTCAGATCAGAGTGGAAATGTGATTGACGTGCAGTTGAGAAAGGAAACACAGCCATGCCATGCTTGTGGAAATTTTGGACATTGGCGA
The DNA here is from genome assembly GCF_031143425.1 of Pleurodeles waltl. Taxonomy (NCBI): domain Eukaryota; kingdom Metazoa; phylum Chordata; class Amphibia; order Caudata; family Salamandridae; genus Pleurodeles; species Pleurodeles waltl. The sequence continues at coordinate 95,589,827 of NC_090445.1, forward strand.
TAGCAATGTCCTTATAATAATGTGAATAATTTGGTGCGGAATGGTGGGGTTGCTCAGAGTATTAGTAATGATCAAGTTCAAATTCAGAGAATTCAAAGACCCTGAGTCCAAAATGTGACAGCTTAAACAAGTGCACAGCAAATACAGGTTCCACAGCAAATAAGGGTTCCACAACAAATGCAGATTCCATAATCTCCAATGACACAGTGAGCAAGTGATTGTTTCTCAGCAAAATGTGAATTAGACAGAAAATGCTAATATAAATCAGTTGGTGTCACAGCTTCCCTTAATTGATCTGAGTGACAAGAGTTTTCAGAAACATTTAACAGTTACAGCTCTGATGATCAGGATTGCATGATTGCATGTTAACAGCACCCTTAGAGGTAGTTCAACGTGGTCCCTATGTAAATACCAATGTTATGAGACACAATGGGGGTCATTCCGACCCCGGCGGTCAAGGACCGCCGGGGCCGGGGTTGGCGGGAGCACCGCCAACAGGCTGGCGGTGCCCCGCAGGGCATTCTGACCGCGGCAGTTTGGCCGCGGTCAGAACAGGAAAACCGGCGGTGTCCCGCCGGTTTTCCGATGCCCTGAGGAATTTCCCATGGCGGTGCAGCTTGCTGCGCCGCCATGGGGGATTCCGACCCCCTCACCGCCATCCTGTTCCTGGCGGTTCCGACCGCCAGGAACAGGATGGCGGTGAGGGGTGTTGTGGGGCCCCTGGCTAATGGCATGGGCACTGCAGGGGCCCCCGTAAGCGGGCCCCACATAGAATTTCAGTGTCTGCATTGCAGACACTGAAATTCGCGATGGGTGCAACTGCACCCGTCGCACCCTTCCCACTACGCCGGCTCCATTCGGAGCCGGCGTCCTCGTGGGAAGGGGTTTCCCGCTGGGCTGGCGGGCGGCCTTCTGGCGGTCGCCCGTCAGCCCAGCGGGAAACACAGAATGGCCGCTGCGGTCTTTTGACCGCGGTGCGGTCATTCGGCGGTTTCCGCCAGGCGGGCGGCTCCCGCCGCCCGCCGGGGTCTGAATGACCCCCAATATGTCATCCCTGAGTGACACTGGAGCTACACTTTCCACTGTCAGAACTGCAAAAGTACTAGACTTGCCCTTGTCAGGAAAAATAATTCAGGTGGTAGGAGTAGCAAATAAGCAATTAACAAATCCTGTTATTTAACATGTCCCAGTAAAAATTGGTTTGTTTGAAGACCAGATCCAATTTGTGGTTTGCGATTCAAGTCCTGTTAGCTTGTTAGGTTTTGATCTATTGTGTAAGCTGAACTGTTCTATTAGCTGCACACCCAAAGGGGTAGAAATTCAAACAAATGATGAAAAAGTGCCCTGTAAAATTGCAGAACAGTACCAGCTTGTCACACTGTTTCCTATGATGACAGTTAAAGATTTACCTGATGAGTTGCGAGAGACAGTTTTACCAGACGTTTGGGATTTTTCTGGAAAAGAGATAGGGCTCATAAAAAGAGTTGAGCCAGTAACAATAACAGAGAAGCCAAGCACAGTGTTTCTGAGGATACCGCCTTATAACATGACCCCAGAAGTAATTGCAGGAATAACGCCTTATAACATGACCCCAGAAAGAAATCTTGGGAAGCCAATGTAATTCCCCTAATTTAGGATTGTGAAAGCCTAATGGAAAATACTGCATACTTAAGGATTTGAGAAACATGAATGAGATTGTTGTTCTATGTTGTCCTGTGGTACCAAAAGCAGCAGTGATTTTATTCCAGTTTTCGGTCATTGACTTGTATCAGGTATTTTTCAACATTCTCCTCCACAAGGACCGTCAGTTCTTATTTTCCTTTGAATTCGGAAGCCGTGTTTTCTCTTGGTGTCGTAAGCATCAAGGATATACGGAGGCACCATCACTTTTTAATCAGATTTTGAAAAAGAATTTGGAGTCCCTTAAAATGCCTTTTTCATTACACTGATGATTTGATAGTTGGATCAAATACACACAAAGCCTGTAGGAGAGATACAATTGCCCTGTTACAACATTTAGGAAAAAATTGACATAAAGTTTCCCCAACGAAGTTGCAGTATTGTCAAATGGAGGTAAAATACTTAGGTCACCACATAGAAAAAGGTGCAAGGAAGGTGTCTCAAGAGGGAATTTCAGCCATAATGCAAATAAATCCACCAGTTACACAGAGAGATGTCAGAATGTTTTTGGGAATACTGGCTACTGCCGCCAGCGGATTCCGAATTTTTCCCTTTTGTCCAAGTCTCTACAGAGTCTGACACACAAGGATGTGTCTGATCCGGTACCATTTGATGAAGAATGCATGTGTGCCTTCTCCGAGCTGAGAAGAAGCCTGTGCCGAGCCCCCAGCTCTGGGAATGTCTGATTACAACAAATCTTTCTCTTTGTTTTGCTGTGAAAGAGATGAATGTGTGCTTTCTGTTTTGACACAGTTACACAGAAGTGCTAACAAGCCTGCTGCATATTTTTCAGCAACACTTGACAGTATGCCTTTGCATTGTCCTATACTGACACCCACAGCAGCTGCTGCATTGCCCGGTTGTTTGAAAGCGTGGCTACTGTGGGTGTCAGTATAGGACAATGCAAAGGTATTGTCATGAGCTATCCTCTGAATGTTTTGTGCCCTATTCTGTTGAAGTTCTTTTGACCGATACAAAGACCCAGAATCTGAACAATGCTCGTTTAACTCGCTATGAGCAGGTCATCTTGGGGTCCCCCAATGTCAACATTAAAAGATGTAATGTTCTGAATGTAGCAATGCTCTTACAAATTCCAGTTGAAAATGTAAATGACTGTGAGGATGAGGTGGAGCATTGCTGCCTCGATGTGACTGAACTGTGCACCAAACCAAGACCTGATACTGCCGAAGATACCCCACTAGATGAAAATGACTATGGCCATTAGTATGACATTGGCGGTCAGCTGATCGCCATGCCCGCAATGGCAGTAGTACCATCGCCAGGCTGCGGTGAAGACTGCCAAATAATGATCATGGCGGCGATCCCTCCCATAAACAGCCAGTGTACCACCCGAACCGTCCCTCCACTGACCACGGCGATAGCCATCTTCAGGCAGGCGGAAGACAACGACCCACCCACTATATTATGACATAGCAGACCGCCAGGATTTCTAGGACGGGACCACCGCCACCAAAAGCCTGACAGAAACACATCACATAAAAGGAGACACTCACCTGCAGGGACAAAGAGGAGACTGTGGCTGCCATGGAACCAGAACTGGAAGTCCTGCCGATGCTGTACCACGCGATGGCAGTCCAGGAATAGCAACTCCGATGAAGACGGTGAGTATAGCCGCCTAGCACATAAGGGAGGGATGGGAGAGTGACACACCCACCCACACAACACACACCAAACACACATACCATACACCGAGAACAATCTGCAGAGTAAATCAACAGCAACATAACCCAGGAGCAAAAAAAGCTAGGACACATACCTCTGGTCCAACCACTGTAATACTGTGGGAACAGCGACCTCAATTATAAATAAATAAGTATTTACATATGTGCAAATATGCTGTAGGGCCATAGGCCAGTCCACATTCAACAAATGGCCACAGGGCAATACTCAAGGCCCAACTTGACTCCTGACAGCCCAGTCACTCCACTGGGCAGGGTCATCATGATGATATTAGGCAGGCACCTCAGGGGGCTGGAGGGGATTTCTTCTTGGGTGGGGGGTCCTTGGGTTTGGGCTTGGGTTTGGGAGGGGGATGGTCTTTACCCTTCTGTTTAGGGGGCAGAGGAGTGGGCTTTGGGCGGGGGGCCAGAGTGCCACTCTTGTGCCCCTTAGTGGCAGGTGTAGTTTTAGGGGGAGGAACAGGAGTCGACTGGGAGCTAGAGGTATGGGGCCGGGGGGATCTTTCTCTTATGGGCAGGACGGGGGGGAAGAGGTCAAGTCAGAAAAGGAAAAGTTTCTTAGGACCAAGGGGGTGGGTTGTGGGAGGAGGATTGGGAGGGGAGGTAGAGGGAGTGGTTGTTTGAGGAGTAGGTGTGCTGGACTTGGGTGCAGGTGCATGGACAGTGTGCGTGTGTGAGGTGCATGGCTGTTGGGTGTCTGAGTGGGAACGTTTATGTGTAATTGGAGGGGGGCAGACAGGGTGGGAGAGGACAAACAGCATCTGTGTATGTATGTTGTGAGTGAGGTGGGTGTGCTGCATGAGGTTGTGATGGTAGTGGTGGTGACTGCGCATGTGGTGTGTGGGGTGCATGTCTGCGTGTCTGCTGTTGTGGTGACTGTGGGCAAGGCTGTACAGGTGGCAGGATCTGGGACTGATGGTGCAGTGCATGCAGGTGTGAGTGTTGATGTGACTGTGAGGGAGGAGGAGGGGGAGATAGTGGAGGCAGTGGCTGTTGTAGTATGTGCATCTGTGTGTTAGCTGTGTGTGTGCTTGTGGAGTGAAGTGTGGTGGATGTGTTTGTCTGTGCAAGTCCTGTCTGTTGTTTTGGGTGCATGCTTGTCAGATTGTGTGCGTGGGATGGGTTGTGGGAGAGGGCTCTGGGACTGGGAACAGGTTGTTGGAGGCGGGACGGTAGAACCAGGGACACTCGCTGCCACCAGAAAGGACACCAGAGCCTAAAATGATCTCTATAGGGCAGCCAAGCCACCATGAATGCCCTCCAGGTAGGCATTGCACTTCTGCATCTGGGATGCCAGCCCCTAGATGGCATTCACTATGGTTGACTGCCTTACCGAAATGGACCTCAGGAGGTCAATAGCCTCCTTACTGAGGGCAGCAGGGCTGATGGGGGCAGGGCCTGAGGTGTCTGGGCAAAGGAGATGCCCACACTCCTGGGTGAGCGGGCACGGGCAACTGGGGGGGAGGGGGGTTCTGGGAGGGCAGTGCTGGAACGGGGGTGGCAGAAGATGTTGTAGCTGGGGTGGTCCCAGAGGGGTCCGCTACCACCAGGAAGCTTCCATCGAAGGAGGAGGAACCTGAGTCTCTAGTCATCGCTCCTGTCGCCCCAGTGGTGCTCCCCTCACCCTCCGTCCCATTGATCCCCTCAGCGTCTGTGCTCTCCGCCTCCTGGGTCCTGTGGGCTACAGCTCCCCCACTTGCCAGTGCCCTTGCGCCTTCGCCAGATGATGCTAATGCACACAAGTACAGGATAAGAAGAGGAGATAGGGTGGGGAGAAAGAAAGGGAGCACAGAGTCAATCACAGCACCAATAGCACATATGGCATACACATCACAATCACTCACTGGGACTAACACTGTGCAGTATGGACCACAATGACTAACTGTTACCTGGGTACAACAGCAGTAAAGAACCCAAACACTACCATCTGCACACCTAATGGGCCTCACTCACCTGTCTGCTATGGTATGGTAGCTACCTATCAATACCAAGTATACATACCACCCTACATAGCTAAGCAGGACCACACAGGAAAAGCTAAACCAGTATACTGGGGCACCCACTGACTAGAACCTTGCACCCAAACCCCATGCCAGGACACAAAAAAGAAATACCTCACGCGCCCATCCAACTCAGGATTGGCCACCGCCGGTATGCGGGCCATTAGGAGGGTCAGGCTCCGACGGGCACCCCTTCCTCATTGGGGGGCCGTCCCCAGCTGGGCCTCCGCGGTCCTCTGGGCCCAGCGTCTCAGGTCCTCCCACCGTTTCCTGCAGTGGGTGCTCAGCCGGCTATGGACCCCAAGGGTCCGCACGTCCTTGGCTATGGCACGCCACAACCCTTTCTTTTGATGGGCGCTGACCTGCAGAGGAGACGCAGACAGAAGGACACCATGAACTCAACAATCCCTTCTGTTACCCAAATGGCTTACATTTTGCATATGACCCACATTAAGCACACACATAACCCCTACCTCTGCATACACATTGCATGCAGCCAAACACCCCCCACAAATGACACACTGCCAGCACACAAATACATCTTCATGAAGCCATGTCGCATCCAACGTACCCATGATGTACTCACCTGTTGGTCTGGAGGCCCATACAACTGCACATAAAGGGGTAGGACCCTATCTACAAGCTTCTCCAACTCCTCGGATGTGAAGGCTGGGGCCCTTTCCCCTATAGCACGGGCCATCGCAGGTTCCAGACACAGGTCACAGCAGCACATGCAGTGGAGATGTTCAACCCAGGAGAGGAATCAAGTGAAGTGGTACAGAGAAAATAGCGGTCACAACTGCGGCGGTGAACACCGTCAGGAGTTGCACGGCGGTGCAGACAGCCTTCCTCCATGATGCCAAACGCCGGTGGAGTGAGGTCGATTCCACCTGTCCCTGCATACAGGACAGGCGGTTGCCATTTCCTAATGCTAGTACTCACGTTGGACAAATTTATATGCGTCATTGGTATCGATTGTACACACCGAGACAATTCCAGTCTTCTACATACATGCTGTGTGTACTGTGATATTGTGCATCCATACTTCCTGTAGCCACACACATTTTAATTTTGGCTGACTTAGATACCAACAGCTGTGGAGGATGAGGAGGCAAGCACCCGTGTACAGACCCCTAGTGGACTTGGCTACACTGGAGGACCGGCACATCTTACTCACCTATCGTCTCGACAGGGCCACAATTACTGAGCTGTGTGCACAATTGGAGCTAGATCTAATTCCTGCTATCCGTAGCACTACAGCAATTCCCCCTGTAGTACAGGTACTCTCAGTTCTCCACTTCCTGGCAAGTGGTTAATCCAGGTGACAGTGGGCTTGGCTGCAGGAATGTCACAGCTAATGTTTTCGATAGTGCTTGGGAGGGTTTTGGCTGCCTTGCTCAAACACATGAGCAGCTACATCTCATTCCCCCAGAGTGAAGATTTGCCCACTGTGAAGGCTGGATTCTGCACCATGGTACACATACCACATGTAATCGGGCCATTGACAGGAGCCATATTGCCTTGGTCCCTCCCAGGGCAAATGAACAGGTCTACAGGAATAGGAAGAGTTTCCACTCAATAAATGTCCAGATGGTGTGCCTTGCTGATCAATATATCTCCCATGTCACTGCCAAGTTTCCTGGATCTCTTTATGATGACTATGTATTGAGGAATAGCAGCATCCCACAGGTGATGGCACGACTACAGAGGCACAGAGTGTGGCTCATAGGTGAGCTTGAGTCTTCACACAATGTATGTCAGTGTATGCCAAATGGAGTTGTACTCCATGCCATTGTACATGGGTAATGTGTGTCCCTCACTACTTCCAGGTGACTCTGGCTACCCAAACCTGTCCTGTCTGTTGACCCCTGTTAGGAATCCGAGAACAGGGGCTTAAAGTCGGTACAATGAGGGACATGGCCGTACCTGGAGGGTTGTAGAACGCACATATGGTTTCCTCAAAACCAGGTTCAGGGGCCTCCATTTAACAGGTGGGTCCCTATGCTACGCCCCTAAGAAGGTCTGCCAGATTGTGGTGGCCTGCTGCATGCTGCACAATTTTGCACTCAGGCGCCATGTGCCCTACCTGCAGGAGTGGGGGGAGACAATGCACCTGTGGCAGCAGTGGACAGTGAAGACTGTGAGGAGGAGGAAGAGGAAGAGGATGTGGACAACATGACACATATCATGCAGCAGTATTTCCAATGACACTCAGGTAAGGCTGTAGATCTGATCATATCTCTATTTAAGTTAAGCGCTGTGTGCAATTTGTGTTGTGCCAATTACTGCCTTTACATTTCAATTGAATATCACTTATGCCTTCCCTTTTTGCAGATGTTGGTGTGGTCACAACTGTGTACTGATGTGATGATTACAGACTGCTTAAACATATTTGTTGGATGGATTCACACATTACAGGACATTTGCACAGGATAATACAGTTCATTACATTGCACATTTTTGTCTGATAAAGCACTATTACTTCAGTTGTGTTCAAAGGTGTTTATTGAAGTGACAATAATGAAGGGATAGTGCAATAAAGTGGGGTGATGGTTGAGGGAAACTTCAGTGTAGTGGCCCAGTTGGTTTGTAGCACAGGTCCAGTGTCCATGGGGCCATAGGAAGAGACACAACGGTGGTCCAAAGTGAACAAGGTGACTCAGTGGCACACAAGGGGGACATTTTTGAGGGGCTCATTTCCTGGCAGTGGTCTTGGCCTTGGCAACAGACTCTAGTGTCTGTTGGGGTAGCAGGGAACGTTTGCGGGTGGTTCTTCTGTTGCAGAGGCAGTGGTACTGGTGGCCTGTGGGTCTTGTGGCAGGTCCTCCTGTCCACTAGCTGCAGCAGATGTTGATGGCTGATGAGTTGAATGGCTGATGGAAGTGGGCCACTGGTGTGATCTGTTCTCCCGCATAGTGTTGGCCATGTCACCCAGAACCCCTATAATGGAGGCCATGTTGGCATTTAGGCCCTGCAACTGCTGCATGACCTCCTGGTTCTCCTGCATGATGGTGATCACCTTGCCCATCCTGTACTTGGACATGTGTGAATGCCTCCTGGGCAGTCGGTTCCCTGGGCCTGGCCTCCCCTTGGCGCACAGCTGACCTCCCACTGTCCCTAGCCCCCTGTGCCTGTGTCCCCTGAACAGTGTGCAGACTCCCACTTACACCAGGACCTTCACCGTCTTGCCTTTGTGGTGTCGACTCAGGTCCCTGTACAGGTGGGCACACTATTGATCGATGTGTCCTGGGAACAGGGGTCTGGGGACATTAAGTGGCTGCTGTGGTTTTGGAGTCAGAGGGGGGAGCCTGTGGTGGACTGACTGTGGGATGTGGAAGCTGACTGACCAGTGGTCCCAGATGGGCCAGGGAGTTGATCCAGCTCGGGACATCCAGAGTTGCTGTCATCACTGAGGGCATCTTCTGGTGGAGGACTGGATTGCTGTGGCACCTGCTCGTCGCTGACTGTCATGCCGCGGGCTCTTTTTTTCAGCCGCAACTAGGGTTATTGTCCGCGGTGAGGTTGGAGGCCCAAGTTTGGGCATCAGGCCTCCCCGCGTTCAACGCGTGGCGTGGGCTTTCGCCGCGGGGAGTCTGCACCCCTCCTCCCAGCCCTTCACCTATTTGGTGCCCTGTTCTAGGGCTCTTTCTTTCTTCCCTTTTTCTTCCTTTTTTTCTTCTTTCCTTGTTCCTGGTGGGGCAATATTCTCTTCTTCCCAGCCTGCTCTTCTTTCTTGTCTTTTCCCTGCATGCATCGGTTTCCCTTTCTAACGTGATGCCTCCTTCTGCCTTGTTCTATAGTCTCCTTCCCAATCCAAAATGGCGTTCTTGTTTCTTCCTGCATGTCGCTTCCTGCTAATGGGCTTATAAGGGGTCAGATTCTTGGCCTCCTTGCGTTGCAACACTTCTTTTGGTGGTGATCACGTTCTGCTAGTTTTCCTCTGATTCCAGTTTTTGTTCCTGTTTTTTCCAGCTTTTCCAGTTATTCTTTTCTTGGCGTTGAAATTCTGATTTTTCACGTGTCCTTTTTTGTTCTGTTCCAGGGAGTTCCTGTCAAAGAGGTTTTTTCCCTTAGGGGTTTTTCTGCTGGGACTCCTTTTGGAGGGCACGGACTCTTGTGACGTACTAGGGTCAGCAGCACCATGGCTACCGGAAATGGTTGCCCCTACCTCAGCCAGAGCCAGACCTACAAAAATCGAGGTCGCACTTCAGCTCCAGCTCACAAAGGCAGTAAGCGAAGAGTAGATCGTGACAGATTGCAATGCCCAAAAACCCAGTTTTGGTCAAGCATCATGGAAGAAACTTTGACGGTTGCTGAGGAAACAAGCCAGCGTTACTTCTGACCATTCAACAACAAGCCCAGGAACTGCAACAGCTTCGAACTGAAAATGCAGCTTTATGACAAGCCTTGGTCTCCAGAACCACAGATGTCCCCACCATCTATGCAACTACACCTCGTTTTTCGGGGGTTCCCAACAAATGACGAGAATTCCTTGACGCCTTGATGGTCTATTTTGCGTTTCGACCTTCGCAAAATTTGTGCAAGATAAGACTAAAGTAGGATACCTGATCAGGCCCTGTCTGGTCCGGCCTTAGCTTGGGCGACTCCTTTGGTAGCCACAAATGATTCCCAGTTGTCTGACTGTACAGCCTTTGTTGCTGCCTTTAAGCAAATGTTTGAACATCCTGGACTCGAGTCCTGCGCAAAAGAAGCCTTATGTGACATCCAGCAGGTTAGCCAGGACGTCTTACAATATATCACACGTTTCAGACAATTGGCAGCTGAAACTACTTGGGTTGAACGTACCCTTGTTACCCTTTTTTGTAGGGGTCTTTGGGATGAAATAAAGGACGAACTAGTACACTCTGCCAGAGTGGAAGACATCAAGGGTTTAATGGATTTAGCGTTCTCCATAGAATATCGCCTTAATGAACGTAGGATGGAGAAGAGAAAGAGTTGTGTACCATCTCATTCAGGGACCTCACGTACCATCACTCACTGGTCCAAAGAGACTCGACCTGAGTCTAGAAGAACTACTGAGGAGGAACCTATGCAAATAGACACAACTCGTGGACCCTTAACTGCTGGTGAACGTGAAACCAGGCGATAAAAGGACTGTGGCGGTGATTCTAACCACGGCGGGCGGCCCGCCAGCACAGCGGGAAAGACCCAGCAACGATGAAGCCGGCTCCGAATGGACCCGGCGGATTTGCTGGAGTGCCGTTGCAGTAGCAGTAGCACCCGTCGCGAATTTCAGTGTCTGCTAGGCAGACACTGAAATTCTTTTTGGGGCCCTCTTACGGGGGCCCCTGCAGTGCCCATGCCATTGGCATGGGCACTGCAGGGGCCCCCAGGGGCCCCGCGGCACCCCCTACCGCCATCCTGTTCCTGGGGGGAGACCCGCCAGGAACAGGATGGCGGTAGGGGGTGTCAGAATCCCCATGGCGGCGGAGCGCGCTCCGCCGCCATGGAGGATTCTCAAGGGCAGCGGAAAGTCGGCGGTACACCGCCGACTTTCCGTTTCTGGCCGCGGCTGAACCGCCGCGGTCAGAATGCCCAGCGGTGCACTGCCAGCCTGTTGGCGGTGCTACCGCGGTCATTCGCCCTGGCGGTTTTTACCGCCAGGGTTAGAATGACCACCTGTGTCTTTACTGTGGTGCTTCTGGTCATCTGACTCATACATGCCCCATTCGTCCTTCGAAATCTTTGGGAAACCCCAACTCCCGTCCTTTGTAAGAAGGGAGGGGATAGGATTCTCTGAGATACCTTCTATTTGTCCCTCTAAAGAAGAAATAACGTCCCTCTTTCTTTGGCCCATTACACTGCAGTTACCTGACGGTCAGGAAGAGAGGGCATTAGCATTGTTGGACTGTGGAGCCAGTGGACTATACCTTGATGAGACCTGGGCTAGGGAAAAGAAAATCCCTTGGATACCTACGACCTACCAGAGCAGGTTCATACAGTTGATGGATCCCTTCTAGCTTCTGGACCTACTCCTACCTTATGTTTACATTTTGGGAAACATCAGGAATATGTTTCCTTCAATCTGATTTCTTCACCGAATCATGTAATCATCCTAGGTATACTCTGGTTAACACAACACAACCCTTATATCAAATGGGAAACCAGAACTATTCGCTCTCTTCCCAATTTTGTCAACATCACTGCTTTTCATCAGAAACATACTGGTCACCAAAGAGAATGCTTTTGACACCACAAGAAGTGGGTTGTCCCATCAACTCTATCTAAGGGGTACCCAGTCATTACCTGGAATATGCAGGCGAGTTTCAGAAACCCAAAAGACCAGGGCTGCCACCACACAGAGAATATGATTGTGCTGGTGCTGTAGTACCCTTTGGGAGAATGTACTCACTTACTGAGCCCGAAAAGAAGATACTCAAGGAATATTTGGAAGAAAACTTACAGAGCAGGTTGATTTCTCCTTCCTCTTCACGCGCTGGGGCTCCCCTCTTTTTCGTGCCTAAGAAGACAATGGATCTACGTCCCTGAATAGGCTTTCGCGGGCTCAATAGGATCACCATAAAGGACCGGTATCCTCTGCCCCTTATAAAAGATATTCTGGAAGTAGTAAGAGGAGTAAAGAAATTTACTAAGTTAGATCTTAGGGGAGCCTGCCACCTTATAAGAATAAAAGAAGGTGATGAATGGAAGACTGCTTTTCGCACCCCTTTTGGTCATTATGAATATCGTGTAATGCCTTTTGACCTAACCAACGCTCCCTCTATTTTTCAAAGGTTTCCAGCCTTTTAGATCAACAGTAGTTATATACCCAGATGATATCTTAATATACTCCATTCATCCAAAACATCATACTATGCATGTACTTCAAGTTTTAGAAAGACTCTGGTAACATCAACTATTTTGCAAACCAGAATTCAACAAAACTGAGGTAAAATATTTGAGGTACCATACTAAACAAGTTGCTATTGCCATGGACCCAGACATGGTTCAAGACATTCTAGAATGGCCATCCCCCTCTTCTATCAAAGAAACCCAGTGTTTTTTTAGGATTGGCCGATTTCTATTGTCATTTTATAGCAGATTTCGCCCAACAAACTAGTCATATCAAGCGAACTCTTAAGCAAGAGAGTCTACAAAGCGGCTTTTGTTGAACAGACGGTGCAGAAACCGCATTTTAAGGCCCAAAGCGTGCCTTCATGCAAGCTCCTATATTACGGCATCCTGATGCCACCAAGCAGTTTATAGTTGTCACTGATGCTTCAGAGAGAGCAATAAGGGCCGCATTACTACAAAAGCAAAGCGATGATGGATTAGAGCATCCGATTTTTTATTTAACTCATGTATCATCTGATTTGGGGCATAATTGCTCTGTTTTGAAATGAGAACTGCTTGCTTAAAGATAGCCTGTAATGAATGGAGACAATTCCTTATGGGTTAAAGGGAAACCTTTGAGGTAAGAACAGACCATTGAAATTTACAGTGTCTACGTAATTTCAAATGCCGGAACGGTCGCCAAGCCAGATGGGCCTTCTTTTTCAGTCAATTTGACTTCTTACAACTTACATACTGGGTTCTCAAAATATTTTGGCAGAGGCTTTGTCATGACGCTATCCTGAAAGTATCGATCCTTCTACACAAAACCTCTTTGAACCAGATAGAATTATTGGACTCTACAGTCTTTTCTTGCTAAAGTAAAGTCTGGGTATTCAACCCTCTCTAGACTTGAAATGAATAAATTACGTCCAAATCTACGTAAAGTTAAAAGGTACTATTATCATAACAATGCATTGTTCCTCCCTACTAAGATGGTCCAAACTGAAGCACAACAGATGTGTCACGATTCTTCTATTGCCAGTCTTTGCAGTATCAAAGCCACACAAAAACTACTCCTTTGCTCTTTTTGGTGGCCCATGATTAAGACAGACACCGAAAGCTATGTGGCTTCTTGTCCCATCTGTGCACAAACTAGGATACCTCGTACCAAACCAGCAGGACTATTTCGACCTTTACCTCTTTCACCAGCTTCTTGACATACCGTATCAACCGATTTCATGTATTCCTTACCTCCCTCAGCAGGAAATCGACTTATAATGGTGACAGTTGACTCATTTACTAAGATGGCCCATTTTACTGCATTAAAGAAACTACCCGCTGCAAAAGAATTTAGTCAAATCTTTATACAGGAGATGTTTCGCCTTCACAGTCTCCCTCAAGTCATTGTCTCAGACCGTGGCTCCCAGTATATTTCACGCTTTTGGAAGCATTTTTGCAAAATACTACACATCGATGTGGCCTTGTCATCTTGTTATCATCCACAAACTAATGTACAAACGGAGGGTGTGCTTGCAGTGGGTAGGGCATGCAGGGGTACACATTTAAGTGTGGTCATTGGGTGGTGCACTGTGTGGTATAGAGTGGGGTGTATGGGAGTCGGGTGAGGGGGTGGCATGCCATGCAGGTATCAGTGGAGGTAGGTTAGTAATGGTGACTTACCAGTGTCCAGCTCTCCAGTGAGGCCCTCAGGATGCAGGATTGCCAAGACTTGCTCCTCCCATGCTGTCAACTGTGGGGGAGCAGGTGGGGGTGTCCACTGCCAGTCCTTATTATGGTGACCTGGTGCCTTGATGCAATGGAACACACCTTCCCCGGTAGGTCGTTCCACCTCTTTTAGATGTCATCCCTTGTACGTGGATATTGTCCCAAGGAGTTCACCCTGTCCACGATCCTCTGCAATAGCTCCATCTTTCAGGCAATGGCGATCTGCTGAACCTGTGCACCAAACAGCTGTGGCTTTACCCTGACGATTTCCTCCACCATCACCCGCGCCTCCTCATCTGTGAAACCGGGGTGCATATGTGGGGACATGCCTATTGTGTTGTGTGTGTTGTGCAGAGTGTGTTCTGTGTTGTGGTAGGGTGTGTGGTGTGTGATGCGTGACAGGTGTATAGGTAGATGTGGTGTGTGTGAGCAGTTCTCTAAGGGATTGGCCTGGCAAGGTGTAGCAGTCTTTTTGTGTTTGTAAAGGATTGTGGGTTATGTGGGGGGGTGTTTTATAGTGCTGTTGGTGGGTGTGTGTATATGTGTCAGGTGTGGGTTTTCTGATCTGCCCAATGTTGGCTTGAAGTGGTGTTGGGTGCCCATTTCCACGTGGTGTCGGGGTAAGGGTAGTGGGTCTGACAGTTTTTCGCCTTCGTTAGGTCTGGCAGACTTGTGGTTGTGGTTGGTTTCTGTTAGTTTTCTGTTTGTGTGTCATCTGGTGGGCGGATTACCGCCTACGCGGCGGTCTGTTGGCAGCCGTCACCACGGCAGTCTTCGGAATAGACCACCAATGTCATAATGACCACCTATGTCATGTTCATTGATGGCTCCTGTTTAAGAGATACTGATGGAACTCTGAGATCTGGTTATGCAGCTTGCACAGTCTCAGTAGTAATAGAAGCTTCATGGCTTCAAGGAGTATTTTCTGCCCAAGTAGCCAAATTGGTTGCTCTTACAACAGCATGCTGTGCTTCTGACTAGCTTAAAGTGACCATTTTCACTGACAGCCAATGTGATTTTGGTGTTGCTCATAATTTCGAACAGTAATGGTCCCAGAGAGGCTTTATGACCTCTTCAGCATCACCTATCCGAAACAATAACAGGGTTTATCAATTGCTGAGAGCATTACAGTTACGCGTAAAAATTGCAGTAATCAAATGTGCAGCACATCAAAATCTCGTTAGGTGATGCCTATGCTGACCAAGTGGCACTATATTGGACTCTTCATGGCACATCCTTTAGTGAGGAATAATGCGATGGGAGCAGCACCAGTGAAACAAATCAGAACTTCTTTATGACAGCATTTGGTACTTGGGAAGAAGTAAAAAAATGCAAGAAAAAGTACCAGAAGAGGAATGAAGTGCCAGAAGAGGAACGAAGAGGTTAGAGTAGAGCAGGTTGCATTCAGAGAGATAAGGATGATGTTTGGGTATCCAGTGAGGGAAAAACAGTATTGCCGAATAGTTTGTTGTCCTCGATGGCAAAGTATTACCATGGATAGGCTCAAGGCTCACATAAGTAGAGACACAAGGATTATAACATTTAGACAATCATAGTACAATCCTTAATTCAGATTGATTGCTGAAGCAGTGTGTCACAGATGGGTAACATGTCAACAGATGAATGTAGGGAAACGCACTGTGGTTAACCTGAGACATATAGGTAGATCAGGAGGTCCTTTCAAAAGAATGCAACTTGATTTCATTGAAATGCCTTTGTGTAGTGGATTCAGATATGTTTTGGTTGTGGTGTGTATCTGCTCGCATTGGGTCGAGGGTTACCCAACACGTAGGAATAATAGCCTCGCATTTGCAAAGCTGCTTTTGAGGAAATTGATACCTTGATTCGGCTTTCCGACTTCTCTGTAATCAGACAGAGGAACACATTTCAATAATGAGATCATAAAATTGTTGTGTGCAGCTTTACAAACTGAGCAAAGTTTGCACTGCAGTTACAGACCAGAAACCTCAGGATTAGTCGAGCAAATGAATGGAACACTGAAGTCTCGACTGGCAAAAGTGTGTGCTTCTACAACGTTGAAATAGCCGGATGCATTGCCTCTTGTCCTGATGAGCATGTGCAGCACACTCAACAAAAAACAGGATTTTCTCCTCACAAGATTATTATGGGGCATGCTATGAGATTGCCAGCTGTGCCTCCAAATGCACTTGTGAACATTACAGATGACTTAGTGCTGGATTATTGCAAAACGGTTAGCTGATGTGGTTTGTTTTTTGTCTTGCCAGGTTAGAGAAGCAACTGCTCAACCACAACAAGAACTGTGTCACGACCTGAGCCCTGGAAACTGGGTTCTGGTGAAACAGCATGTAAGAAAGTCATGCTTAGAGCCACACTGGAAAAAGCCATTCCAATTTGTCCTAGTCACTACAACTGCTGTGAAATGTGCCCTTCTTCTGAACTGGGTACATGCAAGCCACACATGCAATGTTCCAAGTTCTCTTGATGATACTGCACCTGTTACTCAAGGGTCAGTAACAGTGAGAGAAGGGGTCTGGGTTAGCCAAGCTGTGAGGACTGGAAAAGTGGGTATTGCACAGCATGCACAGTCTGGTGAAAACCTGAGCACGTCAAAAGCACCTCAAGGTACCGAAGGGTTGAGTCAGAGCCAGTTGACTCCTGCTAGCTCAGACAATGCTGAAATTCCAGTTGTTCCTGAGAAAAGAATCATGCCTGAAGACCAGTGGCCCATGAAAAGTCCAGACCCAGTGATAAATGTGCCTCCTGCTTTGCTGAAGTAACTGAAGAATCAGATTAAAGGGAAAGTGATTCTAAAGGTCGTGCAGCAAAGAGATCAAAAAGAAAAAGAGTGCCCAGTCACAAATATTCAGCTCCTAAATGGGCTTATTACACAGCTGATAATTGGCAGGAATTCATTGTCTTTTGTGCTAACAGTGCGAATCCAGCTGAACATTTTGGAACTTGAAATTACTTTAGTACTGAACTTTGAAATCTCATTGCTGCTTGATGAACAGAGACATTATTTAATGGAAGTACTAATCTATGATTATCAGATAGTTTATTATTAGAGACATTTGAACTTTTAGTGGTGAATTTTGAACATTTGCAAGCAGAGAAAATCTTGATAAACTTTCTAAAAGATCAAGAATTTTGGAACTAAGAGCACCGATTTGAGAAGATAATTTTTTATTTTTGTTTTTTGCTTTGCTCACATTAAGAAAAGAAAAGACATTGTAAATTAGTTGAGAGCCACTTTTGCATTTTTTTATTTTTTATTTTCAGTTGATGTATTTTTTGGTCTGAGTCTAGACAAGCCATGAAATCCAACCAAGGTAAAAGGAGTAAATGTAATTATGTGTGTGCATGATTAGCAACAGTATGTGTGGTTGTGAGCATCCTATTGATAGCTGGAATGAGCCTGCCAGTAAAAGAGGAGATTTACACCAATGCTAAGCGATTCAACTGCAGAAAGACATCCCCTATATGAGGATGAGAGATTGTTGCACACTGACGATTCAAAGGGAGGTTTGACATCTAAAATGTATTAATAATTGTTGTATGAGTATATTGAAACTATGTAGTTGTGTGATTGTTATTTTTGTACCTAGATCTCTTCATTAGTTCAGGAAGGAATCACATATCACAGCTTGCCATTAACATATGGAATTTCTTGTAGTCTATTACTAACACGGTTGTATGACCAGGAGTATATCCAATACTTTTATTCCAATTATAATCTTGTGTTTTCTTTTGTGCCTATTAATCAGCACCTGCGTAGTATTGCTAAAGCTAAAACATTGACATTGTGGGAGGTTTCTTTGAACCGACCCTGACTTTTGGAACCGCATATGCACACAAGAGCAATCTAACCTGCATTCTAACACCAGTAGAAAAGGAGTTCGTTGGACAAGTACATGATAGAAGAAAAGCAATGAAAGTCAAGAAAGAAAAAAAGAGTAGTTTTACAGGACTGGCAAAAAGAACCTGCACATGCCTCAGGTAGCAGTAACCAAGGATACATAGCTTTAGACTGGCAACACATAGGGAAATTATGTATTTATAAACCTCAGTCAAAGTCAGACACACATTTTGTAGGTACTAGTGAATGTAGACATGTATTTTTGTTTATGAGTGTTTGGACCTTGATGTTGAATGGAAAAGATCCCACCACACCAGGTGTCTATTTTATTTGTGGGGAAAATGCTTATTACAAATGCCAAAAGGCTAGTATGGTACATGTTATCTGGAAGTGGTATTTCCAAAAAGGTATCATGTGGAAAATGTTGACAACCCAGTCTGGAAAGAGAACCTGCATTCCAGTTTTTTGGCAAGGAGCTAGTGCAGCAGAGATCACAGGAGTTATCTTTGGTGCCATCATTCCATCAGCTGGAGTTACCTTGAATGATATCAAGATTAGGAAATTGTCAACAATAGTAGATAAGCTATCTACTGATTATGCTGGAGCTATGCTATTAATGGATATGGAGATGATTGCTGTGAGATCAATGGTTTTGCAAAATCATCTTGCATTAGATATCTGACTTGCAAGGTGGGCGGAATCTGCAAAGTTTTACATATGCAACATTGTTGCACTTACATCCCGGATAGCAGTAAGAAGATAAGAAAGTTTATCTCTAACATCACAAACTTGAAAAATGACCTAAAAGAACTGATAACCACTGGTGCATGGGAGGCAATAGATAATGGTTTTTCAACCATTAGAAAATGGTTTAGAAACTTGGGAAAAGGAAACCAATGTTGATTCTGGCTTTGTGTGCTTTAGTAGCACTTGGATTATGCAAACTATACAAAATGTGGAAAGAGAAAAGAACTAAGCATAGACAAGTGAATGAAGAGATAACAGTGGAAAGAAGGAGAATAATTTATTACTACAATCTCAAGAAAATTGAGAATTACAGCAGACTATACTGGAAAAAGACATAAAACATTTGAGTTGTCTCATTGAAATGTGAGTGTGTCCTTTTTGTGACGGAATAGATTGCTGTCCAAGGAGGGGCTGTTGGACGGTAAATTTTAATAATGCTTATACTGACCCAGGTGTCAGCAGAAGGCGACAATGTATTTCTCATGTTTGGCAGCCTAACATAGTAAGCTGCACTGACACATATTTTAAATGTGTTCATGTTTTAATTTGTTAGTGATCACAATTGCGCCTTCCTTATTAAACCATATATTAGTGAAATTAAAATAATGTTAAAGTATATTTTAGGCTCTAGACTAATTGCTAGTATCAAACTAAGGGGGTCATTCTGACTCCCGCCGGCCGCGGTAACCGCGGAGCCGGCGGCAGCCGCCAGAATACCGCTGCGCGGTCAGAAGACCGCCACGGTTATTCTGTGTTTCCCGCTGGGCTGGCGGGCGACCGCCAGAAGGCCGCCCGCCAGCCCTGCGGGAAACCCCTTCCCACGAGGAAGCCGGCTCCGAATGGAGCCGGCGGAGTGGGAAGAGTGCGACGGGTGCAGTAGCACCCGTCGCGATTTTCAGTGTCTGCATGGCAGACACTGAAAATCTTTTAGGGGCCCTCTTACGGGGGGCCCTGCAGTGCCCATGCCATTGGCATGGGCACTGCAGGGGCCCCCAGGGGCCCCACGACACCCCTCACCGCCATCCTGTTCCTGGCGGTCAAAACCGCCAGGAACAGGATGGCGTGAGGGGGTCGGAATCCCCAGGGCAGCGGAAAACCGGCGGGAGACCGCCGGTTTTCCATTTCTGACCGCGGCCATACCGCCGCGGTCAGAATGCCCTTGGGAGCACCGCCAGCCTGTTGGCGGTGCTCCCGTGGTCCCCGGCCCTGGCGGTCCATGACCGCCAGGGTCAGAATGACCGCCTAAATGTTGGTTTTAAATGTTTAATGTGTGATTTGTGAGTTTAAAGTTATGCACAAAACAAAGTAATTCACCTCTCTGCCACACTTACTGAAATGTACTGACAAAAGTTTTAATTTAAAGTAAAATGTATTGCTCATACTAACAAACTAATAATATAAATGAGTCTTAAGTGTATATTGTATATGTTTTATTGAATTGCAAATTATTAACTGTAATGCAATTGGTTTTTATTGTGTTAGCATAGCTTAGACCTGCAGAGTTTGTATTTTGCAGTCATGAAAAAGTGATGAATCATTATTTTTCCTGACGTGAACCTTTCTTTCAGATTCTTTCTCATGAGAAGCAAAGTCCCATTTGTAAAAGCCTATTGTTCAACTGTAGAAGAACTGTGTCCAGTTCTCCTTGAGAAATATTTTGTATTGAACTGTTTAGATTCACATGGACTGAGATGATCCCATAGTGAAACCTGGCAACTAAACAAACTACTGCAAAGGAATACAATTGTTTCGAACTGTTGGGAATCACACGGAAAGAGATGTTTCCATGTCAGACTTGAAACAATACCGAACTGTTGCAACCTGAAGTTTGCCTAACATTTTGATTGGATGATGCCTCTTTTGCGTGACATGATGCCACTAAACTGACAAATCATTTTGAAGTATGTGTTTAATATTAGCGATGGACCTTGAAAGTTTAAGGCAGTCTCTCTGCAGATCTTCAGACCCCTTGACCCCAGATTCTCTCTCTGCACCTTTCCTGGTGACAAGCTTGACTGGACTTTGCTGATGATCTAGATGGTTTGCTGATGAAAAATCCTTGAATGTTGTCCCCTGCAGAGGTACTCTCTCTCAGTTGATTGCTATTGCCCCTTGACATGTCCCTTTTTCTAGAATAGCATCTATCATGCTGACCCTCACTCTTTTTATTTTTCCAGCTAGTATGCTGTAGTGTGAGATATATTTCTCCAAATTATTTTTGTCTCCTTATTGTGTTTTTTCCTTCATCAGTCTGTTCCCGCACATGCATTTCCTAATTAGGTTAGCTGTAGGCCCATCCTATGTCCAGCCTTAAATTTGCACCTCGTTTTTTATTTCACTTCTCAGCTTTTTACAGGTATGATACTTCACTGAGCCCTGAAATCTCCCTCATATTTGCCCTCACAACAGATCTCACATATTTTGGGTTGTAGGTCTCTCTTCGGTACCAGCACCATTTCTTAATTTGAGGGCATTGATATAGCTGTCATGGAAAGAAATATGCTCTTGTTGTTTGGTTGCTTATCTTGCATCATGGGTTCTAATCCTGCCTTCCACTCTTTAATAAAACATACTTTTTTGGTACTGCATCCGATCTGCAGGGGACTTTGCAAAACCCATGCTGGAGCTCAACTGTGCAGAGCCTCAACACATTATCCTGGAGTTGGAAAGCTACTCTATGTAGTTTTTTTTTTTTATTTAGCTTGTGTTAAGTTTGATATTAGCTCTCCACCAGATGACTGTGAAAAGAGTGTCATTAGGTGAGCTTTCAAGTCACAAACTTGAGTTCTAAAATATTTAGAGAAATGGTATGGTATGGGTATTTACATGGTGATTACTGCCATTGATGAAGCGCTGAAGTGCTTTGTGTACCTTTCGCACAACACTCACCAGACATCCAGTGTTCGTGATTTAGCCATGAAGGAACAGTACCAGTATTTTATGGTGTTTGAGGAATGATTTTGTTTTTATATTAGTCTCTAATGCAAGTCTATTGTGCTAATTCCATATAGATGTGAATGAGCCACTTGGAAATGTAGTTAAATTGGCATTCTGATGTGTCAGCAATATCGCTTTTTGTGAATACTACAATCTTGTTGCTTGTAGTTTAATTGACATGCTGTTTTCAAGACAATTGAAGTCAGTTGAAGGTTAAGCTTTGGGGTATTCAGGAGAAGATGAGTCCTTATATGATTAGGAAAGAGTTATTCATATAGTTAAATAAATTGTGAATGATGCTTAGTCAGATCATGCTAGGAGCGCATTCACGTGGTTCAGACATGCAGGGTTTTTCATGGTATAAATATGTTGTAATGAGTCAACGTTAGTTATTTTGCTGCTGTACTTTATTGGATTAGGACAATGTACTGTTTCAGTCCCTGAATGCTCCTTTATTTGTTGTTATTTACTAAGTACTGCTGTTTGCTTCTTAGAGTTCAATCTCATTCACTTTGGTTTTCCATACCATGGAGATGGGTGGCTTAAATAAAGTCTTGTGATGCATTATTGTAATATTTAGGCATTTAGGTCACATTCACATGTTTGTATATTTATGCATGCAATTGATAGGTTCATTTACATGCAGGAGGATCAGGAATCAGGAGGGGGATGTTGAAACATGCCTCTCTCAATTATTTTCAAATCAGAACAAGAAGAAACCCAGACTTCTTCACTGTCTTCCCAAAATGCTGCCTGGTTATCAATGGATAATTGTATTGCCAGAAAGGATTTGTATAGATAGGTGACTTAGGGGAAGTGGAAGTTCTGTCACTGACGCACTTCCAGTAGGTCGGTATGGTTAGCTGATGTGCTAATTTGGGCCATGGTATACTTTTCTATGAGAAAATCTTAACCTACACTTGTTGAACAAAACAAGTTATTTTCCATTTACTGTTATGCTGGCGGTGCAAGTATCTTGAGAGTAGATCTTCTGGGTACAGGGAGCCCGGTAGATGGATGAAGCTGATCTGAGGTAGTAAAATAAGGTGAAACTGGGTTCCTCTTTCCTTTAGTTCAAGTAGAAGAAAGACACACTTGTATTCTGAATTCCATGTTGCTGTGGAAGGTTCAAATTGCTGTTGGAAGCTGAACTTGATGGAAATTCTACAGTTTGGTGCCTTGGACGGAGAGGGGGTGCACAAATGTGTTTTCTTTTCTGGTTGGTTTGAATGAATAGACAGGGTAACAATTTTGAATATAGTGTCCTTTTCTGAGAGCAGTTCTCACTAGTCAGCACCATGAAAGGAAGGCACTTTCTATTTATTGCCATGTGTGTAATGCAGAATTGCTTGAAAGAAGATCTTTTATCTGTAGGGAGCCAGTAAAGGGCCTTCAATGCAGGGAAGATGTGTCTTCATAAATTTATATGCAGAAGTAGTCTTGCTGCTGGATTACAAATTCTTTGAAGTTATCTCATAACAGAAAGTGAGATTCTGTGGTATGGTGAGTAACATAATTCAGTTGTGAAATAATGAGAGCCTTAGTAGACTGGTTCTTCTGAGGAGATCCCTGATAACAAAAGCATGCTTTTTGTGTCTACGTAGTATAAAATTTAGATTACGTTACTTTGCTGAATTGAGAATTCAATAGAGGGCCACGTCCATGATAGCACCTACAGTTCTTACTTCTTTTGGCCGTTATGAATGGTACTCCTAATTCTTCAGGCCAGGTTACTTATGAACAATATTTTTTCCAGTCTCCACATGTCGGAACTGCTGTTTTGTGTTTGTTAACCCCTTTTCCCCTTCAGGTGGCAGGCCTTTTATTTTACTATTTGGGACAGTTTCCTCTTAGGCCCTCATTACTTTTTGTCTACATAAGCTACCCACACTAAATTTTTGAATCCGTTTTTTCCAACATCCTATGGGATTCGAGAGGTACCCAGAGTTTGTGGGTTTCCCATTAAGGAGACCAAGAAATTAGCCAAAATACAGCATAAATGTTGGTTTTTCTCCAAAAAATGGGAAAAAAGGGCTGCAGAAAAATGCTTGTGTTTTTCCCCCTGAAAACGGCATCAACAAATGGTTTGCGTTGCTAAATTCACAAACTTCCCAGCTTTCAGGAACAGGCAGACTTGAATCAGAAAACCCAATTTTTCAACACAATTTTGGCATTTTACTGGGACATACTCCATTTTTACTATTTTTTGTGCTTTCAGCCTCCTTCCAGTTAGTGACAGAAATGGGTATGAAATCAACGCTGGATCCCAGAAAGCTAAACATTTCTGAAAAGTAGACAAAATTCGGAATTCAGCAAGGGGTAATTTGTGTAGATCCTACAAAGTTTTCCTACAGAAAATAACAGCTGAAATAAAAAAAAAATTGAAATTGAGGTGAAAAGAACAGCCATTTTTCTCCACGTTTTGCTCTGAAACTTTTTCCTGCATTGTCAGATTTTTTAAAGCAATATACTGTTACATCTGCTGGACTCTTCTGGTTGCAGGGATATGTAGGGTAGGTTCATCAAGAACCCTAGGTGCCCAGAGCCAATAAATTAGCTGCATCTTGCAATGGGTTTTCATTCTATACCGGATAAACAGCAATTCATTTGCTGAAATGTAGAGAGTTAAAAATAGGTATCAAGAAAACCTTTGTATTTCCAAAATGGGCACAAGATAAGGTGTTGAGAAGCAGTGGTTATTTACATATCTCTGAATTCTGGGGTCCCCATAATAGCATGTGAATTACAGGACATTTCTCAAATAGACATCTTTTTTACACACTGTCTTACATTTGGAAGGAAACAATGTAGAGAAACACAAGGGGCAATAACACTTGTTCTGCTATTCTGTGTTCCCCCAAGTCTCCTGATAAAAATGGTACCTCACTTGCATGGGTAGGCCTAATGCTCACAACAGCAAACGCAACATGGACACATCTTATTTTCCCAAAGAAAATTGACGTGTTTTTTGCAAAGTGCCTAGCTGTGGATTTTGGTCTCTAGCTTAGCCGGCACCTAGGAAAAACTACCAAACCTGTGCATTTATTAAGACTAGACACCCAGGGGAATCCAGGATGGGGTAACTTGTGGGGATCTCACCAGGTTCTGTTACTCAGAATCCTTTGCAAACCTCAAAATTTGGTCAAAAAAACATGTTTTCCTCACAATTCAGTGACAGAAAGTTCTGGAATCTGAGAGGAGCTACAAATTTCCTTCCACCTAGCGTTCCCCTAAGTCTCCCAATAAAAATGGTACCTCACTTGTGTGGGTAGGCCTAGTGCCCGCGAAAGGAAATGCCCCAAAACACTATGGCGGTCATTCTGACCTTGGCGGACGGCGGAGGCCGTCCGCCAAGGTACCGCCGTCAGAACACCGCACCGCGGTCGAAAGACCGCGGCGGTGATTCTGACATTTGCCCTGGGCTGGCGGGCGGCCGCCAAAAGGCCGCCCGCCAGCCCAGGGCAAATCAACCTTCCCACTAGGATGCCGGCTCAGAATTGAGCCGGCGGAGTGGGAAGGTGCGACGGGTGCAGTTGCACCCGTCGCGTATTTCAGTGTCTGCAAAGCAGACACTGAAATACTTTGCGGGGCCCTCTTACGGGGGCCCCTGCAGTGCCCATGCCATTGGCATGGGCACTGCAGGGGCCCCCAGGGGCCCCACGGCACCCCCTACCGCCATCCTGTTCATGGCGGGAGAGCCGCCATGAACAGGATGGCGGTAGGGGGTGTCTGAATCCTCATGGCGGCGGAGCGCGCTCCGCCGCCATGGAGGATTCAGACGGGCAGCGGAAAGTCGGCGGTACCCCGCCGGCTTTCCGCTTCTGCCCGCGGCTGTACCGCCGCGGTCAGAATGCCCAGCGGAGCACCGCCAGCCTGTTGGCGGTGCTACCGCCGACCTCCGCCCTGGCGGTAATTACCGCCAGGGTGAGAATCAGGGCCTATGTGGACAAATCACATTTTCCCAAAGGAAACAGAGCTGTTTTTTGCTAAGTGCCAAGCTGTGGAATTTGGCCCCTAGCTCACCCTGCACCTAGGGAAACGTACCAATCCTGTGCATTTTTTTGAAACTAGACACTTAGGGGAATCCTGGATGGGGTGACTTGTGGGGCTCGCACAAGGTTCTGTTACCCAGAATCCTTTGCCAACCTTAAAATTGGGCCAAAGATAACACTTTTTCCTCACATTTCAGTGACAGAAAGTTCTGGAATCTGAGAGGAGCCACAACTTTCCTTCTACCCAGCGTTCCTCCAAGTCTTCCGGTAAAAACTGTACCTCCCTTGTGTGCGTAGGCCTAGTGCCCTCAAAAGGAAATGCCCCCAAAACACTTTCAAAACACATCAAAATTATCAAATATTAAAACATCTGTTTTTGAGGGGGTGGGGACCTGCGTTTTTGGTCCTGGGCTCAGCAGCCATATAGGGAAACCTACCAAACCTAAACATTCCTGAAAACTAGACACCGAGGGAATCCAGGAAGGTGTGACTTGCGTGGATCCCCCAAGGTTTTCTTACCCAGAATCCTCAGCAAATCTCAAATTTAGATGAAAAATCAAATTCTTCCCACATTTCTGTGTGGGATCACTGCACTGGGACAAATTTCCTACCACCCAATGTTCCCCTCAGTCTCCCGGTAAAAATGATACCTCACTTGTGTAGGTGGGCCAAGTGCCTGTGACAGGGAAGAGCCAAAAACATGTTGAAATTGAGGGGGAACAAAAGCGGGTCCAAAAAGGCAGTTTGAACAAAAAACATTTTTAGGTTGACAAGTGAAGCAGACTTTTTATCGGTATAGATGAGACAATGCTGGGTGGTAGGAATTATGTGGATTTCGGCCGATTCCAGAAGGTTCCATCACAAAAATATTGGAAAAATGTGTGATTTCCAGCACAGTTGGAGGTTTGAAGGGCATTGTGGGTAAGAAAATGGTGTGGGGTGCATGTGAAGCACACAACCCTGGAGTCACCCAGATGTTGAGTTTTCAGATATGTCTAGGTCTTGTGGATTTTTCTACATGGCAGCGTCCCAAAGTCCAAAAAGTGCAGCCCTCACCATTCCAAGTGGGACGATTTTGAGAGTTAGCCAAGCTCTCATGGCCCAAATGTAAAACCCAAAATAATCAAATGTCCTCTTGCTTGCCAAGGGATAAGATGTTTTAGTAGGCGGGGGAAGAGCTGAAAGACTGTTACCCCCTTCAGTTGGGGCGGGGGCATAACCAGGCCCATACTGGTTGGTAGCCACCACCCCACTATTTTTTTATTCCGTGGCATCTAGTAGACTTTCTGCTGCCGGGGTGTGGATCAGAGGTAATTGCCCCCATGTGCCCACTGGTGGGCAGAACAACTTCGTCCCCATTTATTTCAGGTGGGGGTATGGCCATACCCCCACCCTCTTATTTTGAAGAAAAAAAAATTCCCTGGTCTCTGGTGGGCTTGGGGTCAGATAGACCTTCCAAAAATAGGTTGATCTGACCCCAAGGGGGGGCAGGTATGGCCAGCAGTAATGTGCCGCCATGGCCAAGGGGCTGCCCTCCTAAACAAAACACACACAGACACCAATCCCTGGTGCCTTGTTGTGTACTCCTCTCTGTCTGGCTCACGGTCTGCTCCTACGCCAGCGTTGTATCCTCTCCTCTGATTCCTTTGCTTTCCTCCTCCTTGCCGCTGATCTCCTCTATGTCTCTTTCCTTGTTAGGGTCACCGTCTGACCCCTGCTGTTCCGTTGCTGTGTCTTTCTTCTCCTCAGCTCCTCTCTCATTTTCCACATCCTCCTCTGCCCTTGCTGCGTCATGGTGTGTCAGCCTGTCCTCCTGAACCCAGAAGTCCTCGCAATTGGTTGGATCTCCTCTATTTGAAGTGCCTGGGGGCACTTCCTGGTGACGCCCTCCAGGGTTGCCTCAGCAACCCGCTCTGCCGGTGGTAACCCTGTTACGGGGGCACTGTTACAATGAGATACTGAGGTTCGGTGCAAAAGTGTACATAGTTAGTGAGCTCATTATGTTCATTGCAGAAATTGCAGCTGCAGCCTAAATTGATAGCTGAATAGGAGTCTGGAGGGCATGGACTTGTTAGTGAGCCAGGCAGTGCGCTGGCTTTCACCGTATCATAGAATTTCAGGAAGGACATTTGTTTAAAGGATGTTTAGGTTGGGAAACGTTTTTCTGGAGTGACGATTTTAGTTGTATTTTCTAGTTTGGGACCATTCTCTTTGTTTACTAAGTAGAGAGCTAATGTTTTAGGTTTGTTCATCAAATAGTCTACCATTAGGTCAGAGAAATCTCATATCCGAGGTGTTGATGCGGGGGTGCATTTTGGAATATTAATTTGTCTGAAGTTTCTTAGGAGGGCATTTGACATTCCAAATCCTGCTTGAGTAGTGAACCTTTTTGCTGTTTTTTTGTACTAGTTGTTTCTTTGGAGGTTAATTTGTCTAAAGGGCTTTTTGATTTTTACTAATAACATGTAGGTAAACAGTTGTAAACCTAGCTCATCTAGTCAATTATCCATAGTGTATTGTTCATCTGTTAAGAGCTTTTGCATGGGTTAATACATTTTGTCAATCAAATTGTTCACCTATTTGTACAATTTTTCTACCTGTTCAGAGTTTAAGTTTGTGTAACGTGTGTTTTAAGTTCGTTCGTTTTCATTTTGTCGAAACCAGAGGCGGGTTGCCCAATGGGTCTTGGTGGGGTTTTATAGGTAAAAGAAAGAAAAAGGTGAAAATTACTGGAAAAATGTGAAATCCATCTAAACTGGAAGACTGTGGGTTAATGAAAACAATGACCAGCTTATGTCCTGCTGCAGGAAAAAGCAAGAGCTGATGAAGATTCTGGACTTCTAAAGGAGTCATAATGTTATTTGGTTACAGCCTTTTTGGTATGTTGAACCAAATGCTTAGGACACTGAGGATGCCTAGGTCAGGGTGTTTATTTATTGGTCTGGGGAGGCATCAAAATGTGTATGTGAGAGTTGTTATAGGGTGGTGGTCTGTAAAGCAGTAGAGATTCACGGCCCAAATCTCGAAACTTCCCAATAAAATTAAAATTTTGATTGCTGTTTTTTGTGAAATAAATAAAATAGTATTATTTTTTAGATATATACTTGTTTCTGCATTTTCTGTAGTTTGGAGGCTCAGAATGCCGAAATTGAGACCCCACCTCCAGTAGTGATTCAGTCGGGGTCCCCAAAAGTCAAGAAAACAGAACTGTGGAATCCATCAAGTTCTGTAATATTTTGGAAGATAGATACTTGGAGTTCACATTATGATGTAAGTGGATAGTGGAATTTTTGGCGGTGGCTTTGGAGAGTCTATCTACCCTTATTAAAGTTTGAAGAAAAGGCTGCCAGATTTTTGTCAGAAATATTTCTGTCCATTTCACATGGAACATGTTAAGAGACAAATTTAATAAATCTGCCATGCAGTGCATGTTCGTGTCAATACGGAGGATGACAAATCCAGCGGTTGGTGCAGTTAACGAGTGCGGCATCGTCGAACACAAAACAGGCATGACAGAAAAAAAATCCACAGACAATACTAACAGAGTGCAGCAGCATCGAGCAAGTCCACGTGAGGTTGAAGGAGGGCGACTTCGTTGAACAGGCATGACTATCCGAGCGCGGCATCAAAGAGTGATCGACAGGCGTGATTATCGATCGCGGCATCATTCAACCGCCTCCATTAGCTTACAAGGAATCTTTGCGGCGCAGGGTTCACACCCGCTCCTTGCCCGGTTCTTTTCAGAAGAGGATAGAGATGGAGAACGGCCCGCTCTCGTCAGAGATGGCCGGTGGCGGGGAGCCGCTGGCCACTCACGAGTCCTCGGAGGAGGACGGAACCTTCGAGGACCCGACGCGCTACGTCCTGTACCGGCACCGTAAGGAGTGGGCCGATGTCACCCCGGTGCCCCAGGATGACGGGCCCAACCCGGTGGTGCAGATCCTCTACAGCGAGAAGTTCAGGGACGTGTACGACTACTTCAGGGCCGTGCTGCAGCGGGACGAGCGCAGCGAGCGGGCCCTGCGGCTGACTGCCGACGCCATCGACCTCAACGCCGCCAACTACACCGTCTGGCACTTCC
Source organism: Pleurodeles waltl (assembly GCF_031143425.1). NCBI lineage: Eukaryota > Metazoa > Chordata > Amphibia > Caudata > Salamandridae > Pleurodeles > Pleurodeles waltl. The sequence goes on from NC_090445.1 coordinate 95,619,322, forward strand.
GGCGGGTGCTGCTGAAGGCCCTGGGCAAGGACCTGCCGGAGGAGATGCGCTACATCACCGCCATCATCGAGGACCAGCCCAAGAACTACCAGGTGTGGCACCACCGCCGCGTGCTGGTGGAGTGGCTGCAGGACCCCTCGCAGGAGCTCGACTTCATCGCCGACATCCTGAGCCAGGACGCCAAGAACTACCACGCCTGGCAGCACCGACAGTGGGTCATCCAGACCTTCGCGCTGTGGGACGGCGAGCTGCAGTACGTCCAGCAGCTGCTGAAGGAGGACGTGAGGAACAACTCGGCCTGGAACCAGCGCTTCTTCGTCATCTCCAACACCACGGGCTACGCTGACCCTGCCGTGCTGCAGCGGGAGGTGAGCTACACCCTGGACATGATCCGCACGGCTCCCCACAACGAGAGCGCCTGGAACTACCTGAAGGGTATCCTGCTGGAGCGCGGCCTGTCCGGCTACCCCGACCTGCTGGAGCAGGTGCTCGATGTGCAGCAGACCCACAGCTCGCCCTACCTCCTGGCCTTCCTGGTGGACCTCTACGAAGACATGCTGGACACTGGGTGCGAGAGCAAGGAGGAGACGTTGAACAAGGCGCTGGAGCTCTGCGAGACTCTAGCAAAGGAAAAGGACACGATCAGGAAGGAGTACTGGCGGTACGTGGGACGCTTCTTGAAGAACAAGCACACTTTAGGCATTGATGGTCAAGATTCTCCTGTGAGTTCACCAGCAGATTAAAGCCAAGAGAAGGTGGTGGTTGGAGGAACGATGCTGTGCTACTTGTCCCTGACTACTCCATCTTCATATCAAACGGGGAGCTTACGAATTAATGTACTAAAACGTTCATGCGAACCTCTGGAAGTGTCTGATGTTACTAGATCGCTTTGGAAAAAACACAAAGTAATAATTATTATATTTTCACTTACAGTTTAAAAAAGCAAAAAGCAAAAGTGTACACTGCATCTGTGTCAAGCGGTAAGCAACACTACGAGAACATACTTTGCTCAAGCTGAACCGCCGCCAAACAGAGCCCATAATAATCCTTGTTTGTGGCAATGCCTAGAGGTCGTGCCAATGGCGAAGCCTAGATATCGCACAGTGCCTGCCCATGCAAAGCCCAGCAGCCACCTGGGTGTCTGTCTTTGATTGATTGACCCACAAAGTTAAAGTAGTAAAGTAAGTAAGATCCCTATCTTGACCAATTTCCTTCTGGAGCAGAGACTTTGACTTCTGCAGTGGAGTTCTCTGTAACAGTAGGTGTGTAGTGCTGAAGATATGCTTCTGCAAGACTACTGGCAATATCAGTTGCGAGATGGAGAAGAATGTCTCTGCCATTCCGTTTGTGCTGATATAGTAACTCTTAAGGAATCCATAGCAAATTTGTTATCCCGCCATACCGCTGCTTTCCAGAATGGTAAACTGAAAGATTATCTACTGATTGGTACCCGCAAAAGATCTGTTTGCATTCTTAATGATACCTATGATGTTCAAGATGAATGGAAGATGCGATGGAGATACCTTGGAAAGGAAACTTAAATACGATGTCATCCTGGAAAATGCACGTGATTCTTGAGGATTTTGATGTAGCCACCAAGGCATACCAAATGACGGAATTTGGGCTGTGCTAGCATCACATGCAGAAAACACATCTTAAGAAGAATTTTGTTCAGATGGTTACAAAAGTTAGAGCCTCATTTCTGTTGTAGGGTTGTTTAAAAAAATGCTGCATTCTTGGTTTGTGTTGAAGGTTAATTGGCTATTCGAAAAAATCAGTTATCAATTACTTATGAATCTCAGAGTTGTCCATTACTCTTACTATAAATGTTGGTTTCTTGACTGTCTTGTGGTATTTATTTCCATGCACTTGTCCACATAACACAGTGATTGGGTCTTTTTCTAAAATCGATTAACATGTACATCGTTTGAAGATTCCTAAGGCAAGTTCTGATGAAGTGATATTTAACAACCCGCCACACAAGTATCTTGACAAGTAATTCCATACTAATATGTAGCAGAAGCGGGTAACCTGCTGAATGAACTAGTTACTGAAACTTGTTAAAATGATATTTGGATTATAATATGTTTTTGTCCTGCAAAACGAGCTCAAGTTAATTTAGAAATATGTGTAGCTAAGTATAATGTCATATAAAGTGTTCAATGGCTGTTTACTGACTTTCCAAACCTACTTTGGATCTAGTTAGGCCCCAGATTGTTACTTGGGATATGGACATTATGCTTAGTTTTAGTCACTTAAAACCTTTGTTCTGGAACTGTGAAACTGACTAAAATAAACACATGCAATTACGTATGCTGTCTTTTTATTTGCGAGATGGTACTCTGGGTAAATTCATTTCTAACAGTGGCATTGGTTCCACTGCCCCCAGTATAGTGTCCAGTTTATTGAAAGTCCAGTAACTGAACTTGAACCCTTGCCTTTAAGGATTGTTTCTGTTAATAGATTATTTAAAGGTTTGGAAAGCTTTACATGTCACCTTTCAGTTATGTCGGAGCACTGAGAGCAATGACAAAAATTGCAGCTAAATAAGTGAAATGAGCTATTTGGATTCTGGATATGTTGACTAGCTATGCCAGATTTTTCAGGCACATTTGAAAGCAACTCTGAATAAGCTCAGGTTTACGGAGTTTTATGCAGTGGTTAAAGATGGGCTCAGACCTTAAGTAAGAGTTAACATGGAATGTTTGGAATGAAGGTCACAAGTTTTTCCGGCCAGCTTTGGAAACACGTTGGAGCTAGATTAGACATAAACCCAGTACAAAAAATGTTTGCATGCACAATTGTCGCTTTATTGCCACAAGATTTAACTGGCTTTAGAAACTGATACTAGTCATGTTGATTCAATTTCCATAGTTACATTAAGAAGGTTATGTTTGTCTCTGGGTGTTACCTCAAGAGAACAAAGGGTTATCCAAAAACTAACATTAAATACCCCCTTAATTAGTAATGCGGAGTATGCAGAAATGTAAGCATGATTGGGGGTTGGTGGTATCGGACATGTAAGAAGCCTGTGCGTACTGGGTACCCAAACAAGGAAGCCCTTTTATGTATTTCATTTGTGTGCACAATGCATAATTTAACCATGCAACTAAGAACATCAGACCTGTGGCACACAGGATATTATCATCTCAATACTAATCTTCTTTCTGTTTTTTTGTTCTTTCAAAATATAATTTGCATCCTTCTGTCTGCATAAACTTTACAATTGTTATTTGGGTTTCATCTGAATCAACCATACATTTTTAAAATACTACTTGTTTGAGCCAGGTACAGTAAAGACTTATTGTGCCACAGCCCAAGTGCTTTTGTGACCAGCAACCATAATCCATTTAATTGGAAAAACCTTCACTTGTAGCCACGTTCCATATCAAGTTTATTCAGTTAAAAAACATAAAACGTAAATTACCAAGATCAATAATTTCAGAGTAATTTAAATACAGTGTTTAAGACACAATTACAAGTATTTATAGAGATGAATCTGATCTTGTACAGCCATGCAAAAGTATACGTAAATATTTCTCATAACGCAGCAAGTATAAAGCTGTATTAAAACACATCCTATTCTTCAGAAATTAGCAAAAAGTTTGAATAGATAGGGTGTCAATAAATATTCTTAAGGTGTTAATAAATAATGTCAGTACTGCTAATAAAAAATGGCAGTACTGCACCAATCTGATCTAAATCATAGTTATGACATTCACTGATTTATCATATTTGTAGTGAGGGGAATAAACAGCAGGTCTTCAGCAACCTTAATAGCTCCTAATCTTGTAGGAAATTGGCACGCTGCTTTGTACTTTCTAAGAATGCTTCAAATAATTCTAAATTGTCTAATATCACTGGGACATCTGCTGTTTTTGGACAACGAATGCACCCAGGCAGATTTGTCATTACTAATTGACATTTTAGAAAGCCTGACTAGGCTTGGTAGAGCAGAGAAAAGGGTGTGGCTGATTTTTGTTTTCTTTTTTTCCCCTCTCATTTAAACAGAAAATGCTATAATCTGATTCATAGTATCTCCCTCCTGAATTCTGTGTGGTATTTGCTAGCGGTAAAATTCCATAACTGAATTTCATAAACCATAATTTAGTTGTCAGATGTTCATACCACACCCAAACGACATAAGGTTCTACGACCCATTTTTCTGCAGTAGCAAATATGTCGTTGCCAGCAGCATATGCTCGTGTGTCTCTAATCCAGCAGAGGGAACGGTCTTTGAAAGTAGGGATCATGTCAATGTTTGTTGATAGACTCTTACATTAGACTTTGAATACCGCTGGTTAGTGTCTTTCCGACAAAAGGAAACCACAGAAGTGACAGTTTCTAGGATGTTACGTTAGGTCAGCACAAGCATAACTAACAGTAAGTTTGTGCCTGAAAGCTCCATATTTTTACCCTGTCAATTCTTGTGTTAATACTAATCTCATTGAGAACTAGCATAATGGCCTAAATCTATATAGAGGGGCATGGTGGGGTTACGCTGAGGTAAACTCAATAACAGTGTCAAAAATGTACAATCTTTAATAACTATCATAACTATCATATTCTTTCTTGTGTCCCATAGCTCCACTCATTAGATTACTGTGGTTGTTACCTTCTCATTAAAGACTAATAGTTGAAGATACAGCCCTACCGCCGTGCATTGCCAATTGTTTTTCAAAGCGGTGCCACATTTTTGCTAAACTGGCTACACCGGATAATCATATTTTTAGAATCCCTCTAAAGTACAATGTAAAATAATATTGAATCGTACTTGTAGGAGTTTGTTCTCATGTTGTACTTCTATTCATTTCAGCCCTCTGTCATTACAGAAAATCAAGAAGGCAGTTGCATAGGAGAGTCTAAATTTTTGGGGGAGGACACAGGTAGCCCTTTGGGAGAGCTGTGACCAGGGTCTGGCTTGGCTCCAAGATCCAAAGCACGAGCAAAGCCACTAAAAGATGTAAATGAGGCAGTGAATGTCACAAAAAATAACATAAAAACTTTACAATGAAAAACGTAGGTATCAACATTTCTCAGTATCTTAAGGTATATATTTCTTTTATCACCGAATTTAATATATTACAGAAAGCTTTCTTTTAAACATGAAATATTCAAGAATACACTCATGCCGCAGCTATTTTGCCACGTTAGTCATGTTCTCTGTGTAGCCTATATTGTTAAATGTGAAGCAAGATTATTTTATATTAACCCATATATGTGAGGTTTTTGTAGAGCACAGACTCTGAACGTTACTACTTTAATGTGCTCTCAAACAAGATTGTTAAGGAAAATAATACATTGTGCAGTAAACCAATGGGTTGTAGATCACACAGTTTAATCAAGTGGGGAAGCCCGGATTGTTTATTTTGCAGTTTATCCAAGACAGTAGAGTTACATCCGTCTCTCTTCCATTTAATCACACCTATATACAGGTGCATGTTTGCTTTTCTTTTTGGAATATTTCCACAGATGGAGATCAAAATGATAGAACATGCTTTTGTGAAATGCTGTACTTTGCAAGCATCTCCTTGAAGAAGGAGAAAACTGGTGGGCTCTGGTACCTCTTCGTTTTGTGGTAATTATTTTATTGCAGTTATTTAGGTGTTGAGCATCTCATAAAACCATTGTTTTTTTTTTTTTGTCCTCCAGTAGCCGAGCCACTAGTAACATAAACATAAAATAACATCTACTCTCTTCCTTACTCTGCTGGTTCACCTGGCTTGACACTAACCAATTTTAGAAGAGACTGAACACCACAGTGACTGCAGTTAAGCAGTTACCTAGACAGAGGTCATAGAGCCTGTGCCTAGGTTGCTTTACATGTTACAGTGGTCCAAGGAGTCTTTAGGAGATGTGCAGCTTGACTTCCAACAGGCATGTTTGATCTTCCACTGTTTAATCTTTAGTTTACACTTAAAAATCTGTGTTTGTGGGGGTGTTTATTATTGTTCTTTTGCTCCCTCCTACTCCAAAATGAGGATGGGAGAGTGTAAACACCCCCTATCTGCCACGGTTCCTACACCCATGTGACACCAAGAAGTCAGGTCAAATCCCTGTAGTAGTTATATTAGAGTACTTTACAATAAGACCTATCACCTGGAAGGCTGACTTCGCATGTGATATTAAAGCAGTATCATCCATAAACAGGCATGTAGTTACTCGCACTCCAGCACTTTTTGGAGCATCAGTAGGATCGAAGACTAAGACAGATGGCACAGCATTTCTTAAGAATCAAAACTGGAGTTATGCCAACACAATACCTTGCCTAACTGCTATAAGAACTGGAAAGACCCCAGTGGTTTCTCCATCAGGCCCTCCTGACCCCTGTATAGATGTGTTTGGCTGTAGAAGTTGGAATAGGATGCCATTATTTTGTAGAATTGACTGTAGCTTGGATCTTATTAGACTCCGCGCATTCAGCATCTTCAAATGAGATATTAAATAATACCTTCTTAAAGAAACAGTAGTAAATTTAGCCGAAATACCTGATCAATTTCAGAGTTGTGGAATTTAATAAAATATCTGCTTGTACATGAGACAGGTTGCTTCTTAAATCTACTTGTCCTGTAAAAAATAAAAATGTACTTGTCCCTTTGCTGCCATGTAGTGCGGCAACAACTTATGGCAGAAATATCATGTAAGAGCTCTGATAATAGTCTCTTATTACTCCAAGGCTAATACTGAAATCCTCAGGGTAGAGCCAGAGCTAGCTGTTCAGAGCCCAGGTCCAGCAAACATCCTTGGCCAGGAAAATGGAGTTATGGCAGAGGATCGTCGACAGGGTCAACGTAGTGGGCACACATCCACGCATGAGGGAGGGTATCTGGAAGAGGTGAAATGACCTATGGGGGAAGAAGCGTTCCATGGCATCCAGGTACCAGATTGCCATGAAAAAGACTGCCGTGGTGGTCCCCCACCTCCTCCCTTTGAGTTGACATCCTGGGAGGAGGTCTTGGACATCATGCATCCGGAGGGCTCAACTCTGGTTAGTCAACAACACCCCCCAGGCAACAACCTTTCCTGCCCAGCATGGGTCCCCATCACTCCCCAATCCACCCCATCCCACACTTCAGAACCCCACACCCCCTCCCCTCTGTGCCACACCACCATCATCCTTACACAGTCACCCCAAATGCACGGATACCAAGCACCACATCTCCCACAATGCATCACTCCCTACACATCAAAGGCTCACAGTCCCACCTCACAGTGGAACACCTGCATGGAAAACCATACCACTTGCCACACCAACTGCTTGCCTCAACTGTGTTCCAACACATGGCAATGACAGCAAAGCTATTCACTATCCTCAATGGCACATGGGAAATATGGCACAATCCACATCCCCCCCAAACTATCTCTGCAGTACTGCAGCTATCATGGCAATCAGTGGGAAGCAAGTCAGGCTACACCATGCATCAGACCATGTTTCCAACAAGTACATCTCCAAAATGGAACTCTCCCTTAATATCCACAGGTCCCGCTGCCACTGACGCAACCCCCCCACCGGATGCTAGGATCAGACAGCCCTCTCTAGGATGAAGGCCCCAGTGGATGCCTGGACAGCGATGACTTGCCAGGCACATCTGGGACGACTGGTCAGTCAACACCCAGGAACCCCACACTGGACACACCGGACTCCCCATCCGATGTGGCAACTAAACCGCAGCCAGCCCCTGTCACCAAACCAGTGCCCCGCGGTCCATGGGCCAGAGTCGAGGGCACATAGGCATGACAACGAAGGACCTGTTGCTACTGGGAGTAGGCACAGTGTGCCAGGGGTAGTGGGAGGGGACCTGTGGGCCAAGGGACGGTGCTGCCATCCGGCTGGCAAGGTGCCACTCTCCCAAGTCCTGGGTGCATGCCACCAAACCCAGGACACTATGGGCCACATCCTCGCAACCCTGCAGGATAATCAGAGGCTGCAGGGGGAATACCACCAGGAGGTCATCCAGCAGTGGCAGACCCTCAACACCACAATGGGGTGGTGAAGGAACTGAACACCATCCTGCATGATTCCTTCACACACCAGCAGCAGGCCCTTTCCACTTGCTACTTCCCAATATAGCCCTCCACATCAGCAGCAGCTAGTGGGACGGAGGCCCTTCCAGAGGACCTGCAGACCACCAGAACCCCTCGCCCTGTAGCTATTGGACCCTTATGCAAGCAAGGACGTCCATCCAGACATCCTGCAGGATCTGATGGTAAGCTCAACACCACCGCCAGGAAGTGACCTTGTGAACATTCTCCCTTGTGTTCCAATGACACACCATGTTGACTGTCCACTGTCATCTCTACGTTCTCCCATGGCCCCTATACTGGACCTGGACTACCCACAGCTGGGCTAACTACCCTGATGATTTCATCCACCATGACCCCACTCATCGCCCCTTGCACATGCCATTCACCAATAAACACATCTGAGCACAACTACTGTCTATGTGTTTTATTGTAAGATGTACCATACACTGTGGCATTACATGTTTAAATGTCAACCTATTGTCCTGCAAGAATGTGTAAGAGTGACAGAAGGGGGAGCAATATGCAGCAAAGATGATAGTGGAGCAGGCAGAGGCTGGAGACATGACTCAAGGGAGGCAACAGCTGATGCAGGAACTAGAGTGCACCACACAAATGCCCTGCATTTAGAACAAGACAGAGTCAACAATCACTACGGGTGTCAAATATGCCCATGCAACACACTTGCATTACATTTACAAGGTCCCTAGATGAGATGGCAAGTGCCAGCCATACCCATACGCTCATGTCAGTCCCACATTGTCAACACAACCATCCCCAATGGTCCTACCGTCACAGCATACAGAGCTAAACTTAAGGTATGTTCCACAGTCTGAAACAGGTAATGTAGCACTGCCTCCCAATGTAGACTCTTAGGATAGGGAACAATACTGTTGACATCACAATGTTTAGCACACGTATTGCAGTTCTCATGGCAGTACAGGGAACAGTGGCAGAGCACAAACATGTCACAAGTGAAGCAACACAACAGCAGGGTGCGTAATGCACTGGAATGTGCACACTAACTACTACATGATGGGCAAATGTGACTCCAACCCACCCAGAGGCAGAGCTGCACCTAATACCACCAGTGCTAACAGACACCAGGAGTATCCATGTCACAAGGCAGCCAGGAGTACAGGTCACATATCAAACATCTGACACATACCTGTTGCTCAGTGGAAGTATTGCCGTATCTGCTGCATCCTCCTCCTCATCACTCCCTATATCCCCTTCATTAGTCACCGGTCCAGCTGCCACTTCCTGTGCATCCAGCAATGGGATCTGACGTTTCAGGGCCAGATTATGTAGCATGCAGCAGGCAACAACCATCTGGCACACTTTCAGTAGTTTGTACAGTAGGGCACCTCCGGAGACATGAAGACAGCGGAATCAGGCCTCCAGGAGCCCAAAGGTCCTCTCGATCATACGCCTTGTCCTACCGTGGGCCACACTGAAACAGTTTTCTGCATCTGTAGTCAGACGTCTCACAGGTGTCAATAGCCAGGGAAGGTTGGGGTAGCCAGAGTCACCTGTGTGCACAGAGGTAGGACCCATGCCAAGACCGGGAGGGAGATGGGGCAGGGTGTGAAGAAAGTTGTGTACAGGGGCACACATACGAATAGATACACACCAATAAGCTGGGCCCGGTCACTCTGTAGTGGTGCCATCACTTGTGGAATGCTGCTGTTTCGCAGAATGAAGGAGTCATGCACAGAACCAGGGAACTTGGCCGTCACTTGGGAGATACATTGGTCTGCGAGACACACCACCTGCACGTTGATAGAATAAAAAGGTTTTTTTGGTTCCTGAACACTTGTTCATTTAACCTGGGTGGCGCCAAGGCATTGTGTGTACCATCTATGGCCCCGATCACATTAGGAACATGTGCCAAATCGTAGAAGTCAGCTTTGGCAGTGGCTAAATCAGAACAGTGGGGGAACCTGATGTACTAGGACAGAAGTCTTAGCAGGGCACACAGTACATTCCTCAATACATTACTGAACCTTGGCTGTGACATACCTGCTGCCAAGCCCACTGTCATCTGGGTCGTGTCTGTGGCAAGAAAGTGGAGGACTGAAAACACCTGCACTGTGGTAGGGATGGCATTGGGAGGACTTATGGCAGGCAACAGATCAGGCTCCAGCTGGCTCACCAGCTCCATGATGGTCTGACGGTTCAGACAATACTTCTGAATGATGTGTCGCTCTTCCAGGGTGGCAAGGTCAACTAGAGGCCGGTAAACAGGAGCATGTCTCATCCTCCACATTGCACTGTATCCATAAATGAGAGGAGTTATAGGAAGCTTAATTGACTGTGTGGACACAGTAAAGCTGTGCAATATTCACAAAAGATCACCCGTGACGCAGCTAACATTCAGCCACTACTCACTCAATACAGGTAAAATGGAAGCCTCCTGGCCTGTATGCACAGGACAGATGGAAGTGACCTCCTACTGCTAGCATCAGACGTCATGGTGGTAGGCGGTCGCAACCGCAGTGCAACTTCTAATTGGATAAAATGGTTGTCTATGGGGGACTGGAGCCAATGGTGGACGCTGCCAGCAGTAACAGTGATGTCCGCTGCGGCCGTAACTGCCGTTTCATGCGGAAATGCTCACTTGACTCCTGACACTCCTGCACACAAGAACTCCACTGCGTGTGCTGCTGTGTTCTGACTCCGGTAGCCAAGGTGCCACGGCCTGTAGGGGATAGGGCCCCATCCTTCAACCAGGAGGAGCTGGAGAAGCTTGTGAACAGGGTCCTAACCCTGTATAGACAGTTGTATGGGGCACCAGAGCAGCAGGTGAGTCAGATGTCACCATCCTGTCTGATAGTGATGTGTAGGGGGGTGAAAGGCTATGGGATGTGGCAGATTGGGTGGATGCATGGAGATGGGTGAGGTGTCTGAGCGTAAGTGACGTGAACACGTGAGTGTGGGCATGAGATGTGTGCTGTCCACTGATGTCCCTGTAATGCCACTCTACATGACTTTGTCCTTCTGTCTTTGTCACCCATGCAGAAGAAGGGGATTTGGCATGCCATCGTCAAGCAAGTGCAGACCCTGGGGGTCCACGCCTGGCGGAGCACCCACTGCTGAAAGAGGTGAGAGGACCTGACACGCTTGGCCCGGAAGACCGCGGAGGCCCAGCTGGGCACATTCTCTTAATGAGAGAGGGGTGCCTGTCGGACCCTGACCCCCCCCTAATGGCCCGCATTTTGGCGGTGGCCTACCCTGAGGTGGATGGGCGCTTGAGCACAGCACAGCAGCCACAAGGGAGTAAGTACACACTCTCACCTCATAACTGTGTTGCTTAGGTGGGTGGGGGTTGAGGACTGTTGGTAGGCTGTAGCGTAGGTACTAGGATGATGCCTGTCCACTATGGGTATCAGCCACCCTGGCAGGATTGGTATCACAGATGTGTGTCCATACCATGCAGACAGTGACTTGTGAGGGCAATTACTTCCAATGTGTAATTTGTGTGGTCACTCTCAACCAAGTTAGGGAGCCCAGATCCTGCCAACATCATCAGTGCGCCTGAGGTGTCAGGGCATTGTCATCTGTATTTGCCTACCACTGTGCCAAGGGGGGGATAGGTGAGTCCTAAATCAGCTGCCATGTAGTGTATGTCTAGTGAGGAAGAGTGACATCTTTGCCCAATGTGCAATGTGTCCATTGCTTAGTAAGAATGCTGCCTACCCATGCAGGATTCAGTTTATTCTGGAGTACAGTGATTGTTTCCCTAAATGGACATGTGAAGTAGCCAAGTACTGGTCAAATGTGACTAGTATGACTGACCTCAGGTACGTGATTGCAATTGTATCTCCATCAACATTTCACATCCGCATAGCTGGAGCTTCCCCCCCCATGGTGTCCCACTGTTTTAGCATGTATAGGTGAGGGCACGGTGTGCCATGGCATGGCAGCTGATGATGATGTTACTCTGTGTGACTGTTGTGCTGGCATTGACCCATTGCACCCTGTCTCTCTTTCTCTCTCCTACTCGCCCTCGCTCTCTTTCTCTCTCTTTGTGTGCATCAGCATCATCTGGCGAAGGTTAAGGGGCACCAGTGAGTAGGGAAGCTGCAGCCCACGGGACTCAGGGGGCGTATTCCATCAGAGCCGAGAGGACCAGTGGGACGGAGGGCAAGGGGATTGCCACAAGGGAGACAGGATCAACAACACCATCTTCTGATTTCTCCTCCGATGGTGGCTCCCTGGCGGACCCATCTGGGACGAGCCCAGTGACATCCTTGACCGCCACCTCCCTTTCCAGCACTGCCTTCCCTGTAGCTCCCGACCTGTGCCCGCTCACCCAGGAGGGAGGGCATCTTCTTCGCCGCAGGCACCTCTGCCCCTGCCCCAGTCAGCCCAGCTGCCTTCAGTAAGGAGGCTATTGATCTCCTGAGGTCCATCTCTGTGGGGCAGTCAACTATCGTGAATGCCATCCAGGACTGGCATCGCAGATGCAGCAGACCAATGCATTCCTGGAAGGCATTCACAGTGCCTTGCAGAGATCGTTTCAGGCTCTGGCCTCCTCATTGACAGCAGCCAGTGTCCCTTCTACCTCCCTCCCCCACCTGCTACCTGTTCCCAATCCCACATCCCTCTCCCATCCAAGGCACATATTCTGACCCACATGCATCCACATCAACATATATGGTATGCAAGGACAAACATAAGCCCCACAAATGGCACCACCGCCATGCACACACACAAAATTCAGATACAGACATGACAACATCCACTCCCTAAACTGACTTCCCCCCCCCACCTCTCCCCTCACAGTCACTACACCAGTCATACCTGCAGCCACCAGCTCATCAATCCCAGATCCTGCCACATGGGCCCTCACTGCCACCGTAACCACAATATCAGACCCGCATACATGCACCACATACACCACATGTGCACTCAGCACAACTGTCAACACCCCCACATGCAGCACACCCACCCTACCTGTAGACACCACACAACATTCACTCACAACCCCCCCGCCATCTCCCTGCATCTCCTACCCACCTCCCACTACATTAAAACGCCCACAGGCACCCACCCAACAGTCACAGTACACACATTGCATCCATCCATCCATCCATGCACGCACCTGCACCTAAGTCACCGCCATATATGCAGCTCTCAACCACCCCCTCTCCCTCCAGTCCCATGCCTTTCTGCCATGACTGTCCACTTGCTCACAGAGAGTTTCCTGAGAAAACGTTCCCTGTTCCCTCCTGGTAGTTGCCATGCCCCTCCCCCACCTAAGACACCCACCCCCACCAAGTCCACAGTCACCCCTCCCAAACCTAAAGTCAAGCCCACCCCCCCCCCAAAATCCAAGTCGAACCTCACCCCCCAAGCCCAAGGACCCCCCCCCCCTCCAAACCTAGACCCAAGGACCCCCCCCCCCACCAAACCTAGACCCAAGGATCCTCCCTCTGAACCCAAGCCTAAGGAACCCCCCTCCAAATCCAAACATAAGCCCCCCCCCCAGGCCAAGGACCCCCCTCTAAACCCAAGGAGCCCCCTCCCCCTCTCAGGTGCCTGCATGCTCCATTGGTGACTCCTGCCAATTGGAGGCCAGTAGTTTGGAGTCAGGAGTCAAGTTGGGACCTCATTCTTTGCCCTGTGTGGGATGGCCAACAATGGATTTTTTGGATTGGCTCATGGCCCTCTCTGTACATAGTTCCTATAGTTGTAAGTTATTTATTATATCTGCACCACTGCACTGTTGGTGTCAATGGAGACAAACTTGTCCTGGCTTTCCGTCTTCGTGTGTGTCATATATATGCGAATTGGCAGGTTTATGGCCATGGCTTGCCGTGTTTTGTGTGTGTGTGTGTTTTTTTACGGTTGGTGTCTTTGTCACTGGTCCTGGAGTTCAGTGGTCAGCAGGAACATTGAGAAGACTTGCAATTTGCGTGCCATGGCGCCTGAAGACGTGCCTATGTTCCTGAAGGTGAGTGTCCCTTTTCTGTGCTTCATTTCCGCCAGGCTTTTCATGCCGGTGTGAATGCCCTAGAAATCCTGGCTCTGTGCAGCCTCGTAATAGGGTTGTGGGAAACAGGCTTACCGCTGGCCTGGATTTGGCTACCACTGGCCGTGGCAGTCTGTCTACAATGGCGGTTCGGATGGCAACTTGGCTGTGTTCTGTTGGTTTCCATCCCTATGCTCATTAAATGGTGGTCCACACTGCTAGGGCCGCAGCGGTGCGACCGCCAGTCTTGTACTGACCACCTGAGTCTATTAAACAAGTTTTTTTTGTACAGCAGACATACTGCACTAACATAGTTAAAGGTGATGTGATAATGAAGGCTCAGTAAATTAAAATATTTGCCTGGATTACATAATTTGAAATCAGTTTATGGGTCAAGAGCATCACAGTTAGGTCGAGTAGATTATTTAAGTCACTAGACCTGCAGGTCTGGTAACATTTTTATGATTTGTCGAGGCCTGTACTTAAAATTTCACTATAATTTAGCAAAACTTTTTTTTCATACTTGCATTTTTTTTCTGAACATTTTATTTTGCAAGCAAAGAATCATCAATCATGCTTACAAGCTCCAGCAAACATTTGCATCTAATCAGAGAGCATTCTGGAGCATTATACATAGCTTCATATTGTTAAATTTGTCAAACGTGTGTACACTTTTTTGTACTGGAACCATTGTCAGTAGTGCAGTGCGACCGTACACCGTTTATTTTGAGCGCTCACCCTAATAATAAAGGCTTTGCAGTAATGAACCATAAATATAAGTTCGAACAGCATTAACATACAGACACAAATATTAACTCAACTGCAGACAGTTCCCAGTAAACTGGCATTCAAAAGGCTTGTGCTGCAGGGGGTTGGCCTACTTGCCCCAAGAAAAACATGAAAACTTGTTTTCTTTGACCCCAAACAATATGTCCTGGGCATCAGGCCATATGAATTCCCACCACTGATTTAGGTCTGGTATTCATATTAGTAAACTTATATATTATAAAAAACTTATATGTGCTTTCAGCCAGCCCTCTTCATCCATTGTACTGTTGTGTCATTCACATTTTCCTCTGCCGACTACAGCATGCAGCAGTGGGCTAGCCCAGTTCAATCAATGGCTAACTTCACTGTGAGTGAACTGCATGCTGCTTTTTTCTAAAGTGCACATTATCTCACAAAGTAGTTCCCAAACTACTATGGTAACACGTGTGGGTTGAGGAGGGGTGTTTTAAAAAAAAATGTTGTTTGTATTAAATCTTAACGACAGCCTGACAGCTCCACCATCAATAATCAACTAAAAACCAGGACAAGACCAAGCATTGAGAAACCTAAAATGATAGTAGCCAAAGCCAGACCTACTGCTTTGCCAGTGCTTTCTAGGTTGAGCATATCAGTGCACTAGTGCTGCTCTTCTCGACATGTTGTAATCTATTCTGTGGGCTTTAACCATGCCATCACTTCCATTTGTTCTTGGGCCTACCTGTTAGAAATCCCTTGATGTCGTTGGTAAACGCTTTTGTTTGTTCTGCCTTGAGGCAGTTTTTTTACCTCCTTGCTGTTACATGAATCATTGCACGATCTGGAAGATACCTTAGGATGGCACACTATTTTTTTCTTTTGCCTCGCCGCTTCACTCATAGCGGTATGGTGTTTCTTCGTCTTCCTTGGTTTCGGGCATCTTGCTGTTTCTTTGCGGCGTATGCAGGAGCTTTTTTGGTTGATGTTTTATGTAGCACAAACTCAACATGAAAGTATTGGATTGCTTTTTTTTTTTGCAGTTTTACACAGCGCAAACTTGATACAAAGGTATTACATTGTTTTTCATGAGCACCGGTTACATTACACAAGAATGCATTCCTTTTTGATAGCAAGGGGAGATAAAGTGATTTGCTCATAATCACAGAATGTTGAGCCGGTGGTCCGTTCTGAGACTCGATCTGTGTTCCCCAGCTCCAAAGTCGGCAGCTCTGGCTCTTATGCCACATCCTCTCCCCTAGGGTTCTTTGACTGGTGCATGTTGGGGCAGTCTGGGAATAACTTTTTTTTAAAAAATTTATAGAGCCCTGGTAATGCAGGTTCTGACATTTTCATAGTGTTGCAAAGCAGGTGCCATTCTTAACAAAGTTGCTATAATCCAATTACATCAACCTCGCAGAGATGAAGCAGTGAAAAAGCTCTGTCAGGATTGTAATCTGAGACATTCTCGTTCTGTCAAGACCTCTGCATTGGGTGCATTAACCAACTGACTTGAGTAGAACCTAACACTAGGCAATAGCATGTGCTCTTGATAACCTCCGGAGGGTCACCAACCAAGCACTTAGGTTAGTTCTAGACAAGAAGATGGCGAAAGGTGGTGTCTCCAAAATTTGTGGAAAAGGAGTTGTGACTCCAGTCCCAAGCACTTCAGCCTTAAGCTTGATAGCAAAAAAACATCTAGCCTTTGGGTGTAAATTGGGCCTCTTCAAATAGAGTTCAGTTAGCGTGAACTCGATACAAGGGTGTTACAGTGCTTTACACGAGCACTGATTAATGTTTGGTCGCAAGGGAAGGCTAAGTGATTTGCCCAGAACCACAGAATGTTGAGCCGGTGCCGAGACTCGAACCATGTCCCCCAACTCAAAGGTCGGCAGCTCCGGCCCTTATGCCACATCCTCTCCGCTAGGGTTCTTTGTCTGGTGCGTATTGGGGCAGTCAGGGAATAACCCTTTTTTTTTAATATAGCACTTGGTAATACAGGTTGTGCAATTTCATAGTGCTGCAAAGCAGGCGCCATTTAAAAAAAATCACTATAATTAATTTGCAGTTAAGCTGCTTCTTCTGTTATTCTCTTTGTATACAGTCAATGTTTTTAAAAGTTAGGCTGGATTTGCCAATGTAGAGGAATAATTCCTTTAAAAGTTTAACACACAGAAATATATGTCTGCCCCCTTTTTTCCCTCCTAACTCTTTTGGCCCCCTCAATCTCCGGGTTAAATACCACAAAGGTGCCTCATTGTGGCTTGTTTGGTGCTATAAATGTTTCGGTAAACACTCTAGACAGGTTTGTATCTCTAGAGTATCACAGCCCGTCTGTAGGAATGAGACAAAAACAGTCCCAAGATTGCGGCCTTGATGTGTCCTCTCTCCTGCAGCGACAGGCCTGGGAGGGTTGCTGTGGCACCTGCCATACATCCACTACACTCTAAACCAAAACACATAGGTAAAAGACATTGTCATTTACAGCACCAATAGCTCTAACTCTCACAAATGCAAGACCTATTGCATTGCAAATGCTTTTATTTCCTTGGAATCCTGCCTAGAATGGGGTGATAACATTATCGCACACCCATTCCTCCAACCTGCTTAGGAGTGTTCAATAAATAAATTATGTGGAATTGATAAGCTAATTGCGCAGTCATTTTCCAGATTATCTCAGGGCTCCTTCTTAAAATCCATCAGGCTGTGGAGATGTGCCTGATTGAAAGTGGGAAAGCAGAAGGAGCAAGAGAGTGAAATACTTGTAATATGTGTGAGCCCCAAATCTCAATATTACATTTATAGAGCTCAGTAGGGAGTTTGTTGAGACAAGAGGCCTTCTCAGTTTTGTGTAGTGGTGCAGCCTTAACAATGTCATCTGCTGTAAGCAGGATTCAAAATTGTGAATGCCATTTTATCCATCGGCTATTCATCAGGTGCAAGTTCTGAGCTACCCAGTGGCACGTCACAAAGCTGGATGTGTAGAGAACTTGGAAAACCATATATCCTCTGGAATATGAATTTCTACTATTTTTCTCTATTGCAATTGGCCCCACTGCCCAAAAGTTGTTAAATACTGCGGTTTGCTCAGTCGTTCCCAGTTTTTCTTCCTGTTCCCATTTCTTGTGTGGAACTAGTTCTTTATATCTTTTCTTTGCTGGCAGTAGGGACACAGAATTGGGTCTAGCCTTCTTAAACAACAACAATGTTGAATAACTTGTCTTCAAATGTCATTCCTTATGGTACCATCCTCTGCTGGGTTTCTCTATTGGATCCTTGGTCCTACTATTTCCTACTGAAAAAAGGGTCAATGTCATCCATAATCTGTCTGGACGTCAGTAATCAAAGATAATGGATCCAAATTTAAGAAATAGTTTTCTAGCACTGGCATTATATGTTCATAAATCCCAGACACTGTGCCAATCCTTTGCTTAAAGATGTTGCTGTACAAAATGCAAAAACTTTGTCCCTTTCTAGCTCAGCATGGATGGTACTTTTCTAATCCTATGCTTAAAAACATTGCTAGAAAAACAGATATTTGAGGTGAGCATATCTAGAGTGTTACTCTCCACAAAAACCTGGGAACTGCCCAGAGTTCCCTCTTTTTTGCTTAATTGATGCATAACTCTAACTCTCAAAGGGTTCTGTTTTCACTTATATTGGGTGCTTCCTTCTGTCTGGACAAAGCTAAACCTCTCTGATGAGCTACACTGATAGCAAAATGTGTGCCAGGGGTTGCTTTTCTTCATTCCAGATTGGCTTGAATAGTATTATACCAATCCAAAGCTGTAATACTATGCCTGGAGTGGTGAAAGACTTTTGTCATTTTACAGCTCTGCAAGAATGGCACAGTGCCAATACCAATATGTAAATGTTGCAGTGATATTATCAATGATGTCATAGAAGATGTCATGACTGATGTAATATGTAGGTTAATTAGCAGTGGAGGGCGAGGGTTATCGTACTTTAGGGAACAAGTTAAAGTTTAGTTGAGTTTAGTTTACCCTATCCTACTCTTCAGTATAACTACTCAGGATGAGCATAGGGTGATACTAGTTTGTGATTTTCACAGTTTTTTATTTTTGTTCATTTGAGTACTGATGTTATATAAGAGACTGGTAATATTACATTTGCTCACTTGGGCTTGATTAGCAGAGACATTTAAATACGATGTTGATTGTAACATGGACCGCTTTAACAACCCACTTGGGGTTGATAAGAGTGTGGATTTCGTCAGTGAGTTTTATTATTTTGATTTTCAAGCAAATCACCCAATATGCTTGTATGTTTATTGTTCAGCCTTCATTGCCAAACTAAGGGGCCCTCTGTTGTATACATTCATGTCCACAAGGAAGGTACAGTAATTGTGATACACTGTGATTATGATATTTACTTCTGAGCAAGTATATGTTATACTGCACAATGATTTTCCCATTTTAAGATGGGGCCTGTTTCGCAATACTTTTTCCAGTCTTCTTTTGATTGTTATGATACACTTTGATTAAAAGGAGGTGGTGTCAAGGGAACATGTATGCGTGAGCAAGGCCGGCAGACTGAAAAGTACTGCATAAGCTAGTGAAGTTTTTTTTTAATAAAGCACTTTGCTCGACTCTCTTTTTTTAACTTTCCTGAGTGTGCCTGACTTCGTTTTGATGGGAGCATTTGGTTTTTGCATATGAGAGGCCGAGGCCGGTTAGTTACCATGTGACACCCCTGCAGGGCAACACAGCCTAAAGGAGACTGCAGTAACCTTTTATGTATATATGTGTGTATATATATATATATATATATATATATATATATATATATATATATATATATATATATATATATATATATATATATGTATATATATTGATATTCACTGAATAAAACAAAGGTTACGTGGATGTTGAAGTTATAAAATAAAATTTAAAAAAACTTGGAAATTCACTAAAAAACAAAGGTTACAGGAACATTATAGTTAGGTTCACATTTTACATGCACAAAGCCATAGAAATTCAGCAGGTATAGTAACATTTATCTCAAGTTACTATAACTCATGCTCTAAGGTAACTATAACCCGCAAATAAATCTATTCATCAACCAAATCCTCAATACCCCCTTAGCTACAGCCGAAGTTCCCCCAGCTTGGAAACTGGCAGTTGTCAAGCCTCTGAAAAAAAAAAAAAACCCTAGCACCCTAGCAGATTCCACCATTTTCTCCATTCTCAGGCCTATCTCCCTGTTGCCTGTACTAGCCAAAATACTGGGGAAAAATCGTGAGCCAGCAACTTATCACCTTTTTTTGAAAGCTCTGATTTTCTTCATGCATGCCAGCCTGATTTCAGGCTTAAACACTTCTCCACCAAATTGGCCGTACTTGAGGTTTCAGAGACCATTAAAATGACCCTAGATGTTAGGAATGATGTTCCTCTCCAGTGAATCCAAAATGTAGGGATCGCCCACAAAGCCCTATCATGGATTAGATCCTTCCTAACTGATAGGACACAAACTGTTGTCCTAGTAGAATTTGAGGTGGAACATCAATTATTGCGAAGGGCACCAAGCTTGGAATCAACTGACAACATACTTCTGCTTTATATACAAGGAAGACGCTTTTAAAAAGACCCTGAAGGCCTGGCGTTTACAGGCTCCCTACGCTCTCTCACCCCCAGACATGGGTCCTGTGCTCACTGTGTCACAGGATTCAAGCTAGCCTGGCTGATGAAGGGTGATACACTGAAACCGGTCCCAGGATGCTTGTTTCCAGCCCAGCGAAGACCTGGCCTGGCCTGGCAGTTCAGGCTGGACTGTTCCCATGGGGAATAGGGTCAAGACTGATTTGCATATGGTTGGGTCCAAACTGGGGTGGCATGGTGAGCAAAAGAACAAATGATTAAACCCAGATCTGTGACTGAGGATGAGTGTTTGAAAAAGTTTCAGCACTCCGTCCATCATCTTTTTGTGTCACACCATGTGTTTGTCTTTGACTTTTTAATAAAGTTTTATGTACACTACAGGATTTAATAAAGCACAATTGAAACATAAGTGTTTATATACTTGTTACATTGCTGTATATGATCACATGGTACATTACATTATTTGCATAGCAGTTAATTTGATATACTCTAATATTTTATTTCCTGGGTATTACCAGTCTCTAATTGGCTGCATAATGTGCCATGTTATTTAAGATTATATCCAATTAGTACATTGGAATGTTGGGAGCTCCATTGAAGACAAAGGAGTGCTCTGGGCTTCTAATGGCTGATAGAAGCCTGGAACTCCAACATTCCAATGTTTTCACAGAGCAACAGCTGTGAACAAAGGCCTCATGGAGCCCGAGGGGATATCAATCTCCTCTGGCTCTGTGAGGTCTTTGTTTTATTTATTAGAACATTCTGCCCTCTCTTGGTAGAATTTTTTAATAGCCTTATAGCCCTTCATAGCTCAAGCCTTTACAGGGAGTGCAGAATTATTAGGCAAATGAGTATTTTGACCACATCATCCTCTTTATGCATGTTGTCTTACTCCAAGCTGTATAGGCTCGAAAGCCTACTACCAATTAAGCATATTAGGTGATGTGCATCTCTGTAATGAGAAGGGGTGTGGTCTAATGACATCAACACCCTATATCAGGTGTGCATAATTATTAGGCAACTTCCTTTCCTTTGGCAAAATGGGTCAAAAGAAGGACTTGACAGGCTCAGAAAAGTCAAAAATAGTGAGATATCTTGCAGAGGGATGCAGCACTCTTAAAATTGCAAAGCTTCTGAAGCGTGATCATCGAACAATCAAGCGTTTCATTCAAAATAGTCAACAGGGTCGCAAGAAGCGTGTGGAAAAACCAAGGTGCAAAATAACTGCCCATGAACTGAGAAAAGTCAAGCGTGCAGCTGCCACGATGCCACTTGCCACCAGTTTGGCCATATTTCAGAGCTGCAACATCACTGGAGTGCCCAAAAGCACAAGGTGTGCAATACTCAGAGACATGGCCAAGGTAAGAAAGGCTGAAAGACGACCACCACTGAACAAGACACACAAGCTGAAACGTCAAGACTGGGCCAAGAAATATCTCAAGACTGATTTTTCTAAGGTTTTATGGACTGATGAAATGAGAGTGAGTCTTGATGGGCCAGATGGATGGGCCCGTGGCTGGATTGGTAAAGGGCAGAGAGCTCCAGTCCGACTCAGACGCCAGCAAGGTGGAGGTGGAGTACTGGTTTGGGCTGGTATCATCAAAGATGAGCTTGTGGGGCCTTTTCGGGTTGAGGATGGAGTCAAGCTCAACTCCCAGTCCTACTGCCAGTTCCTGGTAGACACCTTCTTCAAGCAGTGGTACAGGAAGAAGTCTGCATCCTTCAAGAAAAACATGATTTTCATGCAGGACAATGCTCCATCACACGCGTCCAAGTACTCCACAGCGTGGCTGGCAAGAAAGGGTATAAAAGAAGGAAATCTAATGACATGGCCTCGTTGTTCACCTGATCTGAACCCCATTGAGAACCTGTGGTCCATCATCAAATGTGAGATTTACAAGGAGGGAAAACAGTACACCTCTCTGAACAGTGTCTGGGAGGCTGTGGTTGCTGCTGCACGCAATGTTGATGGTGAACAGATCAAAACACTGACAGAATCCATGGATGGCAGGCTTTTGAGTGTCCTTGCAAAGAAAGGTGGCTATATTGGTCACTGATTTGTTTTTGTTTTGTTTTTGAATGTCAGAAATGTATATTTGTGAATGTTGAGATGTTATATTGGTTTCACTGGTAATAATAAATAATTGAAATGGGTATATATTTGTTTTTTGTTAAGTTGCCTAATAATTATGCACACCTGATATAGGGTGTTGATGTCATTAGACCACACCCCTTCTCATTACAGAGATGCACATCACCTAATATGCTTAATTGGTAGTAGGCTTTCGAGCCTATACAGCTTGGAGTAAGACAACATGCATAAAGAGGATGATGTGGTCAAAATACTCATTTGCCTAATAATTCTGCACTCCCTGTAATGCTGGAATGGGCCTTTAATGGCTGGTGTAGCCTGCTACAGCGGGTTATAAGGCTATATTAGCCCATTCTGCAAATTAGCCCTCGTAATTCCTTCGAAAACTAAACCTCATATTCCTTTCCACTTTCCTATTATTTTTTCATTTTATGGGGCATCTCTGTGCCTCGTCTAGTACTCTCTCAGCAAGAATGCACGAGTCCATGTTTTCCCATCTTGCCCCCATTCTAGGTGCCATCTGGTACCCCAATGTTTGCCAATTTCCTCTGGCAACAATTAGTGTTATATTACAGACTACGCATCTATGTCTCAGCATTATCAAGTCTTTTCATGTGCCCAGAATCTCTACAAGTGATAGAAGCTCATGGTTTTCACCTAATAATATAGTGAGCTGGCCCTCAAAATTATTCCATAAGACTTGCAAAGGTAATCTCAGAATGCATGTGCGAGGGTTGCAATTTTATTATTGCTGCAAAGGAATCTATCATCACCCCATCCCAAAAATGTACTTTAGTATTATATGTGCAGAGTAAGATCTTCAGTTGCTGGTGGCCTAAAACCCTCTCTAATTGGCACTTTGCGTGGATGTGTACATTCCTCTGGCCTGCCTTATTCATCCAATATACCTATATCTCATTCCCATTCAGTTCTGTAAGTGTTTCCTGGGTGTTATTTACCAAGGTTTCTAGTATTGGTTGTCAATTAGCTAAAATTTCTGTTGTAAGACCTCCGATTCATTTAGAGCTTTTGTCCCCTAGATGTCTCCTGTTTTAGAAATAGCTACCATATCCCATTTGTTAAAGGCCCCTAGATTCTGCAAGTCGTGTAGTACCTTAGAGTTCCACGGGACAAGGGGTCTCCTATATAACCGGATCCTTCCATTCCATTTTTCAGAAGGGTTTGGTTTGTTCCAGCCATTATCTTGATATTGGACCCCTATATAATGCTCGCAGATAGTCTTTATTGCCTAGTGTATCTCTTTCCGATTCAGTTCCTTATTCTTGTTAAGTGCCAAATCCATACTTTTAGACATGTCAGCCTTAGGGTGGTCTTCCCCCAAGCCATTGTGCCTACACTACTCCTACTTTTGCTGAATTTGTTCTTGTTGGCCCTAGGACTCTGGGAACTTTACCTCTACTAACCAGTGCTAAAGTGCTTGTGTTCACTCACTAAAACATGGTAACAGTTGCTTACATGTAATTGGCATTTTTAATTTACTTACAATTCCCAAGTAAGGTGGTATGCCAATTCCCAGCGCTGGTAAATTAAATGCTACTAGTGGGACTGCAGGAATTATTGTGCCACCCACTTAGGTAGCTCCTTCATACATGTTTCAAACCTACCATTGCAGCCTGTATGAAGTTTTTAAACTGCCAATCCATCCTGGCAAAATAGACCTTTTGCCAAGCCTAAAACTCCCTTTTTAATACATATGTCACCTCTAGAATAGACCCTAAATGGCCCACAGGGCAGGGTTCATTGTGTTTAAAAGGCTGGACATGTATTTTTAAGTTTTACTTGTCCTAGTAGTGAAATAACCACAAAATTGTTTTTCACTACTGTGCGGCCTACCTCTCCCATAGGTTAACATTAAGTTACCCTAATAATAAGTGTTAACATTTAATTCAGAGCAGAGAGCAGATAGAAATGTCATGTTTGGTGTCTAAGAAATTGTAATTTAAAATCCTCTTTAATGGTAAAGTCAGATTTTAAGTCACAAGTCTGAAAATGCCACTTTTAGAATGTTGGCAGTTTCTTGTCCTAACACAGCCCATTTCGTTGACCACATGACTATGTGCATTTGGCCTTAGTGTATTCCTCCCAAACAGCCACACAGTGGAGAGGACTGTGTGTTAACAGGATGTGCCATCCAAGGCAGGAGAGTGGGTATGGGGCGGGAGCTGCACACAGCACCACTTGGACTTTAAAGATACTGCCTCAGGTCACACACAAAGACCTTTACACTAGCCTATTGTGCTTACAGACAGACTAGGACCGGGGCTTGGAAGCAGGAAATTCCAGATATTCCTGTAGGCAGGAAATCTCCAGATGTTTCTTCCACTTTAAAGGAAGCACCACAAATTAAAATGGGCCCTTCAGACCCACTGTTTAGTTCAATTCTGGACCTGAGAAAGGATTCCTAGAGAACTGCCCTGCTGCCTGTGGCATGCTGTATACTTCTGATGACTGTCTTGTTGCACAAAGAGGACTGCCCTACCGCCTGAAGCCTGCCCTGTGCCCTCAGAGGACTATCCTGCTGCTTGCAACATGCTTTCCTGCTTGAATTCAAGACTTCCAGAGTGACTTCAGGGGTTAGTTGGCTTGACAGAAAAAGCATCAACTATCTTGAACCTGCAACTGGGCCCAGTCTGAGTCCGTCCTGACCCTCCAAGTGGTACCCCTAAAGTCCTGGATCCTTGGAAGTAGTGCCAAAGGTGCCCATATAGGCCAAATCCAAAACTTTGGACTAAGAACATTTTCTGCTAAAAAGTGCTCTGAGAACTGAGAGGAGACCTAGACCTACCTGCTCACAGATCAACCCAGGGTGCATCGCCGGTCAACCTGACTTTGCAGCAGCTCCCACAACGTTCTACACAGCAGCAAATCGTGTTCAGCAGCTTCTTGTAGAAGGGGTATCCTACATCTTGGAGTGCTATTCTGTCTAAACCTACTGCTTCATCCCGCTCAAGATTTTTGACTTCTAAAAGAGAAATCTTCCCTGCGACTTTGTCCAGTGCCTCCCTGGCAACACCTCTGTGGACATCGCCGGCTACTCTGCCCCTTTGAACTTTACATTGCCAGACATTTTTCTTTGAAATTTATTCTAAGTACGAAGGTAAGTGGGGAACTGAGCTCAATCCACTTTGTGCTTCCGGACCGCACTCCATCGCTGTCGGACACAAATTTTGACTTTGTCCACATCTTGTGCAACTAGACATCTGCGTTGATCTTTCAGGTACTAAGTTTCACTTAAAAATTTAAAAATTCATAACTCCTGTTCTACTGATTTAATTTCTGTTGTTTGGGTGTCAAATAATTTATTCAAGTTTTGGTTTTCTAAGTTTCTATGAGATTTTTCTTGTGTTTTCATTTATTACTGTTTAAATGCTGCATAAATACTTTAAACATTGCCTCTGTATTAAGCCTGATTGCTTTTATGCCAAGCTACCAGAGGATTAAGCACAGATTAATTTAATGATATTTTGTGGTACTCCCTGACAGGGGTTGTGGCGGTTACTTGAGTAGTGTTTCACCCACCCCCCCCATCCCAACAAACAACACAATTTCCTTCACTCGCTGTTTATTTATTTGAAAGTAAGTGTCTGTTACTAAATAAGGTTGGTTTTTGAGTATATATAAAATTGTGGCAATGATCTAATTTTAAATAAGACAGTTGTACTCATCAGGGAGAGCAGGGACTTTAGCCAGTGGGTCATATCAGATTTCTATTGATCTAGTAAAGACGTTCAATAAAGCTATGCCCAACTTTTGAAAGAATATATTTGCACATGATATTCTCTTTGGCTAGTTGTAATGGGCAGATCAATCCAGGCTGGTATCTAGTCTGTCAATCGAAACATGATGGACTTAGACCAATTGATATGGAGCCCAGAGTTTTCAATGTTATCTGCTTACTATAGTCAATAGTGCTATGATGGAGTGCTGTGTGTCTGCCTAGTAAAGTAAGAGGTTGTCTGCGTATAATGAAATCAAGTCCACTCTGGGATTAGTTCCTAATCAAGTTGAACTTCTTTAGCCAGCCTGACAAAGATTCTAAGGCCAAGCCAAACAAAAGTGAGAGGGCGCAACCCTTCCTGGGACCTCTCCCTAGGGGAAACAATTCTGATCTTGCACCATTCATCCTGACTCTGGCTCAAGGTTTTGTATATACAAGAGAGATCTATGACAAAACCCGGAGACAGAGCCCATAAGTCGTAATATTGCTAGAAGGAAGGCCTATTAAGTTGAATTTAATCAATTGCCTTTGCAGCATCTAACAACGTTCTTGTATCATTTTTGCCTTCACCAACTATCTGACTAAGCTCTGTAGATTCTGTGTCAAGTCCTGGAAGCTCAGATTATGCTTCTATGACTTTACTACTAATTCACAGCAGCCACCAAAACATTTTAAAATAAAAAACTACAATACCCATAAACCTTGATCTTCCTCCAGGTCAAATGGACCAATCATAAACAAGCCCCCAATATAAGTGTTCAGTCCATAATCTTAATTCCTTTTTCTTTACTCCTGCGCAGCCTAAGACAAGTGTGCTTTCATTTCTTACTGGTATTTTTTGACTGTTGTGTGTGCATTTGGGCTCCAACCCGCTGGAACTTTTGCTTTGCAGCTCCTCTGTCCTTTGTGGAGCGGGTACTGGATAGGCGGCACGCATTGCCCAATCCTGTGTTGATGTTCATGCGGCTCACCCACACGCGAGCCTAATGCTCACATTTTTAAACACACTTAAGCCAATCAGTCACAGAAGACTGAGGTCAGAGTACAGTGTGGTTTCACCACCAGCTTATGTTGGTTATTGTGCTGCAGTCATATTATCGGCACTCATCAGCGGGTTGCCACCTTCAGGCCCTTGTCGAGAGACAGTGGATAGCTACATTGTGTATGCTCTGCCTAGGAGTTTGGCCAGACGCTCCCTCTATGCTTTATATCACTTACTGGGCAAGACTGTGGCTAACTCCCTCCTGATTTTTTTTAGTGTAAGTGTTACTTACCTAGACCCCATGGCTTACGTCTAACCTGACATGGAAGGTGTTGATTACTCTGTGGAGGAACGGCTTGTGGCCTCACTAGACAATCACATCCAAGAGAGAGTGAATCTGGCCTTAATCAGGGCACTCTAGCCTTTCTCCAAACAACTTCAGTGCTATGCACACCACATGGCATCAATCATTGACCTGCCCTTGGGCCTACCACACATTGATGAAGGATACAGTTACTCAAAAAATACACCTGGCAGGCAACAATGTGCTCATCCTGAGGGATCTGGGAAGCTGACTGATGCCTATCTGACAGACTATACCTACAGGCTCACTGCTCCATCAACTATCAAGTCAGCAAGGTGATGACACAGACCTGGACTCTGACCATTCCTCAACTTCCCATTCTTCTTTCAGTGATATGGCCCCTGGCTCAAAGAAGAAGAAATGCAAGTCTGTGTCGGGAATCCATGAGGTGGGCCCCATGGTCTTAGATATAGACCCAGACAATATAATTCACCCTAGGTCAGCTGAATGGGTCCCGTTGCCTGGGGTACCCACACATCTCCGCACTAAGATTTGGAAGGGGTTTGACAAGAATATCTGCGCCCACCTCAGGGTGGAGTGCCCCTGAACCTCTCTTCCTGGAAAAGACACCCTTGAAGTAGAACTTTATGAAAAAATATTCAAACGATCCCAAGAAGGGACTCAATATGGTCTGGCATAGTTGTCAGGATAAGGTATTAGACCTCGTAGGGCCCCTAACAAAGATCCTGGAACTGGCGTATCGATTTAAAGATGCTACAGAGTTGCTTGATACTGATACTTTGGCGAGATGGACACAAAGGGCTATCTGCCTTCCAGAGAATGCCAATTGTGTAATTTTCTCTGAGTTTAAAGGATCCATCCTTTGAATTAACCCCTGGATCAATGATCTAGCGAGCATTGAGGCCTGTCCAGATGCTGACATACTGTTATTTATAGTACCCTTTGTCAAGGATATCAGCAAATTCGGTTTGACCGATAGAGCCCTGGACAAGGCCCAACTCTCGCTCAAAAAGGTTTTTCATCAGGGCCTTTTTGGGAAGGCCAGATGCTACAGAGGTGGAGCTTTTGGTCACGACTCTACCCAAGGACCTCAGAGGGGATTAGCCACCTGAAACAGAAGCGGATGGTCAGAGTCCCCCATAGACTCTAACCTCTTCCCATCCAGGAAACGCAGTGGTAGGGGATGCTTCCATAGGGGCGGCTAATGAAACTTTGCAGGTGAGAGTAATTTCTCCAGACGAGGTGATTTTCGGGGGTTGTATGAGATTTTTCCAAGACAACTGGGAGAACATTTCCAGGACTCTCGGGTTCTGAAGATGGTCCAGGGCTACAGGTTGCAGTTTTACACCTCCCCTCACCAGCCGTCACCGCCAGATAATGGTCTTTTTCCCTTCTAGAGCACATTTTTATTGACAAATGGATCCAGGAGCTCCAGAGAAAGGATGCCATTTGCCTAGTTAGCCCTCATCAATTTGGCTTGTTAAGCACAATTTCCTTAGTACAAAAGAAGGGCGGTGGGTCTTGATGGTCCTAAATCTGCTGGAATTCAATGCCTGGATTTTGTACCATTATCACAAGATGGAGGGTATCCATCTTCTAAGAGACTTATAACAGGACTAGGGCTAGTTAGTGCATCTGGACTTGAAGGATGCTTACCTCTTGATTGCAATTTTCGCTCCTCACAGGTGATTCCTGCAATTTCTTTGGCAAGATGCTTGTTACAAGTTTAAAGTCCTGCCTTTCGGATTCTCATCAGCTCCCTGGTGTATCACCAAGTTGTGGAGACCGGTGGTAGAGACCCTGAGGTCAAGGGGCGGGGGGTGCACCTCATTGTCTACCTAGACAATATGATCACCATGGTGCAAGACAGGCACAGAGTTCTCCATCACCTGTGTTGGGCAATCTGTTTGTTACAAGACTTGGGATTTGTCATAAATTCTCAGAAATTGTGCCTAATCCCCATGCAGTGTCTGGAGTTTCTGGGCTTTCAAGTAGATTCGGTTTGAGCTCAGCTCTGGTTGCTGATATTAAAGGTGAAGAATTGAGGTCTGTGTTAACCATCCAGACTGTGTCATTGAGATCCATACCCAGGATAGTGAGTCTTCTGGTTTTCTCGATATAAGCACTCTTTCCGGGGCCCCTTCACTACCAGGTCCTGCAGAGATTAAATATCCAACACCTGAGGAAGGGATTTTCCTATGGACAACTGGTTCCGCCGTCAGAAGAAGCCATGCTGGAGATGACTTGGTGGTTGAACCACTTGGCGGCCTGGAATGGCCATACAATCTTCAGTAAGTGTCAAGAGATCATAATATAGCCAGACACCAGGCGATGTAGCTGGGTGGCGAGGTGCAGTCAGGTCTCCATGGGCGGTCTCTGGTTTCCAGAGGAGTTGATTATGAATATAGATTGCCATGAGCTCCTGGCGGGCTCTTTCCCCATCCAAAGTCTGTCCCCTCAGATCTCCAATTGCTGTATACTTCTTCATATGGGCAGTGTGTCAGCAGTGGAATACGTGAACAAACTGAGTGAACAAGATCACGGCTTGGTGGAAATAGCCAAGGACTTCTGGCATTTCTGCTTCCAGCATCAGATATCAGTGATTGTGGAGTACATTCCAGGTCAACGGAATGTGATAGCTGATTGGTGCAAGCAGCAGTTGATAGACAACAGCAAATGGAAGCTTCTTCCCAGAATCTTTGAGAATCTTCAGCAAATCTGGGGGTGTGTTAGATGGATCTTTTTGCCTCCTGATTGATCATGCAACTAACGCTTTTCTTCAGCTGGTATCCAGATCTGCTGACGCTGATGCTTTTCTACAGACCTGGTTTCAGGCGCTCTACTACGCATTCTCTCCCTTTGTGATGATGCCACGGTAGTGTAGAAAGTAAGATGCCAACGGGTGGAGATCATTTTAGTGACTATGATATGGAAAGCTCAAGCTTGGTTTCCAAGCTTGTTGGAGTTGTCGTGCGACTTCATGATCAGGATTCCAATGGTCAGAACTTGTTACTGGACCCAGCGGAATAGCGGCATACCCTGTTCAGAACAGTGCAGTTGAATCTCATGGCATAGAGGGTTTCTGACAACACTGGAGTTTGCCAGGAATTTCGGCACATGCTTCCCAATACATCCAACAAGCTTGGTACTCTTCTACCCGCAAACTTTAAGCTTTGGCTTGGCGAAGATGGGTGGGTTGGTGTAACGGTCAGGGTTCTGATCCCGTGGAGGCAGAATTGTCAGTAGTGACAAATTTCTTGTCCCATTTAGAGAAGGCTGCTTTAGCTTACCGATCATTCGATAACGTTCGGTCCAGTATCGCCGCAGGCCATATGCCTTGTGAAGGCAGACCAGTGGGGGAAGCATCAACTCAATTGTAAACTAATGAGAGGCATTAAACTCTCTAATCCTCTAAGACCTAAATATACAGCCCTGTGGGACATGTCAGTGGTGTTAAGATTTTTGGAGAGGTGGCTAAATAAGGATGATTTATCTAGGAAACAATTATTGGTCAAACTTACTCTGTGTTTGATTTCCTGTACAACAGTGTCGGATGTAAAAACATTAGATTTAACAGGTAGAGTGTTTTCTCCGAATGTAGTGACTTTTACTATTTCTGCTTGTACAAAATGTGATTCTTGCAGGGTCTCTTATCCTGCATTCACAGACAATTATAAGTGTGTGGTGAGATTTCTGAAGATCTGAGGTGAGATGAGGCGTGTACGCATGAGCTGCAACAGAATCCAAGGGGTCAACTGTTGATCACTTTACAAAATCCCTTTGGGCCAGTATTATCAGCTACCCTTGCAAGATGGGTTAAATGGCTCTTGAACAAAACAGGTATTGATGTTTCTAAATTTGGGGCTCATTCTGCGAGAGGAGCTATGGCTTCGAAGTACTTTATCTTGGGAACCAGGTTGGAAGGCAATATGTTAGCCGCAGATTGCACAGTAGAATGAACCTTTAAGGTCTTTTATCACAAACCCATTTTTGATGTTGCCTCAGTGATGGTCAATTAGCTTTGAACAAGCATAATATTCTGAACCTCTGGGTCCTGATACAGGATAAAAAAAAATCTACCTTGTGCATCAATAATTGTCAATTCTATTAAGGACACAGAGCCGAAGATTATCACACCCAATTGAACTAATATTTTGATGGTGTCTAAATATGATTCAGGTCTCTTTGGACTGGTTATGTGAGAAATGTTATTTTTATACTATTGTCTCTTATTTACCCTCCCTGTGATAGCGTATTTGAATGTTTCATAGGTGTGTACATTACGACCGAGAATTCACTCTTGTCTTTTGTTTTAGGCTCAGATACCAAACAAACTTGAAGTTGTACCCTGGATCCGTGGGCCACACCAATGTTCTTGAAGTCATCATTGGATGTTCTAATTTTCCTTTCCCCGGAAGAATGGCTGGCTTGTCTTCTAGGAGAGGTAGAAGGCTTGCATTTCTGTTGGGCTGAAACAACTTGAGTTTTTTTTTTTTGTTATGTTTCGCAAAGAAAGACGAATTAATGATGGACTGAATACATATATTGGGGCGGTTTATGATTGGTCCCTGTGTACTGAAGGGAAGATCAAGGTTTGTGGGTATTGCAGTTTTTGTATTTTAAAATGTTTTATTGGCTGCTGTGAATTAGTAGTAAAGGAAGAGAAGCAAAATCCTTGCCTCCATGTCCTGAATAGAAGTGAAAATTCTTGGTGCAAAAGCTAGATATTTTTTTATTGTGTTGAATAGACCTGTGAGGTATAAACCCCGATTGGTTTGTGTGGATCAACTGTTCTACAATAATATATAGACAATTGGCCTGGGCTTTTGTCCAGATTATAACCTCCATGTTCAGCAAGGAGACGGGCCTTTTATGAGGCACATTCATCCTATGATTGACCTTGTTTGTCTTTTTCTTGATTTCACTGTTGACATCCGACCTGCCAGTAGGGGCTCTTCCCTGAAACAGATTTTCTTGTAGGCTTCATTGGAACTAACCATGCTTAATTCTGTAATTCCTCACTCCAAAGGTGGTAGGGATTGGTTTCCAAAACACTATGGGCCTGATTACGACCTAGGCGGATGGGATACTCCACAAAGGTGACGGATATCTTGCCCGCCGGTTTACAAGTTCCATAGGACATAGTGGAACTTGTAATAAGGTGGACACGTTTGTGACGGAGTATCCCATCTGCCAGGTATATCATTTTGGTTTGATATGGGCTAACAACATTCTTTGAGTTCTTATTTTCAACAGAGTAAAGTGGAGCAATACAGTGGCACTATTGAAGCAATGGGAATCCCTGCAGCTTCAATAATAACAACATCTGATGATCTAGTTAAGATACTTAAGAGCTAAATCTATGAATTTGAGAAATGTCCCAAATAACTGCGGATAGCCATGACCAAAACATGTTGACTGCCTTTCTGCACATATTAATTACCAATTTTATAAACAAAGGCATCTTGCTCTCTTGTACCAACATTGAGACACATGCACATAATGTGCGGTACAGTTTCATTAAGGTCCTTACAATATCTCAATTAAATAACAAGCATACTCCTCTTCTGTGTAGAATTAAACTCACCTTGGGAAACTTGAAGGAAACAAAGCTTCTTTAATTTAATTATAGATGTTAATGAAGCAGGGATGTTCAAGCACATTTGGGAATGTCAAGGAGTATATGCACTCGGTACTAGCCAGGCATATATTCCCAGAGCAGTCGGTGTAATCATTACAAAAGGAGCCACTTTTCATCTGATCCACCAACATGGCTTTCAAAGACTCAAAGTTGAGATTTAACTCCCTTTCTTCCTTATCGCTCAGTGAACTGTCGCAAATAAACAACCTAGCCAAAGAGGAGAATACCTCATTTATTACATGTGTTTTTGCCCAAATTATGGCCTTTAGTGTCCCCTCAGCCCAGCTCCTTACTTAGCGCTATGTTTTTACGAAGGCAGCTTTTATTGCATATGACTGTTTAAAGAGCTGACACTCAAGTCTAATCTCTGCTAGCTTTGTTGAACTGGCGAACGAAGAGCTGCCTAAGACACGGGTGCACACTTTTGCAGGGAAGGTAATGTTACAATATGTCAAAGTGGGAATAAACTTGCTTTTGATAGACTTCAAAATTGAACGCAGTGAGGGACCTGTAAGTTTTTTTGCCAAGGTTTGGAAGGCATAAGTTAAAGATAAACATTTACATTTTATAGTAGTAAGATTATGTTGATGTCCCACCTCACATTGTACTAACCCACTAAGCTTTTATAGTTGGTAAAATGTCACAATTTGTGACATCCATAGTACCAGCTCTCTTACTTTCAAAGAGCAGGCTGGCAAACCATTAAGGCTCAGTTTTGGATTCGCTTAGGCAGGTAGATCTTGTGGGCAGGATACCCAGTTATTTCTCTTTTAGACAAAACAAAGACTAACCATCCCAGTTGCTTGGAACTGAGATGCATGCTTCAGAGGATGACATAATCGCTTCCTACCAGTTTATGTTGAAATTCTTAAATTGGTTTCCCAGGCTAGATTTCATCCTTCCCATCCCAGGCATTCCTTAAGGACGGATCATGGAACTTTATGCCCTGCATTGTTATTAATTACCTCACCATTATATCATTCTCCTTCAAGTAATGGAGTGGCACACCTTGCTGGAGCTATTCTAAAAAAGTATACATCCCCCAGTAACTAAAAGATCTCTCCAGCTGAAAATGCGATTGGCGATAGTGGTACATTTCCAGGTCACAGAAGTAGTTTCATTTGCCTCTATGCCCATTGATTAGTTATTTTAATTCTGTTAATTTGATCATGTTTGAAACTATGAAGGTGCTTGTAGAAGGCACAAGATATTCCCATAGTTTAAACACTGTGAAGCTCTATTTACATGTGTGTGTGTGTGTGTGTATATATATATATATATATATATATATATATATATATATATATATATATATATATTTGGACACACACACACACACACATTTATATATAGTTGGATCTGATGAATGGGTAGTTGGACATGTGTAATACTGATTTCTATTTATGGTTCAGCAGGGTCATTAAAGAAGCCAACTAGAGCCTTGTTACGTAGTGTCTTGATGTCCTTCTTCACATGGCAAATTAATAGGACTGACATTGGCCCTTTAACTTTGCCCTCATCATAGGACGCTACTATTGAGTCCAGCCTCAAGGGCACATATTTTGCAAAATGCAGTACCTCCCTACCCTTTCCTATAGCTAAATTAGACTTGGCTGCGACTCACTCACCCTTGACATATTGCTTCGGTGATTACTTTCTTACCAGCAGGACTGTCCTACTGCAAAGAATTGTTAGCTGATACCTTCATAGATTCTAAGGGTAATGGGATATTAGTAATAATTGTTGAACTTTGGTTAGCGCATAGAGCTGGGCTAAATAGTGACCCAGTGGCTCGGTTCATAAGTTTAAGGCATCCCTATCCTTGTGACTGAATGTGTGGTTGCTTACTTATACCTTAGAGTGCATGTGAATCTGATGTTCACTATTTATTTGGGCGAAATGTGATTGTCACCCACGGTAGATGGCGGCGGCCCTTTGAAGATCTGAGGGTCAGCACACGACAGGGAGATGAGAAGGCAGCTTTTCCTTTCGGCATCCATACCCTATGCCATCCCAGCGACCCTGAATATTGGCAGTGGTCGCCACTGCTAATCTGGATACAGAGAAGAGCCTGCCTTCTCTATCATCAGCGAAGTGCCTCTTTTACATCAGAGGTGCCACCATTTTGAATGGAGTGGAGCGCATTGCAGGTGCTGGAGAGGCACCGCAGGAGCTAGCAAATGCATCTTTAGTGCTTTTAAGCACCTTTCCACATTAGCACATCGCCTAAAGATTAACATTGAGGCTGTTTCGTCATGCTCTTCATGGCTAATACAGGCAAGAGCGGGTTCTTTCTTTAAATGACATTTTTGCCCTGACTACATTTATTTTCATTAGCATTTTCGCTCTGCTGCATGATTTATTCTTAAAAAGTAACTGAGTTTTCTTCTGCTGAGGACTGGTGCCTTTACAAATTTATCTCATCATTTTCCCTCAGCGAGTATGCAAGAGTCTGGCTTTCACTTACAGGCCATTACCTTGCTGTCACCCCTCACTAACAACCTCGGTACATGGGCAGACTTAAAAGACTCAAACAGCCTCTAAAGAATTCAACAATTAAATATTTCAAACACTCCATTGTGGTCCAACAACATAATACAAAGGAAGATCCCAATTCTTCCCCACAGAAAGGCTATTCTTCTACTTCATCCTCCTCTGCTCCTTCTATTCATAGACAACCTAATCCAAGCAGGACGTCAATCAAACAACTCAAAAAGGACCCACTGTCTCCCACAAAGCCTCCTCCCAACGTCTCAATGGATTTTCTGCTAGAAGAGACTAGGGTATTGTGTCCTTATATGGAGGAAACAAACTGCAAACTACAATCTCTTGGTGACAGATGGGGTCACATGGAGGAAAGGATGTCTACAGCAAAACAACAAATTACAAACCTCAAGGAAACCTCCCTAGCAGTGAATTTTCTTTAAACACAGGTATCCCTTTTTCAGAAGCATGTCAAAGATTTCAGAAATCGAAACAGAAGGAACAACTTGTGAATTTACAGTCTCCCGGAGGGAACAAACCCTATCACATTCTTTAAATCTTTCCTTCCTTAGCTACTCAACCTACCGCACAGTCCACCACTTAACATTCAATGAGCGCATCGGCTAGGTCATCCTCCTGCAACTGCTTCTACTTCTAAAAAGCCAAGAGAAGTTATTCTATATTTCTTGTCTTGGAATATACTGACCTAATTCAGATAATCTCTGCTGCCAAGCAAATGAAACTCATTTTGTGGTCAGGGTATAATTTTTACTTTTCCCATGACTGTGCCAAGAGTACTGCAGATAAGCGTAAAGATTTCCTTAGCATGCGACCAACTCTTTGCCCTTTTGGCACTCGTTTTGGACTATTTCATCCTTGCCTATTCAAAGTTACTTACAGAAACAAAGCAACAATCTAAGAGTATCCCAGTCAACTGAAGGCCTTTTTAGACACCTAAAATTGAGACTATAAGTATCTCTGCACCTTCGAAACCTACACATTAAGCTTGTATAATCTTTCCATATCTCAAATGTAGTCACTGAAAATATTGTGGTATTCTTATCTTTTAGGTGCTGTTATGATACTTGTTAGAAATGGGGTCTTTAGTTGACAGTGGGCTGACTCGGTACACGTAGGGACCGTCACTCTAGTCACGGAAGGGAGCCACACAGCTAAGATAACCCCTGATTACCCCCTTGTAGCTTGGCACGGGCAGTCAGGCTTATTTCTGAGACAATGTATAAAGTATTTGTACACAAATAAACTGTAACAGTGAAAATACCACAAAAGAACTCCACACTGATTTAGAAAAATAGCCACTGTTTATCTGAATAAAACAAGACGAAAACAACAAAAATCCAACGTACAGAAGCAAAGATACGCATTTTCAAAGATTAAATGTTAGTATAGCACTTAGAAACACATAGCTCCAACTAGGGCTATCACAACGTCTTGAGGGAGTCATTCCCAAATGCCACTCACAAGGAAGTGTGTGTTGGTCATGGAGTTACACAGACCCGAGGTATAGTACCTTGGAAAACGAGGAAACAAAGACATTGCACAGAGTCAGAGAAGTGAGGCGTCACTGGAGACAGTGCGGCCTTGGTTCCTTATTGCTAGGCAGGGGAGGTGAGGAGTTGGTTCATTAAGGCTACATGGGAGGTGATGCAGGGTTGGTGGCGAGGGGTCTTAGCATTATGATAGGGCGGGGTCAATGAATCCAGCAGGTCAAGATGCAAGGCGTCGACTTTGCGGTGTCGCCATCACACCACGAAAATATATTTCAAGTCAATCCCCATGTTACCCCATGGTATAGATAGCCCTTGCAATAGTGAAAAACAAATTTAGCAGTAATTTACTATCAGGACATGTAAAACAAACCAGTACATGTCCTACCTTTTAAATACACTGAGCTCTGCCCATGGGGCTGCCTTGGGGCTACCTTACAGGGCTCCTCATGTGGGTGGCACAATCAGTGATGCAGGCCTACTAGTATCATTTGATTTACAGGCCCGAGCACACATGGTGCACTATAGTAGGGACTTACTAGTGAATCAGATATGCCAATCATGGATAAACCAGTCACCAATACCATTTAGGCAGAGAGCACATGCACTTTAGCACTGGTCAGTAGTGGTAAAGAAAGTGCCCAGAGCCATAAAGCAAGCAAAAACGAACTGCAGCACACAGTCAAAAACAGGTGGTCAGAAGCAAAACGTTTGGGGAAAACCCTGCAAAAAGGGCCATTTCTAACAATACTATTTAGTTATTAGTTCATATGTATAGACAGTTTAAATATATCTTATCCTATATGTTAAATCACTCTTCCGTTTTCTCCCTGCACGTGTTGTTTACCAATACATGTGTGTCCTGGTTCCCTGCTCTACATCCTATCATGTGCCTTTTGATTGAAATTCCTTTATTTTGATTATAAAAAAAATAATCATAAAAGTACAAAACATTACAATTTACATAATTCATATAATGAACAATCAGACATGTTAAAAACCTTCATGCGCCTTGTTTTCCCCTTTGGACCATTATTATTCATGTAGTCTCCCGCCCCCAGACCCTGTCATCACAGTAAATCGAGGTATGTTCCCCCTTTTTTTATTTTTTATTCATGTGTATACTATACTCTCTTCTCCTTTGTCGTACTATTCACTTTTTCCCTTTTACTTTATTTTCCCATTCATAACTTCTCTCTTTCTTTACTTCTTCCAAAATCTTCCATGTACTAGTGCAATGTTATCTTTCAGTAACACTCTACTTGTTTCGCCTTGCATGGTTATCGATTCTCTTTTACATTATTTTGCCTGATCTTAATTTTCACAATATTTTATATCTTTGGTTTTGAAAGTTTTATCTTGGAATGTCAGATGTTTAAATTCCCCCAATTGAATGGCAAAGAGCCCTGTCCCATATGTCAAAGCTTGATGCACATATCGCTCCTCATGGAAAATAAATCTTTGAAACTAAAGAGGGGATGGGTAGGTGAAGTATTTTTCTCACCAGGAAACAGTAAAAAATTGAGTTGTATTCTATGTCATAAATCCCTTCATATCCAAGTCTTCTCCCAGGAAACTGATGTTGACGGTTACTGCTCAAACTGTTAATTCTGAAAGTTTCAATAGTTCAATTTAATGTATATGGGCCTACCACCCCAGATTGTCAGTTCTGGTCAAGCATCATCTATCAACACTCCTACAATACCCAGATGACAACTTCGTTTTTATAGGAGACTGCAACCAACTCGTTGATCCACTTATTGGTAGACACACTACAATCCCTAACAAATCACAAAAAGAATTTCAACACGTCGTTAAACAGTGCAATCTAATGGATGCATGGCGGTTGTGTAAACGCATCTCGCATGAATACTCATACGTCTCCCATGTACACCAAACACAATCACGGACTGATTATATCTTTGTCTCTCACAACTTCGTCCAGAGCTTTTATTCTGCAGATATAGGTTCCATCTTGATATCTGCTGATGCCCCCGTGACTATACAGCTAGACATTTTACCTAAATCTGTATCCCCTAAAAGGTGGAGATTGAATAATTCATTATTACTGGATACCTTAAACACTTCCCTCTTTTACTTCTTCTTTCATTAATACTTTAACATTAATTATACAACAGACATTGCCTTCAACAGCATTTGGGATGCATTAAAGGCATCAGCTCGTAACTTTATAATCAACTTTGTATCAAAAACAAAGAAACTATCCCAAACCCAGTCCAAACAAATTCTCGAAGAAATTAAACAGTTGGAACATTCCTACTACACCTCAAGAACACAGCAATCTTTACAACAACCTAATAACGCCAAACTCCACGTCAACAAATTATCTACTGAAAGTGCATCATTGTATCTCCTTAAACCTAGCACCAAATTTTACGGTGGTCAAAATAAAGCTGGGAAGTTATTGGCAAACTATCCCAAAATCAAGCAACAAAAATTACACAACTTGAATCATTCATAGATTAATCTAATGCTACCTAACACAGTCTAAACCAGTGTAAACATTCTTATAAAAATTTATACACCCAGAACTTCTGTAACTGTCCATCAAATTCAAAAGTATTTATCCTTTATTCAGAAACCTCAACATTCACAGTTGGAATTTTCATCCTTAGACTCAGACATTACATATGCGGATCTTCACACTGCACTCATCACACTCAAAAAAGAAAAGGCTCCGGGACCAGGTGGTTTCACGGCTGAATTCTATATACACTTTTCCAAATTACTCCTTCCTAAACTATATACTTTTATTCAAACGCTTACTAACTCTGCTAAATCATCTGGTTCTTTTTTATACGTGCTCATCTGTCTTATTCCAAAGGAGGGAAAGGACCCGCACTTTTGTAAAAAAGTACAGACCTATTTCTCTGGTCAATAATGATTATAAATGATTCGACAGCCTTAGCCTTACGGCTCAAACTCTTTCTTCCTAATCTTCTGGGAAAGGAACAATCAGGTCTTGTTGAAGGACAATACACATCGGACAATACTCAACTGCTCTTTATTATTCTCTCAAAATCCACAAACATTAAAAAACCCTTAGCAGCCATTGCCTTACATGCAGAAAAGGCTTTTGATTGCGTGAACTGGTCATTCTTACGTCACATCCTCACTTGGTTTTGCTTTGGCCCTAAAATAACTAACCTAATATCTCTTCTATATACTTCCCCTGAAGCAGCCGTCTACGTAAATGGGTTAGCTCCCTCCTACTTTACTTTGAATAGAGGAGTACGCCAAGGTTGCCCACTCTCCCCTTTTCTTTTTAACCTAGACTAACAACCATTTTTGACTTGACTCAGTCGAAACACAGATTTAAACCCCTTCCTTTTTTATCTGAAGTGACATCTTTTGCCTTAGTATCTGGTTATAAAATAAATGTGAAATATCACCTCTGAACAAATTCACTTTTAAACACAATTTCATACCCTCTAATTTTAATTGGAAACATCAACAAATTAAATATTTTGGTCTTCACCTCATCCCGTAAAACATCGATATCCATAAACATTGATAATTGCATAAATAAAATAACTTCACTAATCAGCCGATGACACCCTTTATATCTCTCTTGGCGGGGTAGCCTCAACACTCTCAAAATGATGATGTTGCCTATTATTCTTTATAGCACCTCCAACACTCCATTAAATACTCCCCTTAAATTCTTCCCCAAAATCTATTTCATACTTTCCTCTTATTTTTGAACAATAAAAAACCTCATATGTCTATGCTAAAACGAAAACGTCCCAAAATCGGAGGTGAAGTGAATTTCCTGATTTTTTAAAATAACTAAGTATTTTTATGGAGACAGTCTTCACATTGGATCTCATCCTCAATAGAATACTGTCCATTATAGGTTGATTTAGAGTGCACCTTTTTTATCACTTCAAGAATACCTAACATTTACTTGTAAACCTCAAAATCTTTTCATTACAGTTTATAAAAATACCTGTAAATTACTGGAATCCATAGTATCACATACTCTTAACGACGTACACACTTTTTGTCATTTCACTATTTGGCATAATAAATGTATTCAATTAAATAATAGAACCATTATCTGGAAAACCTGGAGAAAAGAGAGTTTAATATGGTTTAGTCAAATATTTTGTCAAGATTCCCCTATTTCTTTTACAGAAGCTCAGTCAATTTTTGGACTTCCATCCTCATCTCAACATAGATTGCAACTCTTATAAAATACTATTCTTGAAACATACAATTTTTTCCAATCCCGCCTTACCTCTAATCAGATTCCAGAAACTCCTCTATGTAATCTTCTTTACACAAATGTAAAGGCCTCCACTATATATTCACACTTGCAATGTATATCTACTAAAAGACCTAAAACAGATTCAGAATTATCATGAGAAAAACAACTTACAGTTACTTGGCCCATTACAACATGGAAACAAATCTGGATACAAATCAGAAAATCCTCTAGGGCAGCTAACACAAGGCAAAAACCTCTCTACATATATTATAGGCTACTTTTTAATCCAGTGTCCTTGCATAAAATAAATCCAGACATTCCAGGCTCTTGTTGGACATGCTCGGTACGTGACATCATACAGATTTAAAACATTTACTTTTCACTTGCCTTCTGTATATATTTTCGGGTCGCAAATTTGGAAGCAAATTAACTCCCTTTTTAATTACAATGTGCCTTTCTCCCTATTTAATACATTTTTAGGAAATGTATCCAAG
This sequence comes from Pleurodeles waltl, assembly GCF_031143425.1. NCBI lineage: Eukaryota > Metazoa > Chordata > Amphibia > Caudata > Salamandridae > Pleurodeles > Pleurodeles waltl. The sequence continues at coordinate 95,661,179 of NC_090445.1, forward strand.
GATCGGACTCATAACTTTTAATGTAAAAATATTAGATTTATTATTAGCTGTTGCTTTTCAGCAAATAAAACATTTTTATAAAAATCTATACACCCAGATCATTCTCTAACTGACCATCGAATTCTAAATGATTTATCCTTTATCCAACATTTACAGTTGGATTTTTCATCCTTAGAATCAGATATTACATATGCGGATCGTCACACTGCACTCCTTACACTAAAAAAAGATAGGGCTCCGGGACCAGATGGTTTCACGGCTGAATTTTATATACACTTTTCCAAATTCCTCCTTCCCAACACAAAATTGGAAAGACTTTATTTAACTATCATCTAAGACATGGTGGTATACAGCCTGTCATAATCATAGACTGGACACAGCATATATGCACCCTATATATCTTGTTTTAAATCAAAAAGACTAATGGTCCACAGCTACCTACTTTCCTAATGAATTTGCCAAAAACTGTTTGCTCCTTCACCCAGTACCAAGATGTTCTTCAACCTCCATGACTTTCCATCTTGGAAGACATTACTTTTCTTATAGATAAATTATTACTCTGTATGCATTATTACATTTCGGTGCATTTAGTTTTTTATCAGACTCCATTTCTCATGAACCCTGTAACCATGTATACACTTCCCTTCCCTCCCTGCCCCCACAGTATATATTTGTACTGATGTTTATATTCTAATGTTATCCCTAGTATCGTAATAAACATACTTTTAAACTGAAGATCATCCATCACTGTTTGGGGTATTGATGGGAGCCACCACATTTGCCCAGGTATGCAGTTTTACTGATATAACTGTATAGTGCACATACAATAAAAATGTGGAATATGAGTTTCAGCAAATATGTGTCTTTTGTTCATCACCAAGAAAAGTGTTGTGATTTGGTTTTATCCTAATAAATCATGTTTCCATCACAATTCAGAATTAATTTTTTTTTTCCTCTTGTGCTTTTCTAATGGCTGATATATTTTGAAATATTTCTACAGTCTATTACAGGTATTTAAATGTTGAGTATTTGAATAAACTCCTACATTCCTTTCTTACATACCTTGATTGTCACATAGTTCACTTTACAAAATCCTCTTACTTTCCAGTCAAAGAAAGCATAGAAATCTCCAAGGTAAAAGAATAGCCAGCAATCTTTCTGAATACATAGCCTGACACGTGACCTCTTGTCTGTAAAAGCACAAGAAAAGTGACAAGATAAAAGCAACATTTAAAGGCCTCTTCATTGCTCATTCACCTTCTGAACTCCAGCATGGTTATTTTGGGGGAGCTGCTTCACCTCTGGCACCCCTATTTGCAGTGTCTATGCTTGTGCATCACATATTAATCACACTTTTTGGAAGCCGCTGCATAGACGTTAGTCTTTGGGCTAATGGCCTTGTAGAGTGGCAGAAAACCCTAGAAGGTAGCAGCATTTATGCTGGCTGCTTACACGGAGTAAAATTGTTCTAAGTTAAGTCTTTCATGAGCACTATGGGTCAGGTCATAGATGGGGAAAATACATTACTGTACAATCTAGTATCTTGAACCCCCAAAGGAATTATTTGTAAAAACCTGAAATCTTGCAGTGAGATATGCGGGTAAAGGCTAAGGGTTACCCATGTCCCTCAATTCTTTAGATGCTGAATTTTCTGATGATGCCGTTAGAATCTATAAGAGTCCACTAATAGAAACACATGCTTATTGTCTGCAACAGTTTCACAGTTTGTGTGAGAAACTCAAACTGAGTGGGTCTTCTCAGCTGTTTGTCTTATCTTATGAGATGTTTGTTTGAATAAGAGTTTTGTTAGTCACAAATTGTAACAAAGTTTTCAACATCTACATGGAGTCATTACCAGCAACGATCAATCAATTTTCAGCTCACATGCTACAACTATGGAGATGACATACAAATACTCCTTAAACTGGAAAGCCCTGAAGACATTGGAAACTCAAAAATCTTCAGTTGACTCAGAGCCGTTGATCAGTGGATTACATGAAGCCTTCTCAAACTGAATGCTTTCAAAACGGAAATACTCACATGTGGCGACTGGAAAAATTATGACCCACTTGGCTCCTGGCCTGATGATCTGGAGCCAACTCCTAAAATGTCTAAGGAATTAGAAAACATTTGAATTATTCATGGACTCCAAGTTAACAATGAATGCCCAAGTGGGGAAATTAGCAAAATGAAGCTTTATCACCATGAAAAGTCTGTAACGCATCTACCTCCAACTGGGATTTCCACACAAGGTCCAGGATATTATCTCTCTTGTACAGTCTAAACTGGATTATGCCAATGGCCTCTACCATGGATCATCTCTATCTACTATGAAAACACTACTATGGATTCAGAACTCTGCTGCCAAAATACTCCTACATGTAAAGCCACAAACCCACATCTCCCTGCCTTGAGGGACCTACATTGGTTACCAGTTGCCAGAAAATCTACCTTCAAGCTGCTCTGTGTCACCCACAAAGCAATACATGGAACAGGACTTTTCATCAGGAATAAAATATCCAAATACACCCTACAAAGGAACCTCTGCTCAAGATTGGCACCTTGTCTCAAAACCACACAATATGCAAAAAAGAAATTAGGTGGTACACCTTTCTCTTTTCAAGCGGGCAAACTATGGCATTGGTTAACCCCAACTATAAGATCCACGGATAACTATCTTATCTTCAGAACATTACCCAAGAGTTGGTTCTTTCCTCCACACAGCAATGTACAGCATATTCCTGTGTATGTAAAGGAGGCGAGAAGAGGAGGAAGGATTGGGTGAGGATGCAGTGAGGTAAGTAAGGTTGAGGCAGGGTTGGTGGGTAGTTTTTTGCAGTCGGGGTACTTTAGTTTTTAGGGGCAGAGGTGGGAGGATCTGTATAGTTTTTTTTTTTTTTTTAGGGATTAGGGTGGGTGGGTGGGTGGTCGGGGTAGTTTAGTTTTTAGGGGCTGGGGTGGGGGAACAGAGTAATTATTTTTAGGGTTCAGGGCAGGTGGGGGGGTCGGGTAGTTTAGTTTTTAGGGGTGGGGGGCCGGGTAGGTTTGTTTTGGGATCAGGGCGGTGGGGGTGACAGGGTAGTTTAGTTTTATGGGGCAGGGGTAGTTAGTTTTTAGGGGTGGGTTGAGGGAGTTGGGATAGTTTTTGTTTTAGGGTCAGGTCGGGTGGGGGGATGGGGTAGTTTAGGTATTAGGGGTGGGGGTAGTTTTTGGCCTCAGGGCGGATTGCAGGAAAGACCCACACATGCCGTTTTGTATGCCGTTTACACACATGCCTTTAGTAGGAATGCTTTTACAAAGAAAATTCGTAGCTGGGTCCCATCTGATGTCATTAGTTAGAGTAGTTGGATTGTCTACAGCTGGAGGCTGAGCTGGGTACATCCTAAATCCTGGTGGGGTACCGTTACTTGTAACTTGTTCCACAATGAAGTAACAGTGCTTTGGTGCAAGATGTTATCACATGGACAATTAACTAACTCTTGACCAATCACTACAACAGGGAAAGGTAATGGTGCAATATAACATGTTTAATTAAAAGTAGGCTTGTATGTACCTTGCTTACTACTGGTGATAAAGGCCAGATAAGGTTGCAAGCCCGCTTGTGCTGAAAGGGAATAGTACGCCATGTTGCTAGGTTTATGTCTGGCTAGTGACCTCTTTCTTCTTCAAAATGCTGAAGTCACAGTTGCCTGGGTTCTACCTTATCAACCTGTGCCAAGGTCTGTGGGTCATCAAAAAGTTGGAGTCTTTAAATATTAGCACACAAGATCTTGATATTCCTCACACAAGATATATGGCTAGTCCAGTAAAGGGAGAGACATTCCTGTAGTATCTGTCTGTTTAGCTGTGTCTCTGTTTTTATCCAAACTCACAAGAGATGAGGTTGTAGCTTTATAAGGTATTTAATATGGATCACACCCAGTTAAGTGTGGCCTAGGGTGAACATACAAGTCATAGAACTGGAAGAAACATTCCCGACATGCTTTTTCTGACATCTGTTGCTTGGTCACATATACACGTCCCCACAATAGCCTCCTCCATAAGTGGCCACTAAAATACCTTTAGCTTGGTATATTGTGCAAATTTCCTTCATGGGCCTCATCCCCATCTTAGAAAAAAAGCAGAGTGCAGTTGTAGCCTTTGCAAATTTATCAGTTCTTGAGTTGAGCGGTTTCCAGGTACTGGCCGAGTTGAACATTACCCCCAAGTAAGAAATTTACATTTAATTGAGTATCCTTGACACTAAAACGGCGGGGTGTACATGTAATGGCACTGCATCACAAATGAGTTGTTCAAATTACATTTTAAATCCAGATCTCACATATAGATCACAAAGGTGTTTGACAGTGTCTGAATAGCTTTCAGAGTGTGGGCCATGAGGACTGCATCATCAGTATATAAGAGGGGTAGATGACCAATTTGGGGCGTGTCCGTACACCGCTCCACCAACACCCACTGTAAGTTGTTGATAAAGAAGGTGAAAAGGAATGGTGCAAGGACACAACCCTGCATCATATCCCCCAAACTCACCGACTATTTGGAACTTGTCAGAACATTCTCCATCAATACCAAACCTCACCCTGGCAGATGTCCCAGAGTAAATATCCCTAATTAGGTTCAAGATTGAGACATCCACCCCCATGCCCTACATCAAGTGCCACAGACTGCTATGTGAATTGCACTGAAAGGCCCACCCAGTATGAATGCCCATCAAGAACCCACATTGAATGTTTGCCAAAATATGATGGTCCTCCGCCCACTTCTCAAACATGCCTAGTAATATCCTCACCAAAACGCTGACCAACGAGTCAGAAGGGATAATGGACTGGTCACTAGCAACTAGGGTCACTACGCATCTTTTATGTAAATAGGTATGACTAGTGATTCAGACCAGGTGTCCTGTTTCCCTGTTCTACAAGTAGTCATCAAAACATTAGTTAAAAGAGGACTCTAGAGTTTAATGTTATACTTGAAGAGGTGTGATAGAACCCCATGAGGGCTTGGAGCTTTAGCATACTAGTAACATGAGCAATCCACTTATGAGCAGAAATTGCCACTTCTATGAACAGAACCCTCCCTTCTCTTAAACATGGATGGTTGATCACTTGCCAAAATGTCTTTGTCTTTACTGGCTGTCTCTAAGGCGGCTTATGACTCTTCTTCCTCTGATTGAGTGGAAATTTATATGCTTTTCTACAATCAGCAATCTCAGCCTGTGCTTTACTGCGCTTTTTCAAAGCCAAACGTACAGTGGCAGGCCTTGGTACAGGTATGATCAAACCAACTTCTTCGCTTTATGCCCTTCCCATTGGGAAACATTGCAAGGTCTTCCTTTACATATATTGAGATTTCTATAAACGCTGTATATCAGCATTACGTTTGTTGGCCCAAATTAATTTATAGAGAAACCCTTCTGGGTTAACCCTATACTACTTAGTGTGTGGACATTATTTCTAACCACCTTGACCTCATTGATGACTTGGTACTTAAATCTGTGCCTTACATAAAATAGGAGTTAGCTCTACGCTTTGTGAGAGGTGGTCACTAAACCATTTTTCATGGATATTAAAGTTCTGGACAGAAGAACTAAGACTGTCTGGTGCCAAAATATAATCTATAGTACTCCCTTCATCTCTCTTCCTACGTAGGTGTTGGTAAATGGGATTATAGGTCTACTCACCTCATCAGAAAATACAACATTGTGTTTGACTAATAAATAATTAATGAAGATTTCATTGCCCTCGCTTGAAGTGAGTTGCCCATTACTTCTTGTATCACAAAATCCACATATTCCTTAACAGTAAATGGACATAAATGTATGTTAAAATCCTCTCCCCAATACAGGCAAAATTCATGATCTTCCTTGTGTTCCAATGACTTTAAATCTTTATCCAGCCTTTATAAAACATAGGCCCTCATTATGTCCCTGGCCGATGGCGGTATTTCGGAGAACGGTACTGCCAACAGGCTGGCGGTACCTTTCCCCAAAATATGACATTGGCGATTTTAGCTCAAGTCAAAACCGCCAATGTACTACTCCATCCGCCAGGGCGGTAACAGCCGCCGGGCTGGAGACTTCAGCCTCCAGCCAGGCTGCCGTCACTGTCCCACCCGCAGGATAATAACCCAGCCTACCGTCATGGTTTTCGTGGCAGTCTTACCGCCACAAAAACCATGGCGGTAGGCACTATCAGTGCCAGGGAATTCATTCCTTGACAATGATAGGGGTCTTCCCCGCCCCTTCCCCGCCCCCTCCCCGTCCCCATGGTCCTCCCCCACTCTTCCCCTCCCAACCCCCCAACATACACACACATTCACGCACCAACATACACACGCATACACACACTCATACCCACATTTACCCATGCATGCATACATTCATTCACACATACATCAACACACACTGACATACATTCTAGCACATATGCATTCACACCACACAACATACACGCGCACACACACCCATTCATGCACATGCATTCCACATGCCAAACACCTGCATGCATGCACACAATCACATACACACACACACACACACCCACACAACACCCCTCCCCCATGGAAGCACCAGACTTACCTGCTTGCAGGGATTATCCGGCAGGAGACGTGACGCGGCGCTACTGCCAGCAGAACACCGCCAGGCCGTATCATGGATCATGATACGGTCTGCGGCGGTCTACTGACGTGGTGCTGCTGCTGCTAGCACAGTGCCACCTTACCGCCGTCCGCCGCCATGACCGTATCCAGCTACGGTCATAATATGGTGGATGGTAGGTAGCCGCGGCGACGGTGTTTTGGCAGCCGTCGCCGCGGCATTAGGCGGTCATTACCGGCAATGTCTTAATGAGGGCCATAATGTTTCTCTGAGGTAAAATCATTAGTGTAAACATACACAAATACTACCTAGTGTTCTCTAATCCTAATGTCGGATAATATGGGTCACCAATCAGGTAACTATAAACATGCCCGTACCAGGGTAGAAAGGTGAATCAACAGCCCTCCTTTGGTTCTGCCTGAATGTGAATATCTAGAAGGCAAGTGAAAATCCATACCCATTAATATGAGAGGGTTCTAAGACCCAGGTTTTATGAAAACTGGATGAGATACCCCACAATAAAATGTCACCAGTTTTCGTAGTTCAGTTTTTCAAGCACACAAAATTCTAATAAAGAAAACCCAATTTGGGCAGAGAATTATTAACGGGGGTACCCTCCACTGTTTCACAGGTTGTCAGCCAAGTTTACAAACCAAACCAATGGGGCAGACGTTTTAGGTTGTAAGAGATGCCTAGAGACGCTGCCTTAGTACAATGGTGCTTCCCTCAAGCATGCATATTAATAGCAGTGACATGTCTGGGCCCATCCGCACAGCTAAACCCAGTGCCTGCACCACATCCATGTTGCCGGTGTCAATTGGCTTATAGGCCGAGTCATTGTGTGGAATTAAGCCCACTCAGACATGAAAAGCTATTTTCTGTAGGATGGTTAAGCTCTGGCTGAATAGGATTGTACAGATTGGGCTGATAGGGACCACTATTGCTCGGATCATAATCCTGACATTTGTAAAGGAAGCCCACAGGGACCACACTGATCTGTGAGTGATTTAGAGTGAAGAACTCAGCCTCCCTAAAACCCCTGAAACCAATTTAGAAGATCTAACATTTAAAACCACACAGTCCCCTGGACATGATCTTTCCATTTTCCTCACCCAGGCCACTTGCTACACCATTAAAAAGTAGTTAGATAAATCATGATTATGTCCAACCTTTTACCTCAACTAGTGCACAACCTTGTTTTTGAGGACAGTCCTGTTTTCTCTCTGCCCGTGGACAAGGAGCAGGACTCTAATTAGGACCAATAGATAAGGAGTAGCCTCAGGAGGAAGGTCCAAGTGATTTGAGTGTCTATTATCTGAAGTTTCAGACCTACCAGAGTCAATAGAGCTTGCCTTTGAGTGAGAAACTTTCTTAAAGTCATTTCTCTGGTGTTCCTTCTGAATTGAGTGTGGAGGGTCCTGAGCTGCCACCCCAGATAATATATTCATTTGTGTCCCCTTCTGCAAACAAAATGTGACCATAGTAACCAACGCCGCAATAGGGCAAGTGGGCAAGAACACCCGCTGCAGATTTTTAACAGCACCTAAACAAGAAGTAACAGTGTGACTTCCTCACTGCTGCCACCTCTGTTTTTGAGGTGGTGGGGGGCTATTGTTAAACAGACCAGGTGATATAGCTTTGATTGGGAGAGGGTCGCTAATAACACATGCCTTCCCCCTTTCAGTGTCTGCTAGCTCCCTGTCCATGGAACTTCGGACCATTAGAGGTAGTACGCAAAACTTCCTCGTGTGGAACTCAGCATTAATATCATGGTAGGTGGCTTCAGTCCAGTCCATGACTCTACTTTGCTGATCTCTTTGTTTAAAACGACCAAATATCCGAACACAAAGGGCCTCATTATGACATTGGCGGCAACATACTGTCGCCGTGGCTTCCAACCGTCCATGAATTATGACCGTAGCCGGAATTCCGCTAGAAGAGTCTGTCTCCTGCCAGAGGGCCCCCTGCAAGCAGGTAAGTTGGGTTCTCCAACAGGAGATGGGGCTGGAGGGTGTTGTGTGTGGCTGTGTTTGAATGCGTACATGCGTGTGTGCATGAGTGGGTGTGTGTACGTGCATGTTGTGTCGTGTGATTGCATGTGTGCCTGGATGTATGTTTGTGAGTGTTGCTGTGAGTGTGTATGAATGTATGCATGCGTGGGTGAATGTGTATGCATGTGTATGTGTGTGTATGTGTGTATATGTGGGGGGTGAGAGGGGAGGGGTGAGTGCAGACTCTGGTGTGGGGGATGGGGGCGGGGAGACCCCTATCAGTGCCAAGGAAGGAATTCCCTGGCACTGATAGTGCCTACCGCCATGGTTTCCGTGGCGGTACAGAAACCACAGAAACCATTGCGGTGGGCAGGGTCAAAGTGCCATGGGCAGCCTAGTGATGGCCGCAGGGCTGGAGACTGTAGTCTCCAGCCTGGCGGTCGTTAACACCGTGGCGGTCGGTGTGCTAACTTGGCGGTTTGGCTTTGGCCAAACCGCCATTGTCATAATAGTGGAGGTATGTACCGCCAGCCTGTTGGCAGTAATACCTCCACTATTACAGCGACCGCCGGGGTCGTAGTGACCCCCAAAGTTTGCTACAGTGTCAGTCATAGTACCTGATTTTACAGTGGCAGCGGTTATGAGTTTCCTCTTGCTCATTTTCCTTTAAATACCAGAATGCTGGGCTAAGACAGCTGGCCCAGTCCAGCCTCCTCCAGGCTCTTGGCCCACACCGTGCCAGGGACTTCCATGTGTCCTGTGTAGCAGGATTGAAAGGCGCTCTAAGTACCGTCACGACAGAACTCGGTAACGTCTACAAAACCACAAATGCAACAAACGACAAGGCGAGAAAACAGCGTAAAGTCTGACCTTTATTAATTTCTCTTTCCATAATGTACAAACAGGTAATAAAAATAGGATATTTCCACACTTTCTCTAATAAAGATCTGGAGAAAGAAGAGGTTCTCTTCGGTATGTGCGCACACAGGATCAAAAGGAAGCAGTCCTGGCCAGGAGAGCCCAGCCAAGTCTGATTTCCAATGCAAGAAAAGTCAGTACCAAAAAACAGGAATTCAGCCTTCGGCAAAGTACACAAACCCACACACTATTTTTTTAAAACAAACAAATACATATATATATTTACTTATATGTCACATTCTACAGCTCTAACAATTATTCTCTTGTGCAGCCAAAGCGGATTCCTATCAGCAGTGAAAGTAAAATGCAAGGTTTAAAAAGAAAAAGAAAATGTTTAGTAATTCTGGTATGAGCCACAGAAGCTCTCTCCTAATGCTAGTGCACGTCCCAAGTTGTGTCGGTATTGTCCTGTTAGCCTGCTCCAGACCAGACAAGCTCCTCATAGTTTAAAATCCTGTGATCTTCTCATCTTCCATCAGGTAATCAATCACTTGGGTTGCTCTACATGGACAAATCCACCTATATTACAACATACTACATAAAATCCTGAACAGAGCAATGGAGGAGCCAGCAGCATTTCAGGTAGAAACAGGCCTTTGCCTCAGATCAGGACAAAGGTTTAAGAACAGAAGTCCAAGTAGGCTGCATTCAGTATCTACCACAAGAAAGAGCACCCAAACAATGACAATAATAGCATATATTTAAAACTATGTGCCATTTGATGAGAAACATATTTTTTTAAAGATTGAGATTCATGAGATAGCTGCTATCCAATGGTTTCTGAAACACAAGTTCGAACAACGTATACAAGAAGTGTGAGGAATGCTATAAAGGACCAAGGGGAAATTGAATCACAGGGACCGGCAGAAGACGTGATCATCAACGTCTAGGTGGTACAATTTCTTGCACAGAAAGAGATGTTCACTGAATGAAGGACTCCTCTAAATGCACATATTCGTTCACATGGGTAGGTGTAAAGGACATGAACTGTCAGTCATAATTTTTTTGCTCGTCAGTCTCTGGATGAGCTCCAATCACCCAACTTTTTTATTTGCTCCACCTCCTCAAGAGGCAGATTTCCTCCCCTAACACTATGTGCAGTGACCACAGCAATCACAGTTTCCATATTTTCAAATAGCCCTCTACCCCTGGCTACTGACTACCTTCTCATATGTTTTAAGTAGCTGCATCAGCTGTTGACAGAGTTTGCAGGCATGATCAGCTGACCACAGCCCAAGATATTGCAACATTCACTACAAGTAGGCTATAACAGTTTCAACTTAAAACTATGCTCCGGTGAGATCTATGATGGAAAAGTAATGCTTGCGCTACCTGTTTCTCAAAAACCTATCACAAACAAATAGCAACATTATGTCTCACTTTTCACATCAGTAAAATTATATCACTCAAGGCTAAGGCTGTGCCTTAGTGATAAAGGTGTAGACGAGCCTTTCCAGACTGGCCTTGGCAGAAAAGCCTTGTCCCCTTTAGCCTGCGGTCCGACAGTGCTTAACTCTCCAGAGGACAAGGGAATATCACGAAAGCATAAGAACTGATATGAGCACCAAGGTGAACAGTGTGAGCAGATCAGCAATGTGCCCTTCCTGTACCGCACCCCTCTGCAGGGAATGAGTTACAAAGCCACTGCTGTCATACATTGTGACTATGTGTATAAAACTGAATTGTTAGGTTTTGGAAAAGAAGTACTGAAGAACTTAACATGTACACATTGCAAGTCTGTATCTTTAATGAAAAGCTGCTTTTTTTGGAGCACAGGCCGACGGCTCCAGTCATCGGCTGAAGCGGAGAAAAAGTAACAATCTGAACAAAAAACAAATACTGAAATGTATGGCAATGTCAAGAACAAGGAGGTGCTGAGCACGCCTCAGTGGCAGCAGACCAATAGTGCGCTGATTGCCTACCCCTTGGGGGGTGGTGTACAGGGAGTTTACCGAAGAATGAGACATTCTTCTAGTATGACTAGACTACAGTATGGGGCCATAATAATCTAATCAAAAAGACACTTTCTAAAGCAGGTGCCAGCAACCTCATTGCCACTATTCCCACATATTAAATACTGGTAAACCAGTTAAAGTGCTGCAAATAGGGCAGCTTTCTTGGAACATTATTTCATTCTTGTGTAACGTTTTTGCCATTTTATCTCTGTCCTGCAAAATAAAAAATACGTTGGCCATCAGACGGCAGTGCGTTGATAATCTGTCATGCACATTTCCCTTATTGTCCATGAAAAACGGAGTTCCTGAAGTTAGAAGCTACAACTAAACAGAGTCCTAATGTATTAAGTCACACGAGGACGGCAAGACCTATCCTGTAAGCCTATCTCTCCTTACCAATAACTGCCAGATTTAATCCAGTCTGCCCAGCTCCCTGCTAATGAAGACCATCCGTTCAGTCAAAATGAATGATTGGTGATATTTAGTAAGCGCTGCTCACACTGACATCACTTGGAATGTGTCTTACCAGTGTGCATTTTCACAGCTTTTCTGAGGTGGTCATGGAAGAAGTGCCTTAAGTCAACTATAAAGCGTTTTAATATGACTGACCTAAAAAAATCCATTCTATCTATTAAAATAAATTTAACATGAAGGGTTCAAAGACAAAGTTTCTCTTGACTTCTGAGATCCCAAGTTACGTCATACAAAAATATCCTAATGACCAGTGAGATTACGGCCAGAATATTAATAGATATGAACATCAAAAAAGCCAATAGAGACCTTGTAGCCTCTAAGACATGATCTTTCCTGCCCAATTCAAATAACAATTGACTGCAACGTGAAGCGGAAAGATTGTGAGTCCCTCATACAATTACAGTAAATTTGACTGACACCAGCTTCCACCACCAAAGTCCTGTGAGAAGAAAGAGGCCATAACTTGTCATGCTGGTGGAAACAGCTGCCAATGTACAAATCAATGTAATTTTTGAGGGACGCGAGATTGAAAGTAAAAATCCAAGTTTTTAACTTTGATAGAAACAGGAAGATTCTGACCAATTAGTTAATAAATCTGTAGAGATGCCAGGCCAGTCCTATCTTTAGTACAAAATAATAATTGCCTTGTTTTTCAAACTCTTAAGTACAAATACATTTCCACACCCATTCCTCAATTTCTGCCCACTTCCCAGCATGAGAAGTGGCAGGCCATGTCAGTATATGCAACTACCTGCACAGCAGGACTACTAAATCTACCCAATCTGCCCAACTCCTGCAAGCGAGAGATGGCAAGCCCATCAGAGTCTGCCAGGACCATGCAATCTGTCTAGTTTCTGTAACAGAGGACTGCCAGAAAAATCCAGTCAAACTTTCACTCACAACCACAAACACAATTTGAACCTACGCTTTGTGCACAAGAGTGATAGGGAAGTTGTGCCACAGAGAAGAGCAAAGACAAGAAATGCCCAAGGCACCAATGGAAGGAATGGCTATGGGAGAAGTGCAATATTGTAGTAGGGCACAAAGGACAGGACAAGAAAATAAGATGGAACAAAGGGCAATAATTTAAAAAAGGTACAAGGGAAAATGGTACAAGAGTACACAGAAGCAGCAGGAAACAAAGGGAGTAAAAGGGCTACAAGGACAGAAAAACACAAAGGGGGTGCTAAAAGTAGGATGACGTTAAACGCCAGAGCACGTTGCCAGTGCCAGAACAAAAAGGCACCTAAAGCAGGAGGATATAAGATATTGGTGGTGCCAAAGGAAGGAATACAGAGGATGAACAGCACCATGCTAAGGAGTTTTATATGGGCTAGTAGCAGAAACCTCCTGAAGGCAGAGTCCCAAGAGCTTTGGTAGCAATGATAAGGATGCATCAAGTGTGTGTGGCACCAAAGGCAGATGAAAACAAACGTGGCAGAGGAATTAGGGCAAGAGGTTGCCAATAGCATAAGGGGGCCAAGGGCCAGACTTGTTCCAGAATCAAAGAAAGCTACAGGGACAAGAAAGCACAACAACCGTGGCCCGTCCTTTGGGGATGAGGGGCCACGTCCCCTCACCTTTTGCCCCTCATGAAGAGCGCCTGTTAGGCTTAGCAAAGGTCAGTCTGACAGACTCTTCATTTTCAGATCAGGCAAGAGATCACAGCTCCTATGGGCAGCAAAGGTGCCTCGAGGCCCTCCCCCTCGGTGACGAGGCAAGCGTAACCCATTGACTGAACTGGGCACGTCAGGTTTAAGCCCTGACATGCGCAGGACGAGTGTCAATCAGTGACACCTTGTGGATGTTCATGTGTGTACGAGTGTGAATGAATGACTGTGAGTGTGAGTGTGTATGTGTCTCCCGCCCGCCCCCCTCCCTCCTAAAATTACCAGCCACCACTTAAGCACAAATACCCAAGATGTATCAACACAACAAGGTCTAAGGTGTTTCAACAGAGGAGCACACGGCAGGCGAATGGGAATCTTGTGCAACAGGTCAGCAAGAACACAGCAGGGACAGATGGTCAGCAGTGGGCTGAATACCCGTAAAGCACTAAGGAGTGAGAGGAACTAAGGACAGTTAGACAGACAACATGGGCAGAATGGCACCAAGAGCAGATGCCTACTTAGAGCAGACGAGCAGCAATGACATCAAAATGACAAAAAAATACACCACCCTGGGCTTGAACAGCCAGGCAGGAGGTATCTTGGACTGTTCACAGACAAGAAAGGACCAGGGAAGAGCTTTTAAAAAAAGATTAGGAGGACTCAATAGGTAAAGTCCGGGACAGCAGTTGGCTACAGACAAAAGAGCACAAATGACAGGAGGTTGCCAAGGGCAAAGAACACTAGGGACAGAAGCCTGTCTGGTGCAAGAGAATATAGAAAGAGCAAAAATGAACCAAAAAGAGGGCAAAAGGCACTAATGGCAAAAGGGGCCAGCAAGCAAGAAGAAAGAGACAGAAACCTGTCTGGTGCAGGAGAATACAGAAAGAGCAAAAAGGAACCAAAAAGAGGGCAAAAGGCACTAATGGCAAAAGAGGCCAGCAAGCAAGAAGAAGAAAATCAATGACAAAGGCACATCCATATGAGGGAGGTGGAAAAGCAGAATAGGCTAGGAAACCTCTTTGGGCAGGAGGGTAAAATGTCAGAAAGGGTGCGAAGGATAGGTGGAGGGCACATTACTGGATTGCAGCTGTATGCTGCCTTCTAGTGCAGCACCACACTCTTTCTTATTGTAACAGGCTAAGAGTTTTACGAGGTACTTCAAACATTTTAAACAGGTAAAAATGCACAATTTAAGTGTTTTATAGACAGTCTTAGCTGCCACAGCTCTAGTCATAAGCTTGTTACACTAGAGGATATCTTAAGTGGTACACAACAGACATTATCAAACTAAGCTCTAACCAGCATTTGCCTTTTTAGCCTGAAATTCCAGGGCTGATGAGGTCTTAACTGAAGCCACCATTAATGCAACCCAGAACCACAGGAGTGAGCAGGGCCAATACATGCTGAGTCCAGATGTACAAATATTTACTTTTTCGTTAGTGATGAACAATTTTTATATCAGGCTAATAAACTTAAAACTTTGCTAATTTACCAGAAAGTGAATTATGGGGGTTTACTTTCTGTGTTTATAGTTTGAAACCACAACGGACCATTTCTTGTAACTATTTTAATAATATTTTTTCCTTTAAGGAACTTAATAATAATTGCAATTTTCTTACATCAAATTTATTGTGGAGCAAAGGTTTTGCCACAGTTCACCTAATTCGCTTTTGAGCAAATTACCTCCTTCTGGTTTCTGTGGCAGCAACTACCACAATCGTCATGTAAATGAATATGCTGCATTATGCCACTGAACATCCTTCATACCCAAAGTGCCTGGCTCGTAACAACTAGACTGCACAATGTCAGATTCAGGGCCAACAACGGCGTCTTGGGAAGAGCCATTTTACTGCACTTACTGTTTCTGCAGGTCTGTAGTAAAGAAAGGACTTGATTCACTGTAACCATGTTCAAAGGGCAAGATTAGTAGGGATAACATATCTTTCACTGCTTCTAAAGCTTGGCAATTTCTGGAATCCTTAGCTGCTTTAGGACTAGCCAACACTAATACCTCACGATTCAGAAACTGTTGCTTATGGTGAATAACCAATACCATGAAAAGCGCCACAGGCAGCTTGCAATGTTGCCTCAGAAAATGCCTGGAGTTCAAAATGTACCCAGACATTTCAAAACCAAGCGGTACAGGAAGGAGGCAAGCTGCTCAATAAGACAAACAAGAAGTGAAGGTCAACTTACAAAAATAAAACCACAGTTATCATTGCATGTCCTCCCTAGGCATGCTGGGCCATGCCTAAAAGAAAGGGTCTGTGCATAAAGTGCATTTATTGTCAGGATGCATCATCTGACACCTATGTGTCAAGCTTTTTCTGATCAAGGTGGCAAGGGACACTCCGGTGCTCTGTGCCAGATCTAGTTGACATGATCCAAAAATGTCCACATCTTGAGAGCGTCCAACTTCATGAAGCCTAGTCACAGGTACAGAACCAGCTATTTTTGGTTCAACTAGCCTACTCGGAGCACACAAATTCAGAACCAGTGCTGGGGGCTTCAGTACGCCAACTCTCTGGGTAACTGCAAACCAAGATGCAGGAGGAAGAAGAAGCGCAAGACATCCATGATGATCAGTATTTGTTGATCCCGAAGATGCGGACACCATGCAGCTGCGGCAGCTTGGGGATGAGTACGCTCATCAGGGATGCAGTGTTGATGAGAAAATGTATCCGGTCGTACCTTGTATAGAAGCTAGTGAGAAAATACCTGAAAAAGGAGAGAGAAAGATGTGATTATAACTGGGACTAATCAGGAAACCTGTCTCTGGTGTGAGAAAAGTATACTTGCTCACCACCCAGTAATGTAGCAGCACCCCACTTAATTAATTCACGTATCTAGTAAGTCCACAACGAGGCCCCTCTCCTCCATCCCAAGCACCTAATATCACATATCTAGCCCTCAATGTACATCTGAAGATGAAGGGGTGGCAAAAGGCACAAGTTTTCACTCAGTGAATACTTAATTTGCATCAAGACAAGAAGTATTGTATCATTTGTATAGGGCTTACTACCCCCTACGTGGGGCACTGACACATTTATACAAATGGAGAGCAAGTTACACAATTTATGGTATCTGATCTGAAGGGTGCTGTCTTTGGTTTGACCTAGGTAGGAAGCGTAGTCAAGTAATGGGACTCAACATCTTACACTGTGATGGGTGAAGGAATGTGAGAGACAGACACAGATATTATAATTAGAATAAGGACTAACACATGTAGGCAGCTACAGATCGCCAGCCTAGTGACAGGACCAACGTAATGCTGTATGTCTGTACACCACAAAAGGAAGGTAACCAGAGAAGGCCCAGTAATCCATATGGCAACATAAGCCAGGCAGAGATATTGTGAATGAGTAAAAGGATGCAAAAGGAGCAAGAATGGCCACAGCATGGCACAGATTTGATAGCTCTCATTTTGTTCACTCTTAGCCCAGACCTTCTCTGAAAGAACCTCCTATATACGACTCCAAAAGTTAATTCTTGTCCAATGCTCTCTAGCTGGTCTCTTTCCACTCCCTCTTCCCTCCTACCATTAACTCTGCTCTCACTTCTATCAAGAGTCATTTAATGAGAAAGAATAATAGCCAATAAGGTATAATATTCTGTCCTAGATAATTCCTAATTCACCCTCTTTGAAAACCAGCAGCGGTCACCAGAGTTTGTTGTATGAGTGGATACTAGAGATCAAGTCTGCCATGGGAGAGCAGTCTTTGCCAGCCTTGTTTATTCAATAAACCTGGTCTTGAGTCCTGTAGGCATATCAAACTACTGTGTAGTACCTTAAGGCTGGCCACAATCTCTTGGTCTAGCCTTGCTGATTCCTGGACACATGGCTCTATCCTGCTGACCCTTCCCACCGTGCAGTTATGACCCACAATATGCCTTTATTGGCATTAGAAGATGAAAGTATGCCAATACCTGTCACCAGGGAAAACCAATCTATTCCCTACCTCTTTAAGGCTGGTCGCAATGTCTCCAAGCGATTTCCGACCCTTTGGAGTATAAATGAGTAACCAACATATTTGTTCCTCTGAATGTTTCTCTTCTGAGCTTTGAGAAGTAAAGTCCATACTATAAATATCACTTTAAATGTGGTGCTTTGCATAATGCTCTTTAGATGACCTTTTGGGGAGGATGCTTCCATGATGGTGATTTAGCTGACAGCAATATAGCAGAAGAAGTGTCCCAAATAGGTTTGGTAGAACCTATTTAGTAGGTAATGTGTAGCCTGGACCAGGCAAGGTGTGACACAAATGAGTAAGGATATGGTGTGAAAAGAAAACACATAGCACACATGCGAAAACAGCATAGCACAGACAACACAGGAAATTATGTGGGACACAATCTAAAATTGTGTGCAATAACTTAAAAGAGTTGTGTTGAGTGGAAGAGATACCAACAGAATTAGGTGTGACAGCAATCAAAAGAAGTCTTGTTAGAAATGCGGGTCTCTGGTTGGCAGTCAGTATAAACTCTGTCCAAGCAGGGACCCTCACTCTAGTCAGGATAAGGGAGATACACACCTATGATAACCCCTGCTCACCCCCTTTGTAGCTTGGCACAAGAAGTCCGGCTTATCTCAGAATGTAAAGTATGTGTTCCAACACACACATTATTACAGGGAAAAGACTACAAAATAGAAACCACGCCAGTTTAGAAAAATAGCCAATATTTATCTAAATCAAACAAGACCAAAATGACAAAAATCCAACATACAAGTAAAGTTATGAATTTTTAAAGATGGAACTTCAATATAGCGCTAAGAAACACAAATGTTTAGAATTGGTGATATCACGGCGTTGTGACGGAGTCGTTCCCAACAATCTGACGCTAATGGTGCCGGTCACGGAGTCACATGGACCACCAGGTACAGTACCTTGCGAAAATGAGGAAACAAGCCGGTGCACGGAGTCAGGATAGAGGCCTGGCAGGATCCGGTGCGGCGGAGCGAAGGAGTCGGAACCTTGCTGCGGAGCTGTGGAGGTGAAGAGGTGGCGGTGCAAAGCTATGGATCTGCGCACTTCCCGTGGGGTCCATATTCGGCGGGCACGGCGTGGTGCTGCGATGTCGGGTTTCACGGACGTCGGTGACATGGCACTTCGGACTCACAGATTTGTGGACTTCAGCAAGGCTGCGGTGATGTTGGGCCTGTGGTGTCATTGGACTCCAGTGAAGACCACGGCTTTAGTTGCAGGTGGCGTTGCGGAATCTGGCAGTGGCGTCAGTCCTGAGTCGTCCAAAGTCGGTGCACTTGGTTTTTCACCAGCTTCTCCTTTCATGGGCCCAGGGACTGGATTATGCACCACTTGGCAGGGTAGGAGTCTCAGCAGAGAGTCCAGGTGCTGGTAGACGAAGTCTTTGATGGCCCTGGCACTTCAGAACCGGGGGCAAGCTCAATCCAAGCCCTTGGAAACACTTCACAAGCAGGAATATACCACAAATTCCACTCTTTGTCCTCTTTCAGGCAAAAGCAGCAACTGCAGGCCAACCCAGCAAAGCACATCACAGGCAAAGAAGCAGTACTCCTCCTCCAGCTCTTCTCCTTGGCAGAGGTTCCTCTTGGTTCCAGAAGTAATCTAAAAATCTGGGGTTTTGTGCCCACTACTTATACCCCTTTCTTCCTTTGAAGTAGGCAAACATCAAAGGAAAGTCTCTGTTGTTCACAGGATCCTGCCTTGCCCAGGCCTGGCTCCAGACTCACACCAGGGGGTTGAAGACTGCACTGTCTGAGGGCAGGCACAGCCCTTTCAGGTGTAATGGACCACCCCTCCCTCCACTCTAGCCCAGATGACCCATCAGGATATGCAGATTACACCCCAGCTCCTTTTGTGTTACTTTCTAGTGGAGATTCACAAACAGCCCAACAGTCAGTCTGACCCAGACAGGGAATACACAAGCAGGCAGAGTCACAGAATGGTTTAAGCAAGAAAATGCCCACTTTCTAAAAGTGGCACTTTCAAACTGACAATCTAAAAAACAACTTTACCAAAAGATGTATTTTTAAATTGTGGGTTCAGAGACCCCAAACTCCCAAACATCTGCTCCCAAAAGGAAACTGCACTTAAAGGATATTGAAAGGCAGCCCCCATGTTAGCCTGCGAGAGAGATAGGCCCTGCAACAGTTAAAACCAAATTTGGCAGTATTTCACTGTCAGGACATGTAAAACACATCAGCACATGTCTCACCTTTAACATACACTGCATCCTGCCCATGGGGCTACCTAAGGCCTACGTTAGGGGTGCCTTACATGTACCAAAAAGGGAAGGTTTGGGGCTGGCAAGAGGGGAAAACACTTGCCAGGTCGAATTGGCAGTTTGTAACTACACACACAGACACTGCAATGGCAGGTCTGTGCCATGTTTACAGGGCTACTCTTGTGGGTGGCACAATCAGTGCTGCCGGCCCACTCGCAGCATTTGATTTACAAGCCCTGGGTACCTCTAGTGCACTTTACTAGGGACTTACTAGTAAATCCAATATGCCAATCATGGAAAAGCCAATTACACATAAAATTTACACAGGGAGCACTTGCACTTTAGCACTGGTCAGTAGTGGTAAAGTGCCAGAGTACCAAAACCAGCAAAAACAATGTCCAGCACACAATCACAACATGAGAAGCAGGGGCAAAAAAGACAGGGGAGGCCATGCCAAGGATGCCAGGTCTAACAAGTCTTTAACACAGTAAAATGTGTTGTGGGTCAAAAAGACAGTAAAGGTGAACTGTAGACTAGAAGAGGAATGGCACATAAATTATTCCGTCTAGTTAGGAAGAAGTGTGTTTTAGACCGTATGAAGTATGGTTTAGACCAGAAGAGATTCTTTCTGGATGGGAAGAAGTGTTGTTCATATGGACAACTGTTGTTTGACACACAAGAAAGGGTGTAGACCTGGCATGAAGAGGTGTGGCATTGATCGGATATGATGCATGGCACACAGAAGTGGTAAGGCAATACAGAAAGCTGCTATGAAGAAGGGTGTTGCAGGCAGGACGATTTATAATGCAGGCAGGGCACAGTTCAAAACAGAAAGGAAGAATTGTGCCACAGCAAGAACAGCAGCACAGACAGAAAGAGGTGCAGGATACAACAGAAATGGAGTACCACAGGCAGGAAAACGTGCTGTGCTGAAAAGAAGAGGTCCAGGCAAAAAAGGCATGACAGCAATTGGAATGTGTTCTTCTAATACAAAGAAGCTTAGTTAACACAGGAAAATATTCACACAGACCGGAATAGAAGTAGCACACATATGAAGCTGTGTCAAGGAAAGAGAAAAAGGAGTGGCTAGAGAGAAAATGGTGAATTACAGATCAGGAGAAGTGAGGCGCAAACCAGAAAACCTGTGTGACAAAGACAGAAAGTGTGTGGACTAGATAGTCAGAGGTGGATTCTTGAAGCCTGGCTTAGGCCAACAGATATGTATTTCAAACAGAAAGAGTTGTTGTGCAGATGGGAAAGAGAAGCACACATATTGGAAGATAGAAAAGGGCATGGCATAGATAGGAGGTGGTGTGTGGGAGGCTGGAAACGGTGTGGTATATAGAAAATGTTTAGCACGGACAAGTAGTGTGATAAGAAGAGAGGCCATACAGATGGGGACTGGTGCAGTGCAGGTAGGACAAAGTGGGGGGCAGTAAAAAAAAAAAGAATGCCACAGTCAGAAAGAGGTGCGGCACAGACAGAAGCGGTGTGGCACACAACAAAAATTAAATGGTATAGACAAGAAAAGGTGATCCGCAGAGGAAGAGGTGCAGATAAACAGAGGTGTGATAGGTATCATGAGGTCCAAATATGAAGTGGTGTAGTCTGCATTGAACAAGATGTAGCAGAGACTGAAAGTAAAATGGCACAAACAGGATGTGGTGTTTCAAGCAGATGGGAAGACAAAAAGTGGAGTCACACAAACAGAAATATTAACAGCATAGAAAAGAAGGGTGCAGATCAGACTGGATGAACAGCAGAGCACTGAAAAAGAAGTACAAAGCAAACCAAAAGAGGTGCGTCTCTGTAGACAGAAAGAGGCGCGTCACACACAGAAAGTGGGCTAGGGCAGATGTAATTAAGCCCAGTGCAGACAGGAAGAACGACGACACAGACAGAAAACGTTGTGACACTGGTAGGAAAACGTTTGATCTAGGCCACCACAGTTTACTAATTTTAAAGCTACTAGTTTGTCAGGTCTTGCGGCCTCCTACCCAGTAACTAGCATAGTGCAAACCTAAAATAGCTGTCTGCATCAAATATTTATTTGGTTTTCAAACATGTTATGTGGAGACCAGTAAGCCACCATTTATAGGTGTCGCTTACAGGCAATTTTTAGCTGTCTGCCATAGAATACCCATTGTGGACAATCCCAAAACTTACAATGGGGTTTGAGTCAGCCTCTTGCTGCTGACTGGTTGTTTTTTTTGTCAATTTATTTTGCTTGCTTCCTATTCAATGGCTTTCCTTTTTCTTGTATATGTTCCTGCCCTGGAGCATAGCTTCTTTATCATCCTTTTCACTGAATGACTGGTATTCTTCCACTGCTCACATTTAGGGTACTACTTTTTTCCTTTTGCAACATGGGTTACATATTAGTATCTTCCCAGAGGTGCAGGATTTAAATAAAGCAATGGCTATTGAACGGGAGATAAACTAACAAAGTTTGGTAAAAGTGATGCTGATATTTATTCTTCAAGCAGAGGTACAAATTGCTAAACTGCAACAGCAAATTGGGGATGTTAAATAGTACATTAAAAAGTGGGCTTTAATGAATTGAGCACAAACAAAATGATATGATGTTTGATCGTTATCCAAAGAAAAAGAAAAATGAATACCAGTTACTACAACATCATCTATCACAAGAACTGTTTTAGGTAAGTGTCACCAAGGTAAGAATGTCGTCTTTGTACATTAAGAATAACTAAAAGTTTCTTCAAATAATTTATGACTTTCTGCGGCAGGAAGATTATTTCCTAGTCACCATGGACGGTATGAGATTATATGGCTTCTCTTAAGATAAAAGAGAGAAACAATAATATTGTAACCTGGAAGTGGAGATTTGGAGGAGAAAGTACGATTGTGGGGAGTATTTTGAGTAACTCATAAGGAAAAAATAACTAATATGACAGCAATACCTGGAATCGCTCTTTAATTTGACAGTGACTGTTGGGAATTTTATTGTGGCCGTGTAAAGGACTATACATGAAAGTAGTGAGTAATTATTTTGCTAATGAAATAGAGCCGGCTGCTGTATTAGGATAACTGAACTATATGAATGATATTTTAAAGGTATATTAAAACGTGTTCTGCTGGATAAATACTTTTTAATACATAAAAACTTCAGTTGATATATGTAGGATGTTTTCAAGTATCTGATAAACTTCAAATACATTTGTGAAAGCAAATGATCAAATGTTATGTATTTTAATGAAAAGTGGAGCGAAATAAACGTGAATGACTGAGCAAAAGCATGCAATGAGACATTCGTGTTTCTATATTATTATAGTTATACCGAACCTTGGTATCCAGATATAAATAATGTCTTATTAAAATGTAAAGACAAGTCAATTAACCTGTTCATGAATCTAATTTGTTTTGTTTTATGATTTTTTCATTCTTGAGAAAACAACTAGATATTGCAAAACATGTTTTGGCTAAATGTATTGTGAATAATAACATACAAAACGTGTGAGTACAAAATGTTGAATTTATTCATGCTCGTGAATTTCTAAACACTACAAGCTGAAAAAATCTCAAACTAATTAGCAAATGATATGTTTGGTTGCCTCACTGGGCCAGAAGGAATACAGTTGACAGCATCTATAGTACAGTGTGACCAATCCATTTCAGCCTTATAAGTTTAACAAACGAACAAATGAACCAACCCATCTGTTGCACACACTATAGTGAACCTGACTGCCAAATGGTGTCTGTTTTATGAGAACCTAACCAGAAATTCCTTTTACAGTGGTGTAACATCACATAAATTACACCATAATGCCACATTGTGTAATTTCAAATCCATTTGGGATACAAATCTTAGTGCGGGAGCACAGGAAACATTGAAACAAACAGAATGCGAGAAGATGTTGTTTGTGGCACTTGTGCTTTTTGCACTAAAATATAGTGCTATATTCCAGATTTACTTTTTGTGCAATTGTTCTGAATGTCCGTAATTTTGCAAAAATAAATTATGAGTTGTGGTTGATGCTACTGGATCTTGGGGTGGGAGTGTCTTTAGTGAGCATTTTGCACTTGTTACATGTTGACCTAGCAGCGAAAATGCGCTTGGATAAAAATGGGGAAATAACTGAATTCTCCCTTAAGCGTGGAGTGTGTCAAGGCTGCATCCCGGCCGGCCCTGTTACTCTTTATCATCTATACAGACAACTTGAGTTTCCACTTGACCTCCGCTCCTTCAGATATCCCCAGATTACCCATACCCAGGTGCCTGGACTGTTGTATGCTGACGATGCACTTCAAACACCTTAGGGGCGCTCATGGACCACTTTGCCTCCTTTATGAGTTGTCTGGATTTGATTGCAAAATTCAGAAAGTCACACATCAAGGAGAGTGGTCCTGGCAAAATGAATATTCCCAGGATTTCCACTAGAGGGCAATCATTCAGTAGTGTGAAGTACTTTAGCTACTTAGGAGCAGTCTTTAACTCCAAGGGTTCGTGGCAACCGCCGCTAAATAGCTCTTGACTGAAACCTAGCAGAGCTTCTGGTGCAGTTTTTAATCTAACAAGAGTCACAGGGAAGGGATCTATCTCCCCTCTTCTAAGTGTTTACAAAGCCCAGTGCGTTCCTGCAGCTTTATACGGTGCTGAGGTTTGGGGTTATAGTAACGTTTCCCCTCCCTTCAAATCAAGGAAAACCGTATATGCCGAAGGCTTTTGTATCTACCTCCCTCCAGCTCCAAATTTATCATGCACTAGGAGTTAAATTAGCAGTATATATCAGATAAAGTAAACTTGGTGCCCCTGTTACTGTAGGTTAGCGTGTGGCTTAATTCTGAGGCTTCTTTATGCATAGATATTATTAATGACTGTCTCAGTTTCGCCCAGGGTTGTACAATCCCATGTCTAGATTATCTTTAAAAACCTTTCATGCATTGGGATTGTCTGCGCTGCTCACAACTCCTTTGGCCATCGAAAGGGCCAACAAGCTAAGGGTTAAGCGCCACTTCTCAGAGTTTTGCATGGAAAGCAGCCTGCATACTGTATTAACAAAGAATTCTGTGCAGGGTTTTTATAGATCTTTGGCATCAGCATGATCAGCCTTGTACCTGACCATAGACCTCATGCACTGGGAAAGATCCCTTTGCTTCCGTATTAGAGCAGGAACAGTCTGGCGGCTCTTGTGTTTTTGAGAGGACTACAGCGCTTTGTGGGGTCCTGATTTGTCCTGCCCATGTGATGGCTTAGCAGAACAAACGTTGCTGCACTTTGTTTTATTTTTTAACTCTCTGTTTCAACACTTTCTGAAACCGTTTTTAAACAGTTTGGGTCATAGGAAATGTAGAGAAGCACTATTCCATCTGCAACTACTGAACAGACAAGATATATGTGTAGGAAACTGGGTTCTGGTTGCAGTACCCCTCCCCCACGTTTCCCCTGGTTTTTGATGCAACTCTGACTGACGTGCACTGGGTTCCTGCTGACCAGGTCCCCAGTGCCAGTGTTCCTTCCCCAAAACAAGACACCTGGTCACTTAATACCCAGGTGGTCAGGCACCACTGCAGCCTAGTGAAAACGTTGCTTACTGTGCTGATTTCTCAGAAACCTTCACATCTATGCAGCCCACAAAAAAATCCATAGAAAGACTACTGCGGTCTCTTCAGGACACATCTAACCAACTGGAATAGATCCCGATCTACTTCCGAGGAGCAAAGGCATTAAACCCTTGTTGGTTTGCAAACACCGACTGTCATTTTTATGTGCATCTCTGTAGTCATGGATAGCCATTCCGCTGTCCATGACTTACTCTCGTATGTAGCAGTTTATATTTAGACTAACTTCCCAGTAATCTTTTGTATTGGAGTCACACATATAGTGATTATCATTAGTAAACTGGCATATTTATTGATGTACACTGCCATGGAACATAAGTCATATGTTGGGTAACGTTTAATTTTTTGCTTGTATTTCATAACAATAGAAAATATATTCAACATTATCCTCCTCCCAGGACGTTTTAGTCCTCATCCAAGAATCTGTGTGAATGGACCAAGCCCAGTTTGTGGCCTTCAAACTCTAGAATAAACTTCCTATTAATAACAAACCCTCACTTACACTGAGGCGATTAAATATGATTTCCTTGTGAGTACTCCACACAGGTGCAGGCTTCTCACTAATTACTGCCTACAGATGGGTTCCATATACCATGCTATAGAAATGTTTATATTCCATTATTCATTTGTTTATTTTATTCTCGGCAAAGCAGCTGCACAATGAATTTGTGTGAGCAATGTGGTGGCCACCAAGGACAGCGTGCTTCATTGCCTTCGCAACAGCGTACCATGTCCACAAAACTCTAAATCAGACCCTTTCTTTTTTGAAGCTTGCCGACATCCATCCATAATCCATCCATGAATGAGAGTAGAGATGTGGGGAAGAATTCCAAGAGAGCCTTTATCAAAAGTGGGTACTGTCAGCATATGTACATTGAGCCCAGTCCCGATGTGCTCAAAGGGTAGAACAAGAGCTGCAAAACAGAATTTGTCCACAGGGAAACTCTTTCAGAACTGTGAAAGCTGTCAAACTGTTGCACACCCTAAAAGATAGTTCCTACAAAATGAGGCATACAAATTGTAAGAGAAAAAAAAAAAAACTTCAAAGTCAGAGAATTTCAGTTATTGGTTTAGCTACAACATTATTGTGTGAATATGTTGACGATGGCAGCCAAGATTTACAAGGACAACCCATGTTTGGCTGATGACTACGGATGTTTTCATCCTTAATTTTCACATTACATATTTGTTGTCAATTTTTCAAAATCTATTATTAGTTAGTCCTTACAGCACAACAATGTTTTACAATAATATGGCCAGGAGGTTGTTACTTGTTTCAGTGTGTGTTGAATCTAAGTTCATGTCGGGTAGCTGCTTTACTTCGCTATGCAGTACTGATATTGTTGCTAATACAATAATTGTTTTGTTAAACGTTGAGGGAGGTTTGATTAAATGTGTGGCAAAAGGAATACTTGGTATACAAAAAGAACAGTTGACAGGATTGTGCAAAAGTTTCCATATCGGACCTCTTAACGCAACTTCCTGAAATCTGCAAGCATTTGTAAGCCTGTCTGAGTGCTGCTATTATTTCCAAAAGTAAACAAAATAATTTCTTATTATCTTCTAATAATGCACAATAGACTGCTAGGTCAGAGAAAGACTAAGCACTATGTCACCTTTTCTTATCAGCATGGGATGCTCCTGAGCTACTGCCCAACTCCATCTAATTCTCCACCATCTTACACCACTGCCTCTACCTGCTCTCAATGCTACCTAGAAAACCTCATTGCTATCACTACCTCCTCCTCATCGTACCTCACAGCTTTTCTTGCCACAGCCTCTTACAACACATCTCTTTCGATCATCACCTCTTCACACACCATCTCCCTCTGTCACTTATCCTGATGCCAGTATCTCCCACAACACCACTTTTTCTCCAGGACCACCTCCTCCACCACCACCACCTCTCATGCTGCCAAAGCCATCTACAAATTCAGCGACCTTTCTGCTGCCACCACGCCTGCTATTTGTACATTACCAGCTCTTGTGTTGCAACCTCGTACTAAGACACCTCTTTTCTCATTCTCATCCTCATCACCCACCACCTCTCCTGCTGTCAAGGCCACCTTCTCCCTCTGCCACTTTTACTTCCAACACTTGTCACAATATCACTTTCGCCATGAGGATCTCCTACACTGCCACATCCTCCTCCTCCCCCTGCTACCACCTGCTTCAAAGACTCTCTTGTTATTACCAACTCTTACATCACAATGTCCCATGCTGCCACAACCACCTTCTCCCTCTGCCTCTACCTCCCAATATGTAATTTCTCTTGCCATGAACAACATCTTCCTCGACTTGCTCTCATACTACCACTATCTTTTATGATGACACCTCATCTGCAGCAATTACCCAATGCTAAGACACCTCTTCTGCTTTTATGACCACTCTTATCTATCTTTTACAATCACTTCCTCCTGCTGTGGTACCTTTTCAGCCTCCAGCTCCTTTTACACCACTACAGTGCCACTCCTTCTACCATAAGCCAGTGAGAAAAGGAGGCTGTCTTATTAAGTGCCAGCACAGACGAAAGGCCATGTTCTAGAGGCTACCACAACTTATCTGTCTGCTACCAAACTTCACTTACTCTACTTGACATGCAGAGCACATACTATGAGCTACTAAGGCAACAAATCCCTGGGAGGTCTAAAGCCTACACAAAGGGGGGTAAACAGTGTGGGGCGTGGGAAAGAGCAGGGGACTGCTTACTAGACACAACAGTACTTTGTCTGCTGCTGTTGACTACCTTAACTATCCTTAATTCTGATAGGTAGCAAGAGTACTCACAATACAATTGGCGTGATGGTCAGGAACTTGCGAGAAGCAGTGAACTGTACACCATAGTCCATCTGCTCCCAGTGCGTCAGCAACCGTGCTTTGCCCTGGTCGGGAGTTTCAAATGGCGTTCCTTTCACCGTGTGTAGCAAGATATACATGCCCTGCCAAACAAAATCAACACAAGCTTCATAACTACAAAATACAGTATCGGCATCGACAGTATCGGCAGCTCAATAACTTTAAAACACAGCCTAACCGAGCTACATTATTTCACTATATATAGATTCTGAGCTCATCTGCCTAATGAGCCACTTCAAACGATGCGGGTACCATGACCTCACTGACTGTCTCAAAGGGATGCACCATAAAGGAAGGAAACAATAGGCAACCACTCAACGGAAAGATTTTTCAAAGAGCACAGTAATTTTTTTGTAGGAACAAAAGATGATTGTCCCCCAACCCACATTAGATTGAAGTTCATTAATTATTATTTACCTAGCGAGTTAACGCAATGGTAACTTTTAAAGTATATTTCTGCTTTTTACATAACTTTTAAAGTATATTTCTGCTTTTTACATACTGTAATAGTGTTCACATATTATGTTGAATCCAGTTGTGTATAAAACATCGCTGTCTTTGCTAAACATATTAAAAGACATCAGGCCAACACGTGCCTGATCCAAGGCCCAAACTGATATGTAAACATAACATCAGTATGAACAAGCATTCCTTGAATTTTTATCAACCACATTAAAAATACAGAGACTGTAAGAATGTTTAATACTGAGGCTGTGTTTACATTGTTTTGGTTTCAGCCATAAAATATCACCACCCACGCTGTGCACACCATGTCTTGGCTGGAGCCATTTAATGTGTTTGGCAAAGACAGGGGACATGTTGAGTACAAGTGGAAATAAATTAATTTGGGATTACAACATCTTAAAAAAGAAGAAAATATTATTACAGAAAAAAAGAACATTAAAACTAAACTGGGTGAACTCTCTAGATAAAGCGAGTCTGAGCCATCAAGTGGCATGTACTGTTGGGTACTCCTAACACAGCATTGCAAACAGAAATATTTATGCAGTTCCGTGCTTTCTTATTTTCAAACTTTTGAAAAGGTGGAGCTTTGATAGTTGTAAGTGCTCTGCACTGTCAGCAACAAGCAAATGCTTTGAGGGGCCACTAGTATGGATATGGGTTTTTAGCTAGGATCACCTTTTGTGCAGTTGTCAGCACTGAATCCACTGGCTGACTGGGAGTCATGGCATCTAAGCTAGGTGGGGGTGGGAGGGTAGAGGTGTGGTCTCCTGCTCACAGTTTGCATATAACTCTCACTGCTCTACATTGAAGGTGTTACATTAGGTCAGGAGACCGCAATACACTGTTTTCCCATAATCCATGTACAAAACAATAGTGGCTCTGATGAGTGCCGCGCTGCTTTGTGCATTCAATCAGGGTTTGATGTTCCTTGCAGGTGAGAGATAATGACTGCATGTACAGCTGCTTCTAAGATTTGCTTTTAGAAGAGTCTTTTGTAAATTTCCTCCACATTGCAATTGTCAGTTGGGGAGAAGAGGCGAGTTGCACTGCTGTGTACATATTATGTATGTGTTAGCCATGCATCCCTGTCCCCTATTCGAATACAAAAGAGAGACCTCAAGTTTGGTTGCTCTCTATATAGTTGTGACTCCCTGGTCAGTGCCCCTAATTTCTGCTGGTCCGACACACAGTACAACGGTGATTGGGAGGAGCCAAGCTTGTTGGCCACCATATTCCCACTCATTATGGGGACCGTCACCTGCTGTAGATCACCTGCATCAACACGGGTGAGACCTTCACACACCAGCTTTTTGGCATGCTTCCAACTGGCGAGGCAGCGACCTTAGCTCATGGCCATGCCATCCTCTCAGACTAGATGTGACAGTCCCTGAATAATGGATGAAATCCATCCCTACAATGGTGTTCATGCCTATTAGCTCCTGTTTGCTCATCTGCTCTGCTCCACAAGCCTGCACCAATTTTATGTATTTATGCATTTTTATATAGCACAGACTTTAAGCAAAGGTGCTAATCGCTTTACAACAGAAATAGATCATTACATAAGGCATATAGTTACATGATCCAAAATGCTGATAACATTACAAAAGGCACAAGATTACATCATGCAAAGATGATGGTACAATGATATAAGGAACAATCATGAGTATGGCATAAGTTATAAATTGCAGCAATCATAGCAATTGAGAACCAGGATGCGGACTGGTGCCAAGTGCATGATGGAGTTTAGTGAGTCGAAGTAGCAAGGTACACTCAAAGGCACCTATCAGTAAGAAGACTCAACCATACAAGTGAAAACTATGGAGGTGAGGGTACCTAAAATGTCTTTGAAAGAAAAGGACTTTCACATTAAATTTCAAGATAATTTTGTGGTAGTGATAAGAAGGCTCTGAGGTAAGGAGTTTCATACTCTGATTGCTCTTCCCAAGAAGTTAGTAGATTCTCATGCACACAAGGTACTTAGGGCCAGATGCACAAAAAAAGGAACAGTGATTTCCAAATACCGATTTTATCCGAATTGCTATGTGGAAATCGCTATTCCTTTTGAATGAAACATTTTGGATATTAATGAGGTAGGTTGCTGCCATCACAGGAATGGTGGCCTGCTGGGGTCAGCAGACCACCATGTCTGAGATTGCTTTTAAATGAAGCAATCTACAGGGAGTGCAGAATTATTAGGCAAGTTGTATTTTTGAGGATTAATTTTATTATTGAACAACAACCATGTTCTCAATGAACCCAAAAAACTCATTAATATCAAAGCTGAATATTTTTGGAAGTAGTTTTTAGTTTGTTTTTAGTTTTAGCTATGTTAGGGGGATATCTGTGTGTGCAGGTGACTATTACTGTGCATAATTATTAGGCAACTTAACAAAAAAAAATATATACCCATTTCAATTATTTATTATTACCAGTGAAACCAATATAACATCTCAACATTCACAAATATACATTTCTGACATTCAAAAACAAAACAAAAACAAATCAGTGACCAATATAGCCACCTTTCTTTGCAAGGACACTCAAAAGCCTGCCATCCATGGATTCTGTCAGTGTTTTGATCTGTTCACCATCAACATTGCGTGCAGCAGCAACCACAGCCTCCCAGACACTGTTCAGAGAGGTGTACTGTTTTCCCTCCTTGTAAATCTCACATTTGATGATGGACCACAGGTTCTCAATGGGGTTCAGATCAGGTGAACAAGGAGGCCATGTCATTAGATTTCCTTCTTTTATACCCTTTCTTGCCAGCCACGCTGTGGAGTACTTGGACGCGTGTGATGGAGCATTGTCCTGCATGAAAATCATGTTTTTCTTGAAGGATGCAGACTTCTTCCTGTACCACTGCTTGAAGAAGGTGTCTTCCAGGAACTGGCAGTAGGACTGGGAGTTGAGCTTGACTCCATCCTCAACCCGAAAAGGCCCCACAAGCTCATCTTTGATGATACCAGCCCAAACCAGTACTCCACCTCCACCTTGCTGGCGTCTGAGTCGGACTGGAGCTCTCTGCCCTTTACCAATCCAGCCACGGGCCCATCCATCTGGCCCATCAAGACTCACTCTCATTTCATCAGTCCATAAAACCTTATAAAAATCAGTCTTGAGATATTTCTTGGCCCAGTCTTGACGTTTCAGCTTGTGTGTCTTGTTCAGTGGTGGTCATCTTTCAGCCTTTCTTACCTTGGCCATGTCTCTGAGTATTGCACACCTTGTGCTTTTGGGCACTCCAGTGATGTTGCAGCTCTGAAATATGGCCAAACTGGTGGCAAGTGGCATCGTGGCAGCTGCACGCTTGACTTTTCTCAGTTCATGGGCAGTTATTTTGCGCCTTGGTTTTTCCACACGCTTCTTGCGACCCTGTTGACTATTTTGAATGAAACGCTTGATTGTTCGATGATCACGCTTCAGAAGCTTTGCAATTTTAAGAGTGCTGCATCCCTCTGCAAGATATCTCACTATTTTTGACTTTTCTGAGCCTGTCAAGTCCTTCTTTTGACCCATTTTGCCAAAGGAAAGGAAGTTGCCTAATAATTATGCACACCTGATATAGGGTGTTGATGTCATTAGACCACACCCCTTCTCATTACAGAGATGCACATCACCTAATATGCTTAATTGGTAGTAGGCTTTCGAGCCTATACAGCTTGGAGTAAGACAACATGCATAAAGAGGATGATGTGGTCAAAATACTCATTTGCCTAATAATTCTGCACTCCCTGTATTTAAATGCAGCCTGTTTTCCTTAAAGGAAAACAGGATGCGTTTATAAAGAAAACAATTAAAATTTGAAGTTTCATTTTTTAAGAGTTGGTTATAAATTATCAAGGTTTTGCGACCGTAATGCATTCGCAAAACCTTCATACATGACACTGGAAACCACTATTCAGAAGGGACACCCTTATCACAACCCTTCCTAATAGCGATTTCTACACCCAAACTGCTGGAGAGCTGCAGTTTCGGTGTCTGTGCACCAGGGAAACCATTTTTGCCATTGTAAACAGCCAGAGTTTGGAAATCAGGCCATTTGTGAATGCAAAAATGCTTTGTACATGTGGCCCATAGCGTCAGGATATTCAGGTCACGAAGATCTATGAGCTGAAGGAGGAAGAGAGGACTAAAGCACAAAATAACAAAGAGCACTACCAGTAAGCAAGCACTGACATGAGACCCAGTTGCGCATCCCATCTGCTGGAGAGGAATGCCCTACACCTGCCCATGCACTTCTGCCTGCAAGCAAAAGTGTGGGCTCAACAATGCAAGCTCTGAGGCCCCCATTAACATGCAGTGCGAATAAACAATTAACATGTGGTGTGAACAGACCTGAATAAAGTGTGCAGACCACTCTATGCAACAGAAAGAGAACACATGCCCTGGGGAGCTTTTCACTAGTTGGCTTTCTTCACCAACCCCGCTGCCTCTCCAGACCTACTCCTGACAGTGTATTGATCCCTTTCCCCCATGAGGTAGTAGCAACAAAACAAAAACAAGAACTGACAATGCCAATAAGTCTGGCCTATAATTAAGGGCATCTCTTGGGTCACTGGCATATTTAGGCACCCACCTAACTCTTCGTACAGGCAATTTGTCAATAAATCTTGCACTCATGCCTTTACTCATTCACCTACTGACTCACTCCTGCATTTACCCACTCACCCATTCACAATAAAACCGACATACAAACTCAAAAAGCATAAACAAGAAAAAAAAGAATAAAATAAAAAAATTCAAAAATGCTACTGCTAGAACGTACGCCATATGTTTGAAACAAATCAAATAAAACCTTAAACCCAGCACAAAGTGGCCATCTTGGAATGGTATTGTGCATAGTGTCAGTCCTTTTGAAACAGTAAAACAACGATACACTAGACACAAGGAATTTCAAGATGGCCACTCAGTACATATCACATTGGTCAGTCATTGGGGAATAGCAGTGTGCAAAGTATATGACTGATGTACCAATCAAGGTGGACAATATGTTGCTTCAAAATGTGGTGGTCATTTTGAAACAGTAAACAGTGAAACACTAGGGACAATATCATTCAAAGATAGCTGCCGGATTTAAAAGTAATGGCTGTGCATGATGCAGCACCCTGCAGATGAAATAAGTGGAAAGGCAGCAGCACGGTATCACTGTCTGGACTGAAGGAATAGATATGAGGTGGGGCAGAAGACACAGGTTTGAAAAAAAAAACAAAGAGTGGGTGGGGATAAGTAAAGCCGATCATCCAGAGTGTCGACGAGACAGTGCACCTTGTGTTAATCACATCGTTATAGCGCTGACCACCTTTTGGGGTGCCTCTTTGCATGTCTCTACAGGGGCCTGTGCTGCCTCCCCCGAAGTAGCTGCTCAGTGGCC
Organism: Pleurodeles waltl; assembly: GCF_031143425.1. Classification (NCBI taxonomy): domain Eukaryota; kingdom Metazoa; phylum Chordata; class Amphibia; order Caudata; family Salamandridae; genus Pleurodeles; species Pleurodeles waltl. The sequence goes on from NC_090445.1 coordinate 95,695,201, forward strand.
CTGCTCAAGAGGTTCAGCGTACCACATGGATAGGATGTGAAATCTGAGATGCAATTGTCAAGGTACGAACTCAAAGTCTTATCAACTGCAAACTACTCCCCTCTTATGATAATCATAAGCACAACATTTACATCTAGTGACAGCCAGAGACTAAAACACGGCCATAATTTATACTTAAACGATGACTCATGTTTTCACTGAGTGTATGCGTTATTCTACACATACAATGGAAATATTATATAGCTTTGCATTTCTGAATTTCCTTGCATGAATTTGAAAACGCCTGTAAATAGTTTTTTCCTTTACAAAATAGTGGAATATACTTTATTAAATTTGTAAAATAACAACCATAAAGTAAAAAAATACATTTACACGTTTTTAAAGCGGTATTAGTACATACTGCGCTTACTGGGAAGAGGCTGTGGGTGCCTTGCAGCTAAAAAGAAACACGCAGCCTCCTAAAGCGTCCGCCATGCTGTGTAATGAGGTGCGGCATCTGTGAAGCCAGTGCCATGCTGTAGCTGTAAATAAAACATATGCACTAATAGGAAGTGCTCAGTGGGCAGAAGTTATTTTAGGTAGCCTGCTCTGTTTGTGCCATGATTGTTGGTTTTGCACAGTGACTCTAAAGCCTGGGCCGCCGTGCAGAAAAAAAGAAAGGCGTGCAGCCTCCATGCTGTGTGATGAAGCGCGGCAGTCGTGAAACTTTTGCTCGCGCTGTAGCTACAAGATAAAGTGCAGCAGGCACCACACAAGAAATAACCAAAACACAAGCACGGATGGGAAGTGCTCAACACCAGAGGCATGCAACAGGAAAGGAAAATAAATGTACGTTAATAAATGTGTAAAATAACACCCATAAAGTAAACAAAATACACTTTTTTAATGCAGCTATTACTTAGAATTACCTACATATGTAATAAAATATTTTTACATGGGAAAACTGCTTTTTTGCCATTTCTGAACGACATTAATGTTAAATGATTTTATAGCAATTCATTTCTAAACCATAAAAGAATGAAATGCTGAACAGTGCATAACGAGAAGAGCCTGCAGGCGCAGTCCACCAAAAATAAATAAATGAGCAGGACCTTCCCAAGCGGCTGCTATGCTGTGTGATGAAGCGCAGCTGCCATGAAGTGGGCGCCTTGCTGTAGCTGCAAACAAAACACGAACACTGATGGGAAACGCTCAGCGAGCAAAAGCCATTTTAGGCAGCCTGCTCTGTTTGCACACTGTCTGCTGGCGGTCTCGCGATGGTGACTCTAAAGCTCAGGCTGCTGTGCAAAAAAAAAGAAAGGCACGTGGCCTCCAGAAGCAGCCGCCGTGCTGTATGATGAAATGTGGCGGACGTGAAGCGGGTGCCGCGCTGTAGGTGTAGGATAAAGCGCAGGGCACCACACTGAGCATGAAAAAAACAAAACACAAGCATTGATGGGAAGTTCGCGGCGCTGCAGAAAAAGTAAAAAAATAGTCCCCAAATCAAAGAGATAAATAAGCAAAGCGTAATGATACAGTACTTGGCTGGTGCTCCACAAGAAGAAACAAAAGACAAAAGGGAGGGACAGAGAGGAAGAACTGACCATTAGCAAACAAAGATTTTCAAAGGACACTGACATAGATAAGTGAAAAACAATGGGAGGAGTTGAACCCTACAAAGCAAATACAACAGGTCGCTAAGCCACAGACCTAAAAAGGAGAAGGAAAACATTGAAAAGGGATACATAGGGGAAAATGTAAACAAATCCACAGGCCACTAAGCCCAGGTGTGGAAGTCAATCAATTTCAGGCAAATGCACACAAGTGATCAGGTAAAATGCTATCACATACAGGGCACTAGATGTAATGGATAAAGTTGGATCATTCCTTTCCCCTTGCTTTATTTTGTCTTGTATGGAATCAGAACATGAACACTAATCAAACAGACAAATAGCTGAAGAAAGCTGACTCCAAGCACCCTCAATTAATTCATTTGTATGTGTGCTTTTAGGTTTGACCTAACATGTACTTTAACAAACACAGATAAAGCCTCTTCAAACCTTTACAAATAGTTGGCAAATACAAAACCCTTAAGAGGGATTAGCAAGTATTGTGACAATATAAAACCTTTACTTATTTAGCAGGATTTGTCAGAGTGAGTAAACACCATCAAAAGCCTTGACTCCTATGGTAATCTGTGAAATGTAACAAAATAATTATTGTAGGAGGTTGGCTCTGTATGTGCTATTTCAAAGTAAGGAATAGCATGCACAGAGTCCAAGGGTTCCCCTTAGAGGTAAAATAGTGGTAGAAATAGATAATACTAATGCTCTATTTTGTGGTAGTGTGGTCGAGCAGTAGGCTTATCCAAGGAGTAGTGTTAAGCATTTGTTGTACATACACACAGACAATAAATGAGGTACACACACTCAGAGACAAATCCAGCCAATAGGTTTTGTTATAGAAAAATAACTTTTCTTAGTTTATTTTAAGAACCACAGGTTCAAATTTAACATGTAATATCTTGTTTGAAAGGTATTGCAGGTAAGTACATTAGGAACTTTGAATCATTTCAATTGCATGTATACTTTTCAAGTTATTGACAAATAGCTATTTCAAAAGTGGACACTTAGTGCAATTTTCACAGTTCCTGGGGGAGGTAAGTTTTTGTTAGTTTTACCAGGTAAGTAAGACACTTACAGGGTTCAGTTCTTGGTCCAAGGTAGCCCACCGTTGGGGGTTCAGAGCAACCCCAAAGTCACCACACCAGCAGCTCAGGGCCGGTCAGGTGCAGAGTTCAAAGTGGTGCCCAAAACGCATAGGCTAGAATGGAGAGAAGGGGGTGCCCCGGTTCCGGTCTGCTTGCAGGTAAGTACCCGCGTCTTCGGAGGGCAGACCAGGGGGGTTTTGTAGGGCACCGGGGGGGACACAAGCCCACACAGAAATTTCACCCTCAGCAGCGCGGGGGCGGCCGGGTGCAGTGTAGAAACAAGCGTCGGGTTCGCAATGTTAGTCTATGAGAGATCAACGGATCTCTTCAGCGCTGCAGGCAGGCAAGGGGGGGCTTCCTCGGGGAAACCTCCACTTGGGCAAGGGAGAGGGACTCCTGGGGGTCACTTCTCCAGTGAAAGTCCGGTCCTTCAGGTCCTGGGGGCTGCGGGTGCAGGGTCTTTTCCAGGCGTCGGGACTTAGGTTTCAGAGAGTCGCGGTCAGGGGAAGCCTCGGGATTCCCTCTGCAGGCGGCGCTGTGGGGGCTCAGGGGGGACAGGTTTTGGTACTCACAGTCGTAGAGTAGTCCGGGGGTCCTCCCTGAGGTGTTGGTTCTCCACCAGCCGAGTCGGGGTCGCCGGGTGCAGTGTTGCAAGTCTCACGCTTCTTGCGGGGAGTTGCAGGGGTCTTTAAAGCTGCTCCTTGAAACAAAGTTGCAGTCTTTTTGGAGCAGGTCCGCTGTCCTCGGGAGTTTCTGGTCATCGTCGAAGCAGGGCAGTCCTCAGAGGATGCTGGTCCCTTTGGAAGGCGTCGCTGGAGCAGAGTTCTTTGGAAGGCAGGAGACAGGCCGGTGAGTTTCTGGAGCCAAGGCAGTTGTTGTCTTCTGGTCTTCCTCTGCAGGGGTTTTCAGCTGGGCAGTCCTTCTTCTTGTTGTCGCAGGAATCAAATTTTCTAGGGTTCAGGGTAGCCCTTAAATACTAAATTTAAGGGCGTGTTTAGGTCTGGGGGGTTAGTAGCCAATGGCTACTAGCCCTGAGGGTGGGTACACCCTCTTTGTGCCTCCTCCCAAGGGGAGGGGGTCACAATCCTAACCCTATTGGGGGAATCCTCCATCTGCAAGATGGAGGATTTCTAAAAGTTAGAGTCACTTCAGCTCAGGACACCTTAGGGGCTGTCCTGACTGGCCAGTGACTCCTCCTTGTTGCTTTCTTTGTTCCCTCCAGCCTTGCCGCCAAAAGTGGGGGCCGTGGCTGGAGGGGGCGGGCAACTCCACTAAGCTGGAGTGCCCTGCTGGGCTGTGACAAAGGGGTGAGCCTTTGAGGCTCACCGCCAGGTGTTACAGCTCCTGCCTGGGGGAGGTGTTAGCATCTCCACCCAGTGCAGGCTTTGTTACTGGCCTCAGAGTGACAAAGGCACTCTCCCCATGGGGCCAGCAACATGTCTCTAGTGTGGCAGGCTGCTGGAACCAGTCAGCCTACACAGATAGTTGGTTAAGTTTCAGGGGGCACCTCTAAGGTGCCCTCTGTGGTGTATTTTACAATAAAATGTACACTGCCATCAGTGTGCATTTATTGTGCTGAGAAGTTTGATACCAAACTTCCCAGTTTTCAGTGTAGCCATTATGGTGCTGTGGAGTTCGTGTAAAACAGACTCCCAGACCATATACTCTTATGGCTACCCTGCACTTACAATGTCTAAGGTTTTGCTTAGACACTGTAGGGGCACAGTGCTCATGCACTGGTACCCTCACCTATGGTATAGTGCACCCTGCCTTAGGGATGTAAGGCCTGCTAGAGGGGTGTCTTACCTATACTGCATAGGCAGTGAGAGGCTGGCGTGGCACCCTGAGGGGAGTGCCATGTCGACTTACTCATTTTGTTCTCACCAGCACACACAGGCTTGTAAGCAGTGTGTCTGTGCTGAGTGAGGGGTCTCTAGGGTGGCATAATACATGCTGCAGCCCTTAGAGACCTTCCCTGGCATCAGGGCCCTTGGTACCAGAGGTACCAGTTACAAGGGACTTATCTGGATGCCAGGGTGTGCCAATTGTGGGATCAATGGTACATTTTAGGTGAAAGAACACTGGTGCTGGGGCCTGGTTAGCAGGGTCCCAGCACACTTCTCAGTCAAGTCAGCATCAGTATCAGGCAAAAAGTGGGGGGTAACTGCAATAGGGAGCCATTTCTTTACACAAGCCCCCCCCAGCCCACAGGCCAGGAGACTCAGCCAACGCTGGAAGAGTCTTCCTAGTCTGTCAGGCGAGGAAGAGTAGAGGAAATGGCTGGTTTGTTGCAGGGCCTACTCTGCCTTACATCCTCCTGTTCAGGTCATTCCCTCTGGGGAACTGACCCACTTCCACAGTGATAGGACCTAGTCTGAACTGCCTCTTGTCTGTGCTTTTTATGTCTTTACCCATTCTCTCTATTTTGAGGTCAGAGGTATCCACCTCTGCTAATCTTATCTTAGCCAGGGTCACCCCTAGCTTACCCAAAGAGGTTACCCAGAGCTGGAGTAACCCCACCATGACCAACAGGGTCAGGGGGCCTAACTTGTTATTTGGCATGGGGTCAGACCACCATGCCAAGGATAGTGCAGCCATAAAGGCTAACACCCAGCAGAGGCCACTGACAGCTGTCAGTGCCCAGAACCACACCTTTAGCTCTTCACCTACAAGGGAAGGGGCTAAGTTACAGGCTTCTTTGGGTTCAGGGTGCCTGTCTGCTGTATTAGAGTGGGGGGTTACCACATCTTGTAGTAAACACCCTTCTTCCACTCTTTCTTCTGTTAGCTGAGGAGCCACCCACTCAGGCTTAACAGTTGCCTGACTAGCCAGGACTTCTTGTGGGTCAGGTTGGACTTTCTCAGAGCCATTTTTGGAGTTCTCCCCTACTGGAGCAGAATCTCCTTGGCTTGCTGGAACCTTGGCTAAAGGTTGTCCACCTTTCCTACTCTGTCTCCTTTTCTTTTTCTTCTGGGGCCTACTTGCATTTACTGCAGTGGCAGGCACTCCAGAATCCTTGGGAGAGGACTGGCCCTGGACCAGTTCTTCTCTTAGGCTCTGACTAACCTCTGGGTAGTCATTTCCAAGGAGACAATCAAGGGGGAGGTCTGTACTGACTACCACCCTTCTCCAGCTAAAAGTTCCACCCACTTCTATGGGCACAAGAGCCACAGGCCTATTAGTGACCCTGTCTGGGCTAACTCTTACTCTGGCCATCTCACCTGGGAGGTACTGGTTTGAGGACACCAGCCTGTCATGCACAATAGTGTGACTGGCACAAGTGTCTCTCAGGGCAGTGGCTGGGATTCCATTCACCTGTAGGTGGTGGAAGTGTCTACTTCCCTCTGGAATCTCCAACTCACCTGTTGGGCCCTTTTTCCAGTTGAAGGCTATGAAGACCTCCTCATCTGAGGAGTCATCCCCAATGGCTACACTGGTCACCCCTGGGATTTTGCTAGGGGGTTTGTTTTTGGGACAAGAAGTGTCCTTGGTGTGGTGCCCTGTCTGTTTACAGTTATGGCACCATGCCTTAGTGGCATCCCAGCTCTTACCCTGGTACCCACCTTTGTTTTGGGTTGTGTCTCTGGGCCCACCCACCTGGTCTGGTTTTTGGGGGCCTACAGGGGACTCTTTTTCTTTGTTTCTAGTGTCACCCACTTTCTCCTGGGGAGGCTTTGTAACCCCTTTCTTTTGGTCACCCCCAGTGGAAGTTTTGGTTACCCTAGTCTTGACCCAGTGGTCTGCCTTCTTTCCCAATGCTTGGGGAGAAATTGGACCTAGGTCTACTAGATACTGATGCAACTTTTCATTGAAGCAGTTACTTAAAATGTGTTCTTTCATAAACAAATTATAAAGCCCAACATAGTCATACACTTCATTTCCAGTTACCCAATCATCCAGTGTTTTCACTGAGTAGTCAACATAATCAACCCAGGTCTGGCTCGAGGATTTTTGAGCCCCCCTGAATCTAATTCTATACTCCTCAGTGGAGAATCCAAAGCCCTCAATCAGGGTACCCTTCATGAGGTCATAAGATTCTGCATCTTTTCCAGAGAGTGTGAGGAGTCTATCCCTACACTTTCCTGTGAACATTTCCCAAAGGAGAGCACCCCAGTGAGATTTGTTCACTTTTCTGGTTACACAAGCCCTCTCAAAAGCTGTGAACCATTTGGTGATGTCATCACCATCTTCATATTTTGTTACAATCCCTTTGGGGATTTTCAACATGTCAGGAGAATCTCTGACCCTATTTATGTTGCTTCCACCATTGATGGGTCCTAGGCCCATCTCTTGTCTTTCCCTCTCTATGGCTAGGATCTGTCTTTCCAAAGCCAATCTTTTGGCCATCCTGGCTAACTGGATGTCCTCTTCACTGGAGTTATCCTCAGTGATTTCAGAGGTGTTGGTCTCTCCTGTGAGGGAACCAGCATCTCTGACTATTATTTTTGGAGTCAGGGTTTGAGAGACCCTGTTCTCCCTAGATAGGACTGGTAGGGGGGAATTGTCCTCCAAGTCACTATCCTCTTCCTCTGAGTTGCCACCCTCAGAGGGGTTGGCCTTTTCAAACTCTGCCAGAAGCTCCTGGAGCTGTATTTTGGTAGGTTTGGGGCCCATTGTTATTTTCTTTATTTTACAGAGTGACCTTAGCTCCCTCATCTTAAGATGGAGGTAAGGTGTGGTGTCGAGTTCCACCACAGTCACATCTGTGCTAGACATTTTGCTTCTAAAAGTTGGAATACTTTTTAAGAATCTACAACTGGTTCTAGAATCTAATTCAAACTTTTACAAACTTTTAAACTCTAAAAGAAATGCTAAACAGGATCTAACACAAGGCCCTAGCAGGTCTTTTAAGAATTTAGAAAACTTTTCAAATTGCAAAAATCAATTTCTAATGACAATTTTGGAATTTGTCGTGTGATCAGGTATTGGCTGAGTAGTCCAGCAAATGCAAAGTCTTGTACCCCACCGCTGATCCACCAATGTAGGAGGTTGGCTCTGTATGTGCTATTTCAAAGTAAGGAATAGCATGCACAGAGTCCAAGGGTTCCCCTTAGAGGTAAAATAGTGGTAGAAATAGATAATACTAATGCTCTATTTTGTGGTAGTGTGGTCGAGCAGTAGGCTTATCCAAGGAGTAGTGTTAAGCATTTGTTGTACATACACACAGACAATAAATGAGGTACACACACTCAGAGACAAATCCAGCCAATAGGTTTTGTTATAGAAAAATATCTTTTCTTAGTTTATTTTAAGAACCACAGGTTCAAATTTAACATGTAATATCTTGTTTGAAAGGTACTGCAGGTAAGTACATTAGGAACTTTGAATCATTTCAATTGCATGTATACTTTTCAAGTTATTGACAAATAGCTATTTCAAAAGTGGACACTTAGTGCAATTTTCACAGTTCCTGGGGGAGGTAAGTTTTTGTTAGTTTTACCAGGTAAGTAAGACACTTATAGGGTTCAGTTCTTGGTCCAAGGTAGCCCACCGTTGGGGGTTCAGAGCAACCCCAAAGTCACCACACCAGCAGCTCAGGGCCGGTCAGGTGCAGAGTTCAAAGTGGTGCCCAAAACGCATAGGCTAGAATGGAGAGAAGGGGGTGCCCCGGTTCCGGTCTGCTTGCAGGTAAGTACCCGCGTCTTCGGAGGGCAGACCAGGGGGGTTTTGTAGGGCACCGGGGGGGACACAAACCCACACAGAAATTTCACCCTCAGCAGCGCGGGGGCGGCCGGGTGCAGTGTAGAAACAAGCGTCGGGTTCGCAATGTTAGTCTATGAGAGATCAACGGATCTCTTCAGCGCTGCAGGCAGGCAAGGAGGGGCTTCCTCGGGGAAACCTCCACTTGGGCAAGGGAGAGGGACTCCTGGGGGTCACTTCTCCAGTGAAAGTCCGGTCCTTCAGGTCCTGGGGGCTGCGGGTGCAGGGTCTTTTCCAGGCGTCGGGACTTAGGTTTCAGAGAGTCGCGGTCAGGGGAAGCCTCGGGATTCCCTCTGCAGGCGGCGCTGTGGGGGTTCAGGGGGGACAGGTTTTGGTACTCACAGTCGTAGAGTAGTCCGGGGGTCCTCCCTGAGGTGTTGGTTCTCCACCAGCCGAGTCGGGGTCGCCGGGTGCAGTGTTGCAAGTCTCACGCTTCTTGCGGGGAGTTGCAGGGGTCTTTAAAGCTGCTCCTTGAAACAAAGTTGCAGTCTTTTTGGAGCAGGTCCGCTGTCCTCTGGAGTTTCTGGTCGTCGTCGAAGCAGGGCAGTCCTCAGAGGATTCAGAGGTCGCTGGTCCCTTTGGAAGGCAGGAGACAGGCCGGTGAGTTTCTGGAGCCAAGGCAGTTGTTGTCTTCTGGTCTTCCTCTGCAGGGGTTTTCAGCTGGGCAGTCCTTCTTCTTGTTGTCGCAGGAATCTAATTTTCTAGGGTTCAGGGTAGCCCTTAAATACTAAATTTAAGGGCGTGTTTAGGTCTGGGGGGTTAGTAGCCAATGGCTACTAGCCCTGAGGGTGGGTACACCCTCTTTGTGCCTCCTCCCAAGGGGAGGGGGTCACAATCCTAACCCTATTGGGGGAATCCTCCATCTGCAAGATGGAGGATTTCTAAAAGTTAGAGTCACTTCAGCTCAGGACACCTTAGGGGCTGTCCTGACTGGCCAGTGACTCCTCCTTGTTGCTTTCTTTGTTCCCTCCAGCCTTGCCGCCAAAAGTGGGGGCCGTGGCTGGAGGGGGCGGGCAACTCCACTAAGCTGGAGTGCCCTGCTGGGCTGTGACAAAGGGGTGAGCCTTTGAGGCTCACCGCCAGGTGTTACAGCTCCTGCCTGGGGGAGGTGTTAGCATCTCCACCCAGTGCAGGCTTTGTTACTGGCCTCAGAGTGACAAAGGCACTCTCCCCATGGGGCCAGCAACATGTCTCTAGTGTGGCAGGCTGCTGGAACCAGTCAGCCTACACAGATAGTTGGTTAAGTTTCAGGGGGCACCTCTAAGGTGCCCTCTGTGGTGTATTTTACAATAAAATGTACACTGCCATCAGTGTGCATTTATTGTGCTGAGAAGTTTGATACCAAACTTCCCAGTTTTCAGTGTAGCCATTATGGTGCTGTGGAGTTCGTGTAAAACAGACTCCCAGACCATATACTCTTATGGCTACCCTGCACTTACAATGTCTAAGGTTTTGCTTAGACACTGTAGGGGCACAGTGCTCATGCACTGGTACCCTCACCTATGGTATAGTGCACCCTGCCTTAGGGCTGTAAGGCCTGCTAGAGGGGTGTCTTACCTATACTGCATAGGCAGTGAGAGGCTGGCGTGGCACCCTGAGGGGAGTGCCATGTCGACTTACTCATTTTGTTCTCACCAGCACACACAGGCTTGTAAGCAGTGTGTCTGTGCTGAGTGAGGGGTCTCTAGGGTGGCATAATACATGCTGCAGCCCTTAGAGACCTTCCCTGGCATCAGGGCCCTTGGTACCAATGGTACCAGTTACAAGGGACTTATCTGGATGCCAGGGTGTGCCAATTGTGGGATCAATGGTACATTTTAGGTGAAAGAACACTGGTGCTGGGGCCTGGTTAGCAGGGTCCCAGCACACTTCTCAGTCAAGTCAGCATCAGTATCAGGCAAAAAGTGGGGGGTAACTGCAACAGGGAGCCATTTCTTTACAATTATCAATACGCTTTAACACAATGTGATAGCAATTGATCATTAAAGGCCTATTGCCTTAAACATATACTTTTCACATGGGACCAACTAGGCCTATAACCCTGACCATTGTTTGGCATGGTATGCATAGAACACAAGAGCCATATATCTGCCTCTTTCATTTTCTAACAAGACGTAAATGTGATGAACTCAGAATTTGTGGTTTGAGAAGACAAATCATTGATACTTCTGCACCAACAAGCACATTTTGACCTGACACTCTAGACCCACAGCAACATTATAAACTCTTGAATTAGTCAAAGACAAGTTTAAATGTAGAAAACCTGAACACATTTGGATATCGATCTACAAAATTGAGAAAAAAACATGCATACTTGATAGTGGTTCGTAATTGCACTGCATTCAACACATCAAAAGAAAGGCTTAAAATAGTTGATTGATTTATTATCCCTAGTTGCAATAACAACTCAATAAGGCACTCTCAAGATCTTTTGTTATTCTTTGGCAAAATTCCTTTTAGAGATATTAGCTTTGCTCATCTTTCTTGTCAAAGGACACTTTTGAGTCCTATTTAAATACTCTCTCTTTAACTGTCAGAACATGAAACAGACTCTTTTCTGATGAATTTTGATCAGCTCACTTCAGCTATAACAAAGCTTTTACTTTATATATTAAATTAGGATCTCCATTGGAAGTCCGCCAACCACATATTCTACGCTTAGGAATTGACTGTTTTAAGCCATTATGTGTGTCTCTCTCTCTCTCTTTTGATATAGACTTCCTATTCTTAACTCCACATCTATGCACTTTGAAGATGTATATATCGTCAGAGTATGTACATTTGGAGTTAGGTACAAAAAAAATATACTTACCTCTCAATCTCAATATCTTGGTCCTTGATATTCTGGTTGCAATGTTCTGTGACCTCAATATTCTGAACCCAGACCTCAGGCAAAGGCCCATCCATAGTAATGAGTTACAATGTATGCTTGAGGAAGGCAGCAAAACAGAGTTGTTTTTTGTCTTTTTTTCTGCCACCTTTGATACCATTTTCTACGCTATTCTGTTGAACTCTTATCATGAAATTGGTATACATGTTAAAGCCTTAGCTTGGCTTGTCTCTTACATACAAGATAGAAGATATAATCCAAGTGGTGAAAATCTTATTGTGATGGTCTGTGTCAGAAAGAAGAAAGTACCTGTTAGTGGTCGTCACGAAATAGATTGTCATACCAAGTTCAAACATGAGGCAGAGGAATGGCTGGATATACAAGCATACTAGATTAGCTGCAACACTGGATCACTTGCAACAGCTCAAACATCACATAACTACCATTTCCAGGGAAGGTCTTGCACAACACAGGATTCTCAATGGCCATCTTTGATCAATGAGTCTAAGTCATAGCAGACCAAGAAGTCATTACTAGGCAAGCAGGGATTTGTTGTTGCTGCAGCCATGACCATGTTTGTACCATTGCTTTAGTAAATAGTTTTAGAACTCAACCTGCAAAAACTCTTGGAGAGTAGAGGAATCGGAAATCACAGAAGTAAGTGCATTGAAACGTGGACATTATTTGAAACTTTGATTGTGGGAGAACTTTAAGAAAATGAAGGAATTCAAATTCAGAGCAGGATGATAGGCACTGATGGGGGGGGATCTCACTAGTTTTCCAGAATGTTTTCACTGTCCACCAAATTTCCGACGGGGAGGTTGCCGCCACCCAGAGTACCTCCCTGTCGGCCCCACTAACAGTTTCCCGCTAGGCTGGTGAGCGGAAACCTTGGTTTCCTTCTACCAGCCTAGCGGGAAACAGGCTACAGCATTGCCACCAGCTCGAAATTGAGCCGGCTGCAATGCTGTAGCCCACAGGGTGCACCACCACAAAGCAGACAGTCAACACTGCGAGGGTGCTGATCAAGGGGGGCCCTGCACAGTGCATGCGCACTGCACCTGTTCTCTGCCAGCCTTTTCATGGCAGTTGTACCGACATAAAAAAGGCTGACGGAGAATGAGGTCATAATCCCAAGGGCAGCGCTGCCTTGGTGGATTAGGATCTCTGCCACCTCCAGACCATCGGGATCCAAGATCCTGGTGGAGCTGGTGGTTCCCTGGTGGTCCGACCGCCAGGATTTAAATGTGGTGGTCGGACCGCCACTTTGGTGGTGGTCCAGACCACCACCACGAGTTTGGCGGTCTATAGACCCACACACTCGTAATGACCCCCTGAATTACTCATCTATGACCTTCCCTCTTGACACAGATTACAAGTAGTCAGATACTTATCTGAAACAAAACCAGCGTGGATAAACATTCTAGATCGATCAGTGATGTGTAAGGATTAAGACTGTTTTTTTGACTATGGTTTGGACATTATGAAAACATTATATGTAGGTTTGCGAGGTAGTGGGGCACTGAATTTAAGATAAATATTGAACGTCATGCGTTTATCCTACTCATGTTTTATGTTTAAAATCAGGACAAATTAGTGTTGCCAGAAAGTCATGAGCAAGGTATTTATAGATACTAAGATACAAAGTATGTATCTGTATGACACTGTTAATCATTGAGCGTTGCAATATGATATCACTGTTATAACATTATTTTCAAGGTGAACATACAAGAGTGAGGAGTAGCTGAACTCACTAACCAAGTGGATAGGCTTGAGTGGGTTGATCGGGTCTCTATCTCTCTCTTATTTGATTTCCATTTCCTGGGTTAACTGCTTAGCCCTCACATACTGAATTGTGAATGGCTGTAAGGTGGAAAGGGTGAGATGGTAATCAGTCATCGATGCTTGCAGATTCGGATTTTAGGTTAGTAAAATCTGACATTTACAGGGTGCTTAAGCCCTAGTTGAGTCTATATGGATCCATGGTTAACCTGATTGGTCCTTTGGCTTTACATTCATGACATATGCTGATGACACATAACTAATCATCTGCTAAGAGGATTCTCAGGTCACAGAATAGATAATTTCAAAAACTGCCTTTCTGATTTTACTTTATGGATGGAATAAAATATTATGCTGCTGAATATGTGACGGTATATCCTTATACTGGCAGAATGACTGGTGCAAAATCTGGTAGCCTTCAGCTTTTTGACCTTCCCTGGCTACACCCTGTGGTAAAAAATGTAAGGGTTACTGCTGACAACACTTCTCAGAACTGAACTGAAGAACATCACCGGATTCGTCTACATAAAGGTAAGAAAAACCTACCCTCTATTTGCCACTTCAATGCTGGAAAGCAGTTTTCCAGGCTACATTTATATGTAAGCTGGATAACGGCAATGCCCTCAATCTTTAGGTTGTAGCTAGTCCAAAATTTGGCAGCATGTGAGATAGTAGGCAGACAGAGATGCATTTACATTTCACCCTTTGTGGTCGAGCTCCACTGGCTACCTATTGGTAACACAACATGTTTTAGAAGTCTCTATCTCAGCCATAAGGCATTTTAACAGCTCGGGTAGTTCTACAGACAAGCTGAAATTCAACCCAATATACCAATTAGATCTTATAAATTTTCTATAGCTGCTAGGCTTTAGGAAACTCATTATAAGACAGAAAGATTTGGTGGGTTCTGCTTTTCAATACAGGCTGCCAAGGAATGGAATTAACTTCTTCTTCAGTTAAGCATGGAAACAAATCATTTGGCACTCAAAAATCTCTCAAAACATTGCTCTGCCCTTAACAATAATTTAATTCTACTTTATGCATGTTATTTCGGAATACAGTCTTTTTTGTGACAGGGCACTTTATTATAATTAGAACACCCACATTTTATTAATCAAATAACATAACATAAGAAACTTTTTCAGCGGAAGGACATAGGATCTGCCCAATCAAACATCCAGAGAAGAAGATATACATGTGGATAGAGCCTAAATCCTCTACTAATACTGTTTTTTAAAGCTCTTTTTTCTGGTGCTCATATAAGGTAAGCCGACAGCAGTGCTGTCAAACCAGACCTAAAAAAGGCACAGCACATGGTGAGCCAAAACTAGTGCAGAGGTCTCACTCCACAGAGTTCTCACTCTCCACCTGTCCCACAGTATGTGGTCACTAGATCCTGCATACTGGGACTGCTTATGTATTCCCTGCGAATAGGCCCAAAGTTAAAAATCGCGCAGCCGCCACCACACACCCAAAGAAAGAAAAACACACACATATATGCACGCACACACTCTCTCTCTCTTTTTCCCCTCTTCATATCCCCCCAAAGACCTACCTGCCTACAAAACCCTACTCTGACATTGGAGGTGTCAGAGATTGACCATGCTTTTCTATGTACCGCAAAGAGCAACAAGTTAAACACTACAAATAGGAAGGATAAAAGTAAAACAAGCATTTGAAATGCAATAGGTCTCGCCTTTCCTTGAGTTAAAGCTATTGGCATTATAAATTCATAACTGGACTTTTCTTGCCACATAAATTGGTCAACCCTGCCTCATAATTTCGTCTTTTCCTGACATAGAATTCCAGTGGCGCAGCACTTAACTAAAGCACTTCCATTTACCTTCTTCCTCTAGCTTAAAACATGTACATCTATCATATAAACCTTTATCAGAAATAAACTTTTGGCATAAGAGTGTAATGCTCAAAGCAACATAGCAAAAATATAATTTAGCATGGATTGGAGGGTGAAAAGAAAGAGAAAGGCGGGAGTAAAGATGGAGTCGACAAGTGACGTACTAACAGTGTCAAGGGCCCTGGAGTGAGAAAGGAAAATGTTTGACTGTAATTTCGGTAGGAAAATACAGAAGTAATCAGAGTTGAGTGAGGACCATAGGTCTGTGGGCCCCAGTGCCACTGCGCCTGTTGCTCCATTAATAACTAGGCCTCAGGAGAGAAAACGGATGGAGTAGAAAAAGAGAAGCAAAAGGAATACTACAGACAAAAGGAAGAAAGAGAAGTGGTCGCAAAGAAATAAAAGAAAGAAGGGCAAGAAAGAGCGAGAGAATGAAAACACAACTAAGACAAGAAATAGAGCAAATGTGTGAGACAAAAGAAAAAAGGAAAGGAAGCTAGCGAATTAAAGATAAAGAGGAAACAATAATGAAAGAGTATGAAAAGAAAGAGAAATTAACATTAGGGAAAAAAGAGAGATGGTGAGAGACAAGTCACGAAAGAACTAGGGCATGTATGTACTGACACATTTCCCACAGACACAGAATGGGAAAACCACTTTGACACCTCGGGTCCCGACAAGCAACTTGCTTAGGCAGATAGCGTGTGTGGGGTTTTGGCATGACTGAGGGGCTTGGAGTGTGTGAACTGAGATGCATTGATGAAGCTGCGCACAAGGTCCCAGTACTGGAACAGCAGAGTGTACTGACTGTAAGAACGGAGGTGTCCTGGCAGACAGCGTGTCTGGCACAGCTGACGGCTTGGAGTATGTGAACTGAGGTGCACTGATGGATCTTCAAGTGGGATTCCAGTATAGAGTAGAAATGGGCACTGTCTCTAAGGACTCTGGAGCCCTGGTAGAGCTGGGTGATGGGTCCCGGCACTGGAACAGCAGTGGGCACTGAGTGCTTGGAAGGAGGTGCTTTGGCTGAGCTGCATGTGGGTAGCAGAGCTGAAAGAGCAGGGATGCCAATTAAAGGTTTCCTATGTGACATCAGTTTACATCTGGGAACGGGGACTTCAGATGTGGGAATGTTCCTGTATGCTTGGGACAAAAGTGGAGGTAGCAAGTTAATTTACAATGCCACTGAATTACTTAATTAGGAACATGTCAGGCAAATCTGACTAAGAAAGCAGGAAATGTCAAGCAGTCACAGTTTATTCCAAAGTTCATGAAAACAATTTTGTGGTGTGCAGATAACACTGCTAGTTGTGTTGCAGACCCTGATGTAAGAAGCCCTGGGCAGGTAGACTATAAGCAATAACAGGCCATCCTCCTTTGGTCTCAGCACCAGGGACCACAGGTGGGCAGACCAGATGAGACCAAGATTACAGCTCGATTTATAACCTTGTTTATAGCTAAGCTCAGAAACTGAGATGATCTGGCAGACAGCATGTATGAGGTTCTGGCACAGACACAGCTGAGGGCTTGGAGTGTGAACTGAGGTGCACTGATCGAGCTGCACCTGAGGTCCCAATGCTGGACCAGCAGAGTGTACTGACTGCGAGAACTGAGGTGCCCCGGTAGACAGGGAGGGAGCAGCAATGACAGACAACAGAAGGGAGTGTACAGGGGATGAGTGCCAAAAAGGACAAATATTCTGAAGATCACCTGAGACCCAATTGCTTTTCCCGGACACTACTACCCTGCCAAAGAGTCCGCATGCACGAGTATGTGTCGCACACTAACATGTTTTTATGAAGCCATGGCAGACTGCTATTTTTGCAAATTCATGTCAGCTTTTTACAGAGCGTGCCCAGTTGTAAACACGAGTGTTGCCTGCCTTCAAGTTGGCACGTCCTGTGCGTTGTCCTCTACCAGACAATTGCCAGCCACTTTCTGTGAGATAAACTGCAGATAACCCCATCACCCTCACCCCAGGAAATTAGAGAGCAAGAAGTCTATATACCCGAACCTCTAATGAGACCACGGACTGGACAGTGATCGAGCATCTCTGCCCCTCCAGTGCTCATTCCCACAACGTGGCGGGTTTAGAACTAGAGGTCCTCAGTGCACGTGCCTCACTCCAATCCATCCGTTGAAATAAACAGCCTCTCCATTAATGTCACAATAAGGCCCTTTACTGTAACCTAAGCCCATTACATGGTTAGACGTGTTGAAAGGATGATACAAGCAGTGGGGTAGCCAGTGTGTCAGGGGCCCTAGTTCAAGGAAGGAAATGGCCCCTTTGTCTGCTGTTTGAACTGTGAAATACAGCAATATTCGGTGTTCAGTTGGTCGTTCTGGACCCAGGTGCCAGTGCACGTGCTGAACCAAAGAAACCCTAGTTACATACCAGGAATCAGAGAGACATGAAGAGTGATGACTTTAAAGACAGGTTATTGAGAAGAAAGACAGCCAGCACACACTTGTGGCACAAGCACCTCAGCTCACCCATCTTTACTGCCTTCACCACTAGGCTCAAAGCAGGGCCTTTCTGAACCTGCATCACTGGCTCAGAGCACCACTGCTTATGACAAGCACCAGTAAACCCACATTGGCACCATTCAGGACCTCCAGTACTGAACTCAGTGCACAGAGGCCCGAAACCTCTGAGCTCAGGGTACCGCTGTTGACGACCTGCACACTGGAGTGAAATGCACCACTGTTCGAGGCACATTGTGCACAGAGTACCATAGAATAGGTCCCACACCACTGAGTTCAGAACTTTACTAATCGGTACCTACACCGCTAAGCTTGAAGCATCACTGTATAGGACCTTCTCCTCTGAGCTTATTAGAGATCCGTACACCACAATGCAGAACTTGCAACACTGAGCTCGGGGCAACACTCTACCAGACCTGCAGTAGTGAATACAAAACTCCGAAGTGCAGATGTTGAGAGCACCACTGTTCAGGGCTTCCCGTACGTACTAAGCTCAGTGCACCACAGCACAGGATATGCACCACTGAGTTAAGTGCACCTGACAAATGATGTGCACCACTGAACTCAGTTTACCATCTCAAAACCACTGCACCCCTGAGTTTTAAGCACCACTGTTTAGAAACTGCTCTGATGAGCTTGGTGCACCACTATTTAAGACCTGCTCTACTGAGCTCACCACACCACTGCTCGGGATATGTGCCACTGAGCTCAGAGCACTGCTGCACAAGACCTGGGCCGCTGAGCTTAGGGCACCACCATTTAGGACCTGCACTACTAAATTCGGTGCACAACTATTTAAGCCCTGCACCGCTGGGCTCATTGCACCACTGTACTGCACCTGGGCCTCTGAGTTCAGAGCACCACTGCTTAGCACCTGCACCACTGAGCTCAGCACAGACCCTGCACTACTTGGATCACAGCACTACTGTCCAGGACCTGCACCTCTGGGTCGAATGCATAACCATGCAGAACACTACTGTGCTCGAGGCGCCACTTTGCAGAACCTACAGCACTAGGAACAGAACACCACTGTGCAGAACCTGTCATTGTGCAACGAGCACCATTACTAAGAAGCACCACTGTTTAAGGTGTGAGACTTTGAGCCCAGACCACCACAGTTGAAGGTGACGTGAAACTGAGTCTAGACCACCGCTGCCCAAGATGTGAAAATTTGAGCACAGACCCCTACTGTTCATAGCGTGCACAGCTACGTTCAAAGCAGCACTGTTCAGAACCTGTGCCACCGAGCTCAGTCAGCGTACTGCGCTCGAGGGCTTGTATCTGCTTGAGACTTGTGAAAACACTGAAGCTGTGTTTGGATTTACAAACATAATCTGACAGTGGGGACACCAGATCCTGAACTCTCCTGGTACACACTAGAAATGAATAAACTGAAGAGAAAAGCCATGCGTGTGAGAGGCTCTTCAGTGGTCCAACCTTGTGAGGACAGAAAAACCTGCATGCTTAGCGTCCCACTGTAATGTAAAGGAATCACCCTTACATAAAATATCTACCCTGCTGCTACATGCCAATGTTTATAACATACCCGGTACCTAACCCAGCCTCTCACTCTTTGGAAGCAACCATCACATGTCCAACCAAAAGAGCGGTAAAGTGTAAGAGAAAATGATGCAAATGAAACTCTGCACTTGTTCATTATAATATATACCTATTTGGTAAGTGATGGTGTGAGGGAGACACCACTCCACCTGTGTGAGTGTAAACGTTACAGGTATCTTTCACTCCACTGGTCCTCTCTGTCTGCCCAGGCAGTCAACCTACTTACCAACTCATACACCAACATGTTCACTCATCTGTTTATCCATTCATCTATGCAACCATGTACCCGTCCTTCAACTTGATCCCACAAACCAATCAATCCAACCATCCATCTATTAACCCATTCATTTATCCATCCAGAAACCCCATCATCCATCCATCAGCCTAAATCCTTCCACTCATATACATAAAACATTGTGCCCTTTATACACAGACATCCATTCATGTGCTCATAAACTGCAAACATAGCTGCATACTGTGTGGAAAGTCAGAGGCGCAGCATGTTCTTCTCACCAAGTGTAATTTTGAACGATGCTTCACAGAGAATTCTCCTATCAGAAGCTCACACTAACAATAAGCAATTCAAAATAAAGATTGTTAAAACACCACCACATTCTGTGGCTTCCATCTGTGACTGAATAACATCCATCTTAAAATGAGACTGCGGTGCTGGCGTTTGGTTCTTGCTAGTCAACGTTCATTTCCGAAAGAGTACTTTGCTAACACTAAACAGTATCCCGACATTCTGAACGGTTATAATAGTGCAAATTACAAAGAGTCAGGCGCAACATCAAACGTCATCTGCCCAGTCCGTATTTCTTGTGTAATGAGTGTCTAAATTGGAAACAAGCTCCAACTTACCTTGAACAACTGACGTTTCATTTTTTTTTGCCCTAGAAAAGCGAGCTATCTGGTTCATGCCCCAGGCACTGACTGAGCCTAAAACAGTGTTTGTTGTTAAAACACACACTAAAAAAACCTGCAAAACATAACTTTTGCCGCCAAAACTCTATAATCGCAAAATCTACTGTAACACAATCAGGACATTCCAAATTTCATACAACAAGGCTGATGTACAAGAAACAAAAAAAACACTTGCATCAACTCGATTTTCAAGCATTCCATAGTAATTGCACATCACATGTCAAAGCTCTCCCTGGGCAAAAAAAAACTTTATTTTAAAAAATGCTTTCAACAGTGCAATGCGTTTATGTATTCAACCATTGTTTACAACTGGATCGGAATATTGAGACGTTTTAACAAATCCTTAATCCTACGTGTCGACTATTGTGTACTGGAGATAAGTAGAAAAGTAGATATATAAGCAGGAGGTAAACACCCAAAGCAGGACATAGGATACATGTGGTTTGTAAACATTTTAAATGAGTCAAGTGAACGGAAGCACTGTTTGTGACATCGGATATTTGTGTTTTTCAGTGGCAGCAAAAACACCACCTTTCCACATGACCCCCGAAATTAATAAAAGTCAAGTCAGGGACGGATGTTTCGATCTTTAAACAGAAAGGCAGCTGTGGGCTTTCCAGCCTGGCTTCTTGAGGGGTCACAAGCCGGAGACTGCACCGCAGACACAAAGCTTCCAATGCTGGTGACAACACGGACTGTAAGTGAAATGTCAATAAACCAGATGTTAGCTGCTGCCCACCACAAACAAGTGGGCCTCCGCCCTCCTTCCCACCACCAGGGACTGTAGGCAGGCACACGCGGCTCCACAAAGATCAAAAGTGAGCAAGAAAGCCTGATTTATAGCCTTGTTTACAGCTAAGCTAAACTCAAAGCAACAATGCTCTCCAAATGAAAAGGGAAGCTTCCCTGAACATGAGCAAGAAACAAAGTTAAAACAAGGTCGAGCTGGCCCTAGAAAAGTCCCCCTCTGATTTTGGTTTTATGTCTGCAGAGGGAGCTGGTGGGGAGGAGGGAATGAACAAGCACCGACAGTGTAAGACAAACAGGCAAATACTAAAAAAAAAAAAGTCCCTGACAGTAGAGATGAACAGGACATAGTGTAATTATTCAGTACTTGGTGCTTCTCCCAAAGAGAAAAAGGCAGGAAAAAGAGGCAGAACTGACCACTAGCAAGCAAGGATTTTTAAAGGACACCAGAACCAACAAAGGAAATCACCTGAACCCACAGTATAAGTATACTTAAAAGTATACAACACGCCGAACGCTAACGCTCGACCTAATAAATGGCCTGCAAGCTCAACAGAAAATGGATGGACAGCAGGGGCATGGCAGCCAGCTACCAAGCTTGGGAAGGAGGGATAATAAATCGCCTTTCTGCACCTACTCTGATTGAGGGGCAAGCCTCACATCTGCCACACATCGTCCTCCAAAAAGTTGTTTTAGCTTAACTCCAAGTCCCCACACAGATTACGCGAACTAACACAAAATGAAAAATTATGCTACTTTACTACAATACTAACCTGGTGACTGAAATGCTACAGTATGTCAAACTTACTGCAATTGCAAATGACAGGTTTTGGCTTGCTCAAATATGCAGGTTTGTTTTATAGAAAGGGCTTTCAGGCAAATTGGATCCAGTGTTTGAGATAAGACTAGTGTGGGGAAATCCAAACACTCTCCTCAACGCACCCGCACTTACAAGTAACTGTGAAGCACAACATCCTACGTACATCCACAACAATGCCCAAAAAGTCTTATAGTAGGCAACCAAATTGCTTTCACCAGCACTTGCAGCCAATACATACCACCCACAAACATTCACACAGCCAGTAATTCTAGGACTACACTATCTCCAATTGCTGGTCATTGAGCATGTTACCAACGGGAAAGAGGTGCAAACAAATGTTTAAACTCCTTCAGAGAAGAAATTGCCACATTCACAGCTCACTAAACCTGAGATGGATTAGAAAACTCACACCATATTATCACTGGATGACTGTGACCCTGATCTGTGATGGAAACCACAGAGCTGTGTGCTGAGGCGCCCATAGGTAGTTGAGAACTCTACAAGCCAATACTAATGTCTGAAATCTACTTCATACCCTTTGAGAATGCAAAGCTACAGAACCTCTTTTCATCACCAAGGAACGAACTGTCCATCAAATACTTCTCACTTATAGCCTGCAAAAAGGTATAGCTCCTAAAGCACTATTTAAAAGGTCAGGCCTTGTTTCCGTACCAAGTGCTATTCAGTATGTATTTAGCACATTCTGTTCAGACTGCTAGTGACTACTTGAGCCCTTTGTGTAAGGCAAAACATTTTCCTCTATATTTTGCACTTAATCATGGTCACTTTTGACCTGCGCTGCCACATCTCAGCACCATAACACTAGAACTACGTTAGCCCTGCAAGAGTTTAAGAGAGAAATCAATGAACATTCTCCAATATTTTTATAAAGCAACCTAAGTTTTTTTAAGATCACATTCAGCTTTTTCCATGTTTATCGATTGCATGGACTCACATCTACCATCAACCCAAATACCCAGACTAAAACTAGAAAAAAAATGGAATACTACCTCCAAGTTACCTTTTGCACCATTACTGTGGTTTTAATTATCCACTTTGGAAATAACATGATAGGTCTGATTTTACATGATTTACAGAGAGACTATTAACTTCAGAGTTATCTATGACATAGATGTCAATTTCTTCTTCAGGCCTATGTCCCTGAACTAACAAAATGGCATTGATGGCATAAGGTAAAATATTAAAAACATTTTAGACAAACATTCAGACAACACAATTCATTCAAAGGGATCTGTGAAGGGCTGGCAGATTTAGAAACCACCATGGAAATGCCTACTTCCTTTATTATGTCTATTAGATCAGTCAATTCTCTTTGTAGGTGAACTCAGATGGTCGAATCACACATGATTCTCTTTAAACCATGACAGCGTGAAAGAAGACAGTCTTCTAAGGTCTCTGAGGAGCTATTTTGTGCGTACTTATAATCTTGCATTTTTCAACCCTCCTCTCCAAATGTTCTCACACGTATACTTGGTAAGGTCACAATCGCCTTACTGAATTCACAGCAGGCAGATTGACTATAATAGATGTGGTGGAGGGGGTAGGTGTGTCACTGATATCAGGCTTCACATGTAGAGGCAACACTTACAACATACAGCATACACAGCACAATGCTTGCAGTTCAGACACATGTTCAACACAAGCCACAGCACACACAGACTCAACAATCCTCCAGTGCAAGCCACAGAGACTTGCAGCTCAGCAACACATACTGACCTCCAAGTGTCTCCTTCTCTTTCTTCAGGCAGCTAGCTGTCAAGTTACAGGTGCAGCATTCTCCTGGCTCATCGCCTGCCTAGATGTCAGAGCTCAAGCTCTGTAAATCCTTGCTGCCACATGGTGTCCCCAAAAACTTAATTTATGACTTACAAAAACATTACTTTGTGTTAGACCTGTCAGTCTTCTGTGGCCTTTGCCCCCCCCCCCCCAACAACCTTTTAATTGACTGCTTGCCATCCATTTTTTTCCTGGATTCTTGCTCTGCTGGCCTTAGGACTCTGTGCACTTTACCACTGTTGACCAGTGCTTAAGTACTTGTGATCACTCCCCTAAACACAGTTTGATTGCCATACACCTGATTGGCATATTTTATTTACTTGTAAGTGACCCGTAAATTAAATGCTGCCAGTGTGGCCGCAGCACCAATTGTACCACCCCCTTAAATACCACTTCAAAACATGTCCTAGGCCTGCCATTGCAGCCTGAAGGCAGTGTCCCCTACAATGCCGACCTGGCATTTAAAACCCCTTGCCAAGCCTTAAACTCCCCTTTTAAAAGGCACCATTAAGGTATGCCCATTGGTAGCCAACAGGGCAGGGTGCTGTGTAATTAAAAGGTAGGACCTGTACTTTTAAGTTTTACATGTCCTAGTAGTGAAAAACTCCCAAATTAGTTTTTCACTACTGTGAGGCCCACCTCTCCCATAGGATAACATTGGGGATTCTTTATTACATTTAATACGTTGTAATTCCTAAAGAAGAGGCGGTAGATATTGCAGAATTGGTACCTATGAATTTGTAATGATAAACCCTCTTTAATGGTAACATCGAATTTATCATTACAAGTTTGAAAATGACACTTTTAGAAAGCTGTTATTTTCCTGCCCTTAGCCCTCTGTGCCTGCAGCCTGCCTTAGGTCACATGACTGGGTGTAACTGACAGTTGAGACTCTGTGAATTCACCCCAAACAGTCACACAATATTGGCATTAGTAGAGCATGAAGGACCATTCTACTGGCATGGAGGGGTGGTGGAGCTGAGCAGAGCCCCACTTGCACCTAAATAGGCTGTGCTCTGCCACCACACATTAGGCTTAATGACTCTGTGTTAGACCCGGTTTCCTGGGCACCAGGGCACTCAAGGTTACTAGGCCGCAACTGCATCAACTGGAGTGTTCCCCGCTGGTATTCTGGGGCCTCAGTACTAGTGGACCCAAAACTGGATAACCAAGTACTTCTCTTTAGCACTTGACTCTCTCAGGGTAGCAAGACAGAGCAGTCCAAGGCTTACTCAAGGAGGTGAGGTGGATTTAGACATTCAGAATACAGTGCACACTGTACTACCTGCAAATAAGATCAATGTCCAGTCAGTGCTTTACGTTTTAAAAATAAAAGTACTTGCACTTAAGAGAAATATACTACAAATAAAACTAGGATAAACAGTGAAAACCAGACATCTCTACAATCCTCTGGGGCAGAGTTCTGACCTAAACAGTATTTGGCGCCTAGACACTAAGCACAATAAAAACAAGCTAGCATGTAGACACACAATTAGCATTGTGTATTACAGACCATGCTGCACAGGGCTGCTCTAATTCGCTAGAGCCATGATACAAATCCTTGCATTGCAATGGTGTACCCAAACACCCAAAGAACAGAAGCGCCCTCCCGTCCTTAGCGAGGACACCGCTCTGGTGGCGTTCAGGATCTGATCACAGATGCTTGATGGCTTGGCACAGTTCACTAGAGTCCCACGAATCCAGTAGCCACTGGCTAGCTGTCAGAGGGTCATGGTTAGCCAGAGTGCCAGTGTACCCTGGTACCCCCAGCTGTCACAAAGGGACAGGTAGGGGGCCTGTACCACAGGACACTCTTCCCCAGCTACACATGGCAACTGGAAGTATCACAGAGGCTGTCATAGCAAAGGGGAGGGGTCTGGGCAAAGTGATCTCACTTTCAAGGACTGGAATCAAGCTTCCCCGTCTCAATCTGTTCCTGTTGATGTGCTGCAAGCTTCCTTATCTTGAGAAGCTGTTTGCAATTTCCTGTCTTCCAAGCGGATGCACGACAAGCCTCACACCATAGCTGGTCCTCTGCATTCAGGCTGCTGACTGATGCCTTTGTCCTTCACAACAGAATCCATTCGTCACAGAGAAAACTCTCAATTTCAGACGCAGTGAGCAAGCTTCCTTGCCTTTACACCACGGACCCATAGCTGGCTTCTGTAGATGCTTGTTAGAATCGAAGAGCAGTCTTGAACAACTACTGACCACTCAGACCAGACTTTTATCACCCTGAATGATAGGCTGCTACTTTTGAATGATGTGCACCTCTCCAATCATGAGGCATCCCTGATAGTCCCTGACTATAGACTGTCAGTCTACCACCGCCTTGGTAGAGAGAGCAGTAGTCAATCTCTGTGAAATAAGAGTGCACTATGCATGCCCCCCTCAACCTCAAAGCTAATCTCTAAGATCTCAGTCATTGTAAACAGGGGGATCCTCAGTGGCCACGCATGCTTGTCATGTTCACTGAGGTAGGAATCTAGAAACCATATAGTAACTTTTAAGTGACTTGTTTGTAGAATGCTATAATGCAGGGGAAGCAAGCTCTCCAGAGACACACAGAAGACTTATCGTCCCAACACCCTTTATTGTCAATGCAGCCAGCTAGGAGCCAGGGTAGGTAAGAAACTCCTAGAACTTCAAAGAACCTTTCTCGAAACTTCTCGCAGCTTCTAGGAGCAGGGCACCAGGATATAAAAATAGTACTCATAAACCCACTCTTCAATTTGCAACAGGACCTGCAGAAGGACTCACAGAGGGCTGCCTGCTGCTGTGACCTGTTGTGTGCTCTACCAGTCTGCTGCTGTACTTGCAAAGACTGCTTTGGTGCCTGGGGGCTTTTTTGGTCCAAAAGTGTTTTAAGAACCAGGAGGAGACTGGGACCAACCTGCTCACCTATCCACCTAAGGTGCATTGATGGTTGGATTGACTTTGCGGCTTCCCCCAATACGATCTTCGGCTACAGCCTTCTGCTTCGTCCCTCTGGAGAGTTTCGACTTCCATCTTGACGACTAACTCCAAAGGTAAAAATCTTCACTTTGCCTTCACTGCACAGCTATCCAACGACAATGCTCCCTTCTCGGGCACTCCTGAAGTCTACCCCCTCTGAACTTCCATCTTCTCAGAGACTTTTTCTTCAAACAATTTCTAAGTCTGAAGGTAAGTGCTGACGGGCCCTATCCACTTTGTGTATCCAAGCCTCGCTCCATCGCGGTTGGCCTTAACTTTTTACTTTGCCCTGGTCTACCATGACCAGAGGTCCACAGTTGGTGCTTTTTGCTTTTAAGCATAATTTTGAACCTTAAACTTAAAAAATTAATCACTCTGGTTCTACTAATTGCGTTTTGATGGTCCGGGTGCCAAATATTTATCAGAATGTACTCTATTTTTCCCGGTTGGTTTGGAATTTTTATTGTGTTGTGTTTTCGCTTTATTACTGTTTGTGTGCTGCATAAATACTTTACACATTGCCTCCAAGTTAAGCCTAACTGCTTTTTGTGCCAAGCTACCCAGGGTTAAGCACAGGTTAATTTAGTGTCTTTTGCGGTTCATCCTTGCAAGGGATAGTGGCTGTTGCTTGACCAGGGCTCCCACCTCAGTCAACCAACAACCCAATATCTCACACTAGTGTTCAGCAGTGTAAATCAGCAGCATACAGTGATTTGTGTTACACAGAAATCTCAGATAAATTATTTGGCACCAGAGTGACCTCTTTTTGAATTCTCCTTAGTCTCCATTGGTTGTTTGTATTTTTTTTAAATTTAACTAACCCTACCTTTCTTCCTCTACTACCATGGAGATGGAGCTTGGTAAATGTTGACAACCTCACTAAGGTTGAGCTGCAAAAGCTCTACAAGGAGAGGGAGCTGAATGTGGGCAAGTAAGCTTTCAAAGTGGACCTACAGAGAGCCCTTCGAGCCTCTGAGGAGGTCAAGAGTCTGCAATCAGCAACAGGGGAGGATAATCCTGTGGGGGCCTGGGAATAAATAAGGATGAGAACCACAACCCAGAGGAGAACCCAGAGCTGCAGGGAGAATAGCCCTGCCTCCATGAGGAGAACCAGGATACCCAGGTTGAGGCAGTGTGTCTTTCAGAGGCCTGTCACAAGTGGATCTGGAAGACAGGAGGGAGGAAAGGAAGCTTGAGCAGGAGCTGGCCAGACTGAAGTTGGAGAAGGAGAAAGCTGAGGCCGAGAGAGCCTTGGCTGAAAAGAAACTACTGTTGGAGTCTGAGAAAAACATGAGAGAACTGGACATTAAAGCCAAGCAAGTTGAGCCAGCAGTAATGGCGGCAGCAAATCAGCAGGGTCTACTGGAGAGGTGAAAGCATACCCAAAGACCTAGTGCCCAGTTAAGTAATGGAGGATGATATAGATAAATGGTTTTCAGCCTAAGAGGTAGCCTTGAGGGTACACAAGGTCCCAGATGAGTAATGGGGGGCCAGGTTGTGGAGATACATGCCCACAGTGGGGAGGGACACACTCCTGACACTAAAGGTAGAGGACCAGAACAAGTATGCCCTATGAAGGCAATTCTTGTCTCTAAATTTGGGTTTACCCCTGAGAAATACAGGCAAAGGTTCAGAGACAGCCACAAACTCCTAAGCAGTCTTGGATGGGCTTCATAGATTATGCCAGCAAGGCACTAAAGAGCAGGGTGGGAGGCTGCAAGGGAGATGGTTTTAATGAAATGAACAACTTGATTCCGAGGGAGCACATGCTCATATCTGTTTTACAAAACTGTGCTAACACCTGGTAGATGGCAAGCTGACTGACTCTAGGAAGCTTGAGAGGAGGCAGACCTCTGGCCAGCACCAGAGTGTCCAGGAATGCATCTGGGGGGCTCCCAAAAGGGTGGCCAGGGTACCCACCAGAAGAAGGAGGAAGGAGATAAAAAGAAGGCGTCATCTCAATGCCGCCCCCCCCCCCCAACACACACACACACACACACAAAATAGTTATCAAGGGAAAGGGTCCATGTAGGAGGCTGGCTTGGCTTATAGTGGATACCTAATGGTACATACACCTTGTGCCAGGTCCAGTTATCCCTTATTAGTAGATTTGTAGTGTTCTAGCAGCTTAGGCTGATAGAGGTAGCTATAGCAGAGCAGCTTAGGCTGAACTAGGAGACATGCAAAGCTCCTACTATACCACTTATATCATATAGGTACTATATCATAAGAAACACAATACTCAGTTACTAAAAATAAAGGTACTTTATTTTAGTGACAATGTGCCAAAAATATCTCAGAGGATATACTCCCTTAGGAGGTAAGTAAAATACACAAAATATACACACAAACCAAAATCAGGTGAGTAAAACAATCAGAAAGTACTGCAAACACTGTAGAATACAATAGGCCTAGGGGCAACACAAACCATATACTAAGAAAGTGGAATGCGAACCACGAATGGACCCCTAGGATAGTGTAGTGTAGTGTATAGAGGGTCGCTGGGAGTGTAAGAAAACACTAAGGGTGTCCAAGATACCCCACCCCAAGACCCTGGAAAGTAGGAGTAAAGTGCTACTACTTCCCCAGAAACACACTAAACTCATGATAGAGGACTCTGCAAAGACCACAACAGACTGCAAAGCACTGAAGACGGATTCCTGGACCTGCAAAGGAAGGGGACCAAGTCCAAGAGTCACGAAAGTGTCCAGGGGGGGCAGGAGCCCACTAAACCCCGGATGAAGATGCAAAATGGCTGCCTCCGGATGGGAGAAGCTGAAGATTCTGCAACAACGAAAGGTGCTAGGAACTTCTCCTTTGTGCAGAAGATGTCCCACGGAGTGCTGGAGGATGCAGCTTTGTTTTCTTGGAGAAAGACCGCAAACAAGCCTTGCTAGCTGCTAAGGTTGCGGTGGAAAAAAAAGGGTGTCGCTACTTGGGAGAGGAGACAGAGGGGACCCTCAGCAACACAGAGAGCCCACGCACAAGAAGGCAGCACCAGCAGAAGTCCTTGAACACGGGTTCATGAAGACTAAGCACAGTGGTCGTCTCAACACTACAAAAGAGGGTCCCACGAAGCCGGAGGTCAACTCAGCGAGTTGAGAAATGCAAGACGGAGTGCTGGGGACCTGGGCTAGGCTGTGCATGAAGGATTCCTTGCAAAAGTGCACAGAAGCCCTAGCAGCTGCAGTTCACGCGGTGCACAGGATTACTGTCTGGAGAGGGGAGGTAAGGACTTACCTCCTCCAAATCTGGACAGTTGGACCACTGGACAGTCTGGGTCACTTGGGGTCCACCACCTGTGTTCCAGGGGCCACGCTGCTCAGGATGAGAGGGGTCCCAGAGAACCGGTGACGCTGAAGTTTGGTGCCTGCTGGAGCAGGGGGAAGATTCCGTCAACCCACAGGAGATTTCTTCTTGGCTTCCAGTGCAGGGTGATGGCAGACAGCCCCCAGAGCATGCACCACCAGGAAACAGCCGAGAAAGCCAGCAAGATTAGGTGCTACAATGTCGCTGGTAGTCTTCTTGCTACTTTGTTGCAGTTTTGCAGGCGTCCTGGAGCAGTCAGCGGTCGATCCTTGGCAGAAGTCGAAGAGAGAGGTGCAGAGGAACTCTGGTGAATTCTTGCAAGTCGTTATCTGAGGAAAAGCCCACTGGGGAGACCCTAAATAGCCCTCAGAGGAGGATAGGCCACCTAGGGAGGTAAGCACCTATCAGGAGGGGTCTCTACAATCACCTGCTGGCACTGGCCACTCAGAGGTCTCCATTGTGCCCTCACACCTCTGGATTCAAGATGGCAGAGGTCTGGGACACACTGGAGGAGCTCTGGGCACCACCACTGGGGTGGTGATGGACAGGGGAGTGGTCACTCCCCTTTCTTTTGTCAAGTTTCGCGCCAGAGCAGGGACTGGGGGTTCCCTGAACCGGTGTAGACTGGCTTATGCAAGGAGCGGACCATCTGTGCCCTTCAAAGCATTTCCAGAGGCTGGGGGAGGCTACTCCTCCCCAGCCCTTAACACCTATTTCCAAAGGGAGAGGGTGTAACACCCTCTCGCAGAGGAAATCATTTGTTCTGCCTTCCTGGGACTGGGCTGCTCAGACCCCAGGAGGACAGAACCCTGTCTGTGGGGTGGCAGCAGCGGTAGCTGCAGAGAAAACCCCAGAGAGCTGGTTTGGCAGTAACCGGGGTCCATAATGGAGCCCCGGGGATGCATGGGATTGGCACCCCAACACCAGATTTGGCATGGGGGAACAATTCCATGATCTTAGACATGTTACATGGCCATATTCGGAGTTACCATTGTGAAGCTACATATAGGTATTGACCTATATGTAGTGCACGCATGTAATGGTGCCCCCATACTCACATAGTCCGGGGAAATTGCCCTGAACTATGTGGGGGCACCTTTGCTAGTGCAAGGGTGCCCTCACACTTAGTAACTTTGCACCTAACCTTCGCTAAGTGAGGGTTAGACATATAGGTGACTTATAAGTTACTTAAGTGCAGTGTAAAATGGCTGTGAAATAACGTGTGCCTTATTTCACTCAGGCTGCAGTGGCAGGCCTGTGTAAGATTTGTCTGAGCTCCCTATGGGTGGCAAAAGAAATGCTGCAGCCCATAGGGATCTCCTGGAACCCCAATACCCTGATTACCTAGGTACCATATACTAGGGAATTATAAGGGTGTTCCAGTGTGCCAGTTAGAATTGGTGAAAATGGTCACTAGCCTATAGTGACAAATGTAAAGGCAGAGAGAGCATAAGCACTGAGGTTCTGGTTAGCAGCGCCTCAATGACACAGTTAGGCACTACACAGGTATACACATTCAGGCCACAAACTATGAGCACTGGGGTCCTGGCTAGCAGGGTCCCAGTGAGACATCTAAAACACACTGACAAATAGGGTTTTCACTAGGAGCACTGGGGTCCTGGCTAGCAGGATCCCAGTGAGACAGTAAAAACACTCTGATATATACTCACAAACAGGCCAAAAGTGGGGGTAACAATGCTAGAAAGAGGCTACCTTCCTACAGTCCCAATCCCATTCTGGCCACCAGAAGAAAGGCTTCTTTTACAAGAATCACAACAAATATAACCCCACGTGCTATAAGTGTTATGAGTATGAGCACTATGAGGGTGATCCCAAATGCCCCAAGAGGTAGCACAACCTCCCACTGGAATCAAACCCCCTGGGTTGGCTAGTGTAATGCTTGGGGAGGAGATGGCCTCAGTTAGTTGGGGGGAGGGGAGGTGTCAGTGAGCTTACCCTAGTGTACGTGGGTAATAAGGAGATGGTGCCCAAAGCCCACATGCCTTCTAACACTGCAAAGTGTAGGCAATGAGTCATCATCAATGGAAAGAGGAGCTTTGAGGGACACAAGAGCCAGTATGACTATGGTAAGGAGTCATCTGGTGTCATCAGAACAAGTGATTCCCAATGCATTCCACCAGGTTGTAGTAGCCGGCAACTAGGAGAACCATTACCCTGTGGCTCTAGTTCTCTTTGATTGTGAGTGGGGCTCTCAGGTCTTCTGAAAGTAGCTGTGAGCCCTGCTAGACCTGCGGACTGTTTACAGAGAATGGCCTACAACACACTGCCTAGAAAGAAGTGGAGCTGAGGTCACACCTGAGATTGTTTGGGTTGCCTGAGTTGCACTGTGTGTCCACCAGGTCCATGGCTCTCCAGAAAGGAGGTCAAAGAGGTCTGGAGCCTGGAAAAATGGCCCAGACAGCTGCAAGAGAGGGAAGGGCAAGGAGTGTGGTAAGGCAGCCCCCAATTGTCTCCCAGTGGAGGTGGATGGGGTGCAGGAGGAAGCCGCCCCAGAATCCACTGAGGAGGACATTGCCTTCCTTGGTGACCTGCCTGAGCCTGCTGGGTGGCAAGCAGAAGGGGGACCTACCAGGGAGGAGTTCTGTAGTGCACAGAAGGTGTGCCCAACACTGGACAGTATGAGGCAGCAAGCTGAAGCCCAGGCAGCTGGTGCCACCTGGAGAGATCACCGCATTTACTATGAGAATGACATCCTGTACAGAGTGCCTAAAGCACCTCTACATGGGGCAACAAGGAAACTAGTTGTTCCCCCATGTTACAGGGCCTTCCTACGTGGGTTGACTCATGGGAGTCCCCTGGCAGGACATCCTGGACCTTTGCCAGGCTTGTCCCCCTCTTTTATTAGCCCGGGATGAAAGTCTCCTCACATACTTTCTGCAGGACTTGCTTGACCTGCCAGGTCAGTGGGAATACAGGGAAAAATCTGAAAGCTCCTCCTTACCTGTCATTGATACCCCCTTTGGAAGTGTTTATCCTGGTTTGGTGGATCATCCTAAAAGATATCCAGAGGCCATAACTCTGAGAACTGCACCTGCAGTAGCTAGGGCCCTAACGGGTTTTTTTAACCAGATTGGGTTTCCACAAAGAAGTGGTGTCTGACAGGGGCACCAACTTTATGTGCAGTCAATGTGGAAGTAGTATAGGAATTACTTATAAGTTCTCCACATCCGATGATCCACAAACCAATGGACTTATTGAAAGGTTCAAAAAGACCCTGAAGGCAAGTTTATGGGCCTGCCTGAGCCCATGAGGCAGAAGTAGGCTGCCCTCTTGCCGTGGCTACATTTTGCTTCCAGGGAGGTACCATAGAAGGGGGTTGGATTCAGCCCCTTTAAGCTTCTGTTTGGTCATCCTATGACGGGACCTCTCAGCCTGGTTAAGAAGGGTTGGGAGAAAGCTCCTAAAAAGCCTCCCCAGGATGTGGTTAGCTACATTCTAGCCCTCCGGAACCAGAAGGTCAAGTTCTGGAAGAAGGCTTCTGAGAACCTGGATGCCAACCAGGATGTGATGAAGCAATGGTATGACCAGACGGATACCCCTGTGGAGTGCCAGCCTGGGCAAAAAGTGTGAGTGATAGAGCCAGTGGAGCCTAGGGCCCTCCAAGATAATAGGACTAGGCTTTATGGGATATATGAGAGAATGGGGATGCTGCATATCTGGTGGATCTCAAAATCCCAACTTAAGGGTCCTCCATATCACAATGTTGTGACAGATGGTGGAGAGAAGGAGGAGAGTGAACCTCTTCCTGACCTCCTGCCATCAAATGAGAAAGTTGGGTTAGTGGAGGGTGTGAACCTCTTCCTTCCGTGACCACAGCTCAATAGAGGGACTGTCACCAATTGTTGGTACAGCTTGCATGTCTATTTTGCCTCATACCTTGGCTTAAACATCTGTGTACCCATGACACTGATATAAGAGACGGCTTCCTGTCAAAAACACAATTTACAGGCTGTCTGACAAAGTGAGGGCCAACATCAAACAGGGAGTCTCTAAGTTGTTGGAGCTGGGGGTGATTGAGCTCTCCAGTAGCCCCTGGTCTAGCCCTGTCATGCTGGTGCCAAAAGCTGCCCCATCCGTTGCCGCCTCAGAACTCAGTTTCTGTGTGGACTACAGGGGGCTCAACTCAGGCACTAAGACTGAGGCTAACCCAGGGCTCACAAAATCTACTCGACCACTCACTAGGGCGAGCTTTATTTTATGAGGTTGAGCTATTTTTAGATCCTACTCGCCCCTTCTGGCGAGTGGACAAAGAACTTCCATTCAGTCAGAAACTGAATTAGCAATTAACATGTCTTTAAATCTTATTCTTGTCACATTTGCTCGGTGTTCAGAGACAGAGGTCAAACGCCAGTTTGTCTTCTTGCAATGCAAATACTTTTGTGACAGCAGAGTTCCAGGATTTTATAAGGTGAACTGTCTGACCTATATGAAATGAAAGGCTGTTGGTATCAGGTTTTCCTAACACACAACATTTATATAAGTAGGTCAACTTTACAAACATTTCAAAATATATTTCAGTAGCTGTGAAAGACCAGTTTTTGTACTTCTGTGTGATGAAAACAATATTTTAATAGGATGAAAAAAAAAAGTCAGAACACTTTATTTGGTGACGTGCAAATGATAAATGTTTTCCGAAACCCAATTTTCACAGATTATTGTTAATAGACTATATAGTTTTATCAGTAAGGCTACAAGTTAGTGGGGAGGTTTTTGGGCATTTCTCGGAAACTTACTGTCTATAAATGACAGTGCACAACCACATCATGCTTTAGTAATATATTTATTAAAAGTGAGTGTTTTAACATAAAATGAGAACCACTCTTGCCCTGATGGCAAAGATACTAGTATACAAAGAAGCAAGTCATGCATGGATCATGTGTACCCTATTTGTGGGATAGATTTATTATACATGGAGCAAATGTTTAGTTTATTTAATCAAACAAAAGAGGATTTTTTTTTTTACAGCAGAAATGCTGAACTCACATATTTGAAGGTGAACTCATATGTGACAATGAAGAAAAAGGTGACTGTAATATACAATATTTACCTAGTATCACACAATTTGAGACCCGTTTACGGGTCAAGTACATTTAGGCCGAGTAGATTATTCAAGCTACTTGACCGGCAGGTCTAGTAATATTTTTATGATTGTTCGAGACTTGTAACCCCATACCCAGATTAGTTCATTGATAGGTTAGGGGCTGCCAAGTTCCTGAGCACTTCTGATCTGACCTCAGGCTACTGGCAGATTGCCGTAACTGGAGAGGCTAAGAAGAAGTCAGCCTTCTGCACTCCAGAGAGCCACTTTCAGTTTAAAGTGATACCCTCAGGATAACAAAAATGCCCCTACTATCTTCCAGGGGCTGGTGAACCGGGTATTGTCTGGTATGGAGGCCTTCAAGGCTACCTACTTGGATGACATAGCTGCCTTCAGTAGAAGCTGGAAGGACTGCCTCTTTCACCTTCAGGACGTGCTTAAGGCTCTGCAGAATGCGGGCCTGATTATAAAGGCCAATAAGTGCCAGATAGGGCATTGGTCGGTGGTGTACTTGGGACACCTGGTGGGTGGGAGTAAGGATCAGCCCCTTCAGGCCAAAATAGAGACCATTCTGGCCAGGGAGCCCCAAAAATGCAAACTAAGGTGAGGGCCTTCTTGAGGCTGACAGGTTATTACAGGTTTGTCAAGGGGTATGGAACCATTATTGCCCCCTTGACTAAGCTGACTTCCAAGAAGCCGCCAAGAATGGTGATCTGGACAGAGGCTTGTCAGAAAGCCTTTGACTCCCTAGAACAGGCCATGTGCGCACAGCACCTGTGCTCAAGGCCCGTGACTTTTCCAAAGAATTCATAGTACAAACAGATGTCTGAGAGCATGGCATAGGAGCAGTACTTTCACAGCATAATGAAGAGGGCCTAGACCAACCTGTAGCTTTCATCTCTAGGAGGTTAATTCCCAGGGAACAGAGGCAGAGTGTTACCGAGAGAGAAGCCTTTGGTGTGGTCTGTGCACTGAAGAAGCTGAGACGATACCTGTTTGGGACTCTCTTCAAGATTCACAAAGACCACATGCCCCTCAGGTGGCTAATGCAAATAAGGGGTGGCCATTCTTACAATTCACAATGCTGAAAATTGCATTTAAAACTGTTTGGAAAGACCCAAATACAGAACTGATAGAACATGAAGTCCTCCAATTAATTTCACAAATAGTTAGGAGCACACCTGCCTAACATCCCAGCAAATAATCTGCCCCATTGCATCATGATAAATGTAGTTTCCTCAAAAAACGAACTCAGTTACTTTTAAATATTTCACCTCTAAATAGGTGCAGCCTTTGCTGTGCATCTCTGGACACATGTGTTTCTGGGTTAATCCCTTCTTCAGCAGAGAACAAATTTGCGGGGTGCTGGAAATGCTGCCATTAATCATCCGGTTTCAATACCTCTTCACTGGCATGCCTGGTGCCTGCTCCAGAGCTCGTCAGCCCAGTGGCTCAAGGGAGCCTTTTTAAAGTCACAAATAGTTAGGAGCACAACTGCCTAACATCCCAGCAAATAATCTGCCCCATTGCATCATGATAAATGTAGTTTCCTCAAAAAACGAACTCAGTTACTTTTAAATATTTCACCTCTAAATAGGTGCAGCCTTTGCTGTGCATCTCTGGACACATGTGTTTCTGGGTTAATCCCTTCTTCAGCAGAGAACAAATTTGCGGGGTGCTGGAAATGCTGCCATTAATCATCCGGTTTCAATACCTCTTCACTGGCATGCCGGTGCCTGCTCCAGAGCTCGTCAGCCCAGTGGCTCAAGGGAGCCTTTTTAAAGTCACAAATAGTTAGGAGCACACCTGCCTAACATCCCAGCAAATAATCTGCCCCATTGCAGCATGATAAATGTAGTTTCCTCAAAAAACGAACTCAGTTACTTTTAAATATTTCACCTCTAAATAGGTGCAGCCTTTGCTGTGCATCTCTGGACACATGTGTTTCTGGGTTAATCCCTTCTTCAGCAGAGAACAAATTTGCGGGGTGCTGGAAATGCTGCCACTAATCATCCGGTTTCAATACCTCTTCACTGGCATGCCGGTGCCTGCTCCAGAGCTCGTCAGCCCAGTGGCTCAAGGGAGCCTTTTTAAAGTCACAAATAGTTAGGAGCACACCTGCCTAACATCCCAGCAAATAATCTGCCCCATTGCATCATGATAAATGTAGTTTCCTCAAAAAACGAACTCAGTTACTTTTAAATATTTCACCTCTAAATAGATTAAATTTGATGCTGCACTTAATGTATGATGTACAGGCACTATAAAATCAACATTACCCAAAATATGGCATTTGAAGTAATGTAGATTTATCTATTAAAGAGAGTTAGATCACATGAAGAAGTACCAACTGAGTTCCTACTAAAACTGTTCAAAATCTACCTATGAAGAATTTCTTCAAATTCAAAGATGGGATGTTCATCAAGGTTAAAAGAACGACTTTGGGATTCTCTTTTGCTCCACAACTGGCAATTATTTTCAAAGCAGAATACATGGAAAAATGGATATAGAAAAGTAACTCTGTTGCGATCTCTTTGTGAGCCAGATACATCAATGATGTGTTTATTCCATGGACTAATAGTGAAGAGATCTTACTGAAATTCAAGCAATGGTTGAATGGTAGATTAGCTAACATCCAGTTCTCAAAGGCACACAAAAGATGCACAATTTGCATGTGCACACAGCACCTGTGCGCACATGCAATTGCAGTTTTAGATTTGCAAATACATCATTTTGAAGATCACCAAACTTTTTTTTTTTTTTACAGAGAACACCGATAGAAATAGCTTCCTTAAGTTTGACAGCTTTGAACTGTATGTTCTAGAGGACAACTTACCTTACATCCAATTTTCAACACAAAGGAGGGATTGCTGCAAAACATTAAACTATTTCGAAAATGTGAACCTTCCTATTGATAAAACCGTAACAAAGACAATATCCCAATAGATGTCTGAAGAAAGTTTGGTATACACCAAAAGAGACCCTACTAGAACCAGTACAGAGATCAAAGGACATGAAAGTGACCAATAAAATGCATACACTGATTTACAAAAAATGGCATCTGGTGAACAGCATAGCGGTCTTAAAGGAACAAACCACATTCAAACATTAAAGAATATGTTGTGAGTCCAGCCACTTAAATCAATAAACAGCCTCTGAACCACCAGAGTATGCTCAGACTTCTCCAAATAAAGGGACACCACAGATGTGACAATGCTCGGTCTGTACACAAACCATTTCTGAAAGCACATTTCTACACAAAAAATACAGAAATAACACATAACACATTCAGCAATTGCAATACCAAGGTGGTGATAAATGTGATAATTTTGGCCCTGTAATCTGGCATATTAGGTAAAATATCACAAGTGGTCATAAAAAAGAATATTCAACATAAATCACAAATCTGTTTCAAAATCATCATAGCCCCCTTGAAGTCTCACACTTTATGGTACAAATGGCATAAACAGAGTGAAAGTACTGGAAACCATTAGGAATTCTGCACAATCAAACCTGGATTGTTGCCTACTCTCTAAAAGAGACTAGGATTACATAGATGGGCTCAACGAAATGAGTTGACTCCAAAACATTTAAGTTCAGGATGATCTCTGGTAATGACATTCACTCTAACTTGGAGCCTACCAACTGATGAGGTCCAACTCACATCACAAAATTAACATCATGTAATCAGTCCTCACTTCAAAAGTTTAATCAGTCTTACAATTCAATGATTTATTATTCATGCCTGCCCTCGTTCATAGGATAAATGCCTTGTTGCTAGGCTGTACCAAAATCAGCAATGATAGAACCACTGATGTCTGACACTTTGCAGCCTTTTAAAAGATTTTATAAGTCATAAGAGATTTTATAAGCCACAAGAGTCCCAATCCAGCCAACACCGATTGACTAATCATGCCCAAAGCAGCACAGAGACACTCCTCATATTGCTAAGATACGAACCAGCAGGTTGGTGCCCTGAAGAAAAGGTTAAATACTTTCGGTAACAATCTTTCTGGTAGATACTCTACCTACCTACTATTCATCTCTTCTTGAATATCTAGGTGTCAGACTGGATCTGGAAACTTTCAATAGCTCTCCCACTCCAGTAGAGGATGCCAGCTCCACAGTGGCACCAGATACTATGCCACTGTAACATCACTTAAATCATAAAGCGCCCTCCCTGCATCCTGTCTTCAGATTCCATCCATTTTTTGCGTGTCTTTGAGGTGATTAACGACTTGCGAATAAAACTGATATTGCTAGTACAATGCAAATTTGTAACAGTGAAATGAAGTCATCAACTTGGGCAGGAAAGCAGCTCTCGTTCAAAGAATCAACTTGTTGAGAAATAAGGTAGCAAACTGGGAATGGAAGGTCAGTGCTTGCAACTTGCCGACCTGATGGCAACCTAAAACACAGTCTTCAATGTTTGCAGCCTTAACAGGCAACTGTGAAGGGGCTCAAACTGAGAAAATGGCAACACTAGAT
The DNA here is from genome assembly GCF_031143425.1 of Pleurodeles waltl. NCBI lineage: Eukaryota > Metazoa > Chordata > Amphibia > Caudata > Salamandridae > Pleurodeles > Pleurodeles waltl. The sequence goes on from NC_090445.1 coordinate 95,734,200, forward strand.
TAAAATCTCATTGAAGCATGATGAAAGTTGCCTGTGGATATAAATATGTTTGCCCTTTTAAGAAACTCATCAAAACTGGAGATTTGTAGGTGGGGGGTGGGAGGTGTGGAAGGTAGAGGAGTGTCAACAAGGTTGCCAGGTATCCTTTAACTGTGCTCACCGTGCAGCGTTGCTGGGCCAATCTACGCATGAAATGGAGGATCTCAGACAGGCAGGCCCATAAAAGATACAAATTGGTATCCATGCATCAGGTGACAAACCTGGGCCACCTCTAGAATAGACTTCTTTTTCAAAAGGGGGACGCGCAGGCAGAATGACATCCACCACCTCTGGAGGCCCCTGAAAAGAGATTAAGTGCCCCTGCTCAATTTCCAGCCATAAAGGTAGAGGCTCTGGAGTTTAAGATGCAGGATTCTTCCCTTAATCTAGAAGAGATCCATCCTGAAAGGCAGATGGAGCAGGGGGCACAAGGAGAGGCGCAGAAGGTCTACGTGCCACACCCTTCTCGGCCAATCTGAAGGATAACTCAAGGCTGGTCTTCACAAATCTTCCTTAAATCTCGAGGAATCAATGGTATGAGAGGGAACCTGTAGTGAAGTGAAAAATCTCCCTGCAACCGAAACATATCCCCCAAGGTTCCCCTGAAAAGAAATTGAAGAGCACAGAACTAAGTAAGGGAATTGACTATTGTCCAGTGTGGCGAAAAGATACACCAGAGGTGCCCGCCAAAGGGAAAAGATGTCCTACGCCTCACTGAACAGAGACGCCACTTGTGGGCAGCAAGATCGCAGTCATATTTTTTGTCAATATCTGGAGAAAGAATGTGAGTCCTAGTTAGAGTGTTCTCAGATCCTAGGAGGCTGATGTGAAACACCTGCTCCTCTGGAAACCAAAGGCCCCTAATCTCCAGTTACTCTAGATGAGCACCTCAACCAAGAGCAGGTGGAATCTATTACCAACATGACCACAGACGGTGGAGGGTGTAAGTACATCCCATGTAGCAGGTTCCCTTCTATCGACTACCAGGAGCATTTTGGGAGAGCATCACAGTGTCCAACAAACTTCCTCTGTGATGGAGATAACTGCTTGTGAGGGCATCACTGCAGAGATCTCATGTGCCAGTGTGCACGTGTGATCAGGGGAATACATGAAGAGTAAAACTATAGAGGGTCCCTGGTAATATAGAGTAGCTCATCCAGGGAAATATACTTGAAATACAAGAAACAAATAACGAGCTACAAAACGATACACAAACAAAGGATATATATATAGAACAACCAACAGGATATATGCAATAATATCCAATATAGTGTATGTCAAACTTTCAATGACTAATATGTCGCATCTGATGTTAAGCAGAACCTACTTGTAATATTGTCTACTTATTAGAGTCAAACCACATGACATATGTTATATTGATTCGCAGATAGTTTATTATAAATATTAAAAATATATATTCCAAATACAAAACTACATACAGAATAAATATATACAAATACACAGGACTGTAAACTCAGGAAAAACAAAAACCATCATTCCTACAACAATAAACACATAAAACATAAAAGCTACATACAGAGAAATCATAAATAAATCTGTATTCAACAAGTCTTTTGCAATAATAGAGTACAACATTCTATGATACTCAAGGATTATAATATGTTGCTGTACATAGGGCTGTAGGAACCAGTGCCTACACGTGTTTCGGTATTCCTTTCAATGGGAGGCCACCTTCATCAGGGCGGTTCCACATCCAAAGATTTGTATGGGAAAGCAAATTCCACTAGAGCGACAGGCACATAGAGCTTTCCGCCCAATCTTCTGGGTATCACCACTCCAAAATAGAGAATTTCTTCCAAGGATCAATGACCTAATCTGGAATATAGAAAAAGGAGGGATGAAATCCAACTCAAACAGTCCTCAGGTCAGCACTCATGAGGACATAGTCCCGGATCAGGGTGCCCGAGTGTCTCCAAATATGTGGTTTTACAGATGGCATTAGATTTCATCAACGAAAAAATCTCAGAAGTGTAGCTGATCGCAGTCACGGAGGGGATACTTCTATCTGCTTCTGTCCTCCATTATCCGACATAAGAATGAATCACCAGCCAGAATACATGAAACCAGTAGATCGGCAGGGGTAAGACAATCAGAACTGGTATTTCAGCCCCTTCCTTAAACATTAAAATCAAAGCCTGAATGTTTTGGTCCCCCTGGAAAAGGATAAAAGGTTTGAAGTTGAGTTGTATCCAGAACCGCCCCTATACCAGGAGGTGCAGTGAGAGCTCCAGGTAAGATCGGGGTACACCGACAGGAAAACACAAGTCGAACAGTTGGGATTCTGTTCAATGCAAGTGATGTGACACCTGCTATAGCAACTCTGCTTTGAGCCGCAAGATATCTAGTAACAGAAATATTGGGATTCCTGACCTTCTGAGGTAGGCCATCACCACTGCCATCACCTCCTTGAAGCCCCTTAATGCCAATTTTGAACCAAACAGGAGCACTGCAAACCAACAGTGAGTGGACCTGACCACAAAAACAGGTACTTCCTGTGAAACTGCACGATTGTGGAAATACATGTTGTGTAAATTGAGTGACACCACCCAGTTTTTTGCTTTCAGCGTCAAAAAAAGCCTAAGGAAAAAACATCACCTTGAACTTATCCTAGAGGAAGAAGCGGTTCCATCCGGAGGAAAGGTGCTCCCGAGGCGACCACCTCTCAACTGAAAAGGTCAAACACTGCGTTAAGAAATGAGGAGGGGCTGGAACTCGAGTGGGAAACTTCCGGTAGGACAGTGATTCTTGGGGAGCTAGAGGATTCAGCTCTGTGCAAGGCACCAGCATCAGTGGAGCCACCGGAGCTAGATCCAAAGGAGCAATGGGCTCCAAATCTGGTTTAGAAGAAGAATCCACATGAGGCAGGAAGTGCTGAGGAGACTTACCTGGTGCAGAAGCACAACATTGTTTCTTGTGCTTCTTATGCCATGGTGACTTCAAGGAAGGAGAGGGGGGCTTTGCTCAAGCCCTTGATCGAAGTCAGTTCAGAAGACTTACCAGTTTCTAGGCATGAACAGCTTGGCCTCTCGCTTCTTTATGGCCTTCAAAAGCATACTGAGGAAGGCGCTACAAGAACAAAAATCGTGATCTGATCCCTAGCACCTCAGGCAGATGGAGTGAGGGTCTGTGATGGACATTTAACTGTCACAATCCTGACAGGGCTCAAAGCCCAAACGCTTAGGCAGAGACATCCCTAACATTGACCCAAGATCGTGTCCTCTGAAGTAAACCTTTATCGAACTCTGGATTTGCATCAAAAGTGCAGAACCATATGGAACAGACATCACTGAGGGTGCTTTATGGTTCTAGTGGTGTCATAATGGCGTGGTTTCCAGCGTTGTCGACTATACAAATACATTTAATAAATACAAATTCACATTTGCTGATAAAATATGGAGGCCTTTTTACAGAAGTAAAAAAAAAAAAAGACCAGATTCGATCTATCATTCATTCTGAGAAGTTGCAAATGCTTTCTGAATTGCACACTAAATTATCTGAAGCTGCATGAGTTATTTTTTGGGAGCTTTATGTAGGATTACTTAGCAACAACGATGTATTTAGAATCAGGAGACATAGGTTTAAATGCTTGCTACTCATTTAATCAAAGTGCATAATTATGGACAGCACACTTTGCTCAGTTTCTTTATCTGCCAAAATGCTAGAGACCATTCAGCTTGAGCGGACTAAAGGTTTACACTGTCTGATGACATAAAGCAAACTCACTAAGTAAATTAGCAAACGCCAAAGGCAGAGGGCTTACCAGCCATGCATGCTGCAAACTGGTAAACTTTGGATCAGTTACATCAAATTATTGAAACTGGTGCGTATTAGGGAATCACAGATTGCAGGCACATTCAACTTGTCCCACAACAGGTTCCTGACTCCTCACAAACAATTCTATAGCTCAGATGTACTGTGAGGTCATCTGCACTACAACATTGCACTACAAATGGTTACTGTTTTTAACATGTACTGACTGTCTGCCATCTTGCAACTCTGGTTCAGTTTAAAGGAACACCTGATTTTGGACAAGCATACTATCACGTGGGACGCTGCCCAACTCAAATGTAATTTGTTTTTTAAAAAAAAGAAAAGGGAACAAACAGTGTTCTGGGAGTTCTGACTATAGATTGGGGAAAGGGAGACTCAGCCTTCCATCCTTCCGAGGTCTGTAAATTAAGTATCATAAATTGGGTAATAGTAATTTGTTACAGTGTCTGGAAATGGCAGAAATACACAATGAAGGGCCACATAAAAAAACACAAGTCGTTATAATTAACGAAGTACCGAAGTGCTGGGTGACCTTGAGCAGCACTGCACTAAACCTCGGCCTTAACACCACTTCATCTCATTCCCAGGCCCTATTTTTGGTCTCCCATCGCTTCTCTATCCTCGTTGCTCTCAAGAGCTGCTGTTATCTAAATAGAGTCTCCGACAGACTGACCTTGAGTCACTGCCAGAACTTGTTGCCAATAAACACAAAGGCAATTTTTTTTGGATATTAGAGTTTGAGGTAGAACATCAAGGGCAATGTCCATCTTCCATGTGAGCTTGTGATGTGTGCTACATCAGGGTGTGTGTGCCTGTGAGGGTGACCCCCCCTCTTTTTAAAAACTCCCTTCCTTGTAGTTCTCAGGTTTTGTCCCCCTCCTATCTTGTGGTGCATGTTTGCACCTAAACCCTCTCTTAGAGAGGCACAAGTATCGGGCACTGGGCTTTCGTGTGCTCTGAAGACCTGTGAATGTGCCAGGAACCTGTGCGAAGCTCGTGTTTTTTCACTACACTTGTTCTATAATGTTTTTTCCACTTCTGACTATTTCTTCTTGCGCTTCAGTAGCCCCCTCCAGCAGAAGAGCAAAGCACAGCTGGCTCTCAGCATCGGCTCTAGCTCCCAAGTAGGCTGTAGGTGGTGGAGGGGTGAGGATGTGGAAACAACTGAAACAGGCTGCAGCTACACAATCAAGAAGGGGCAAACGTCCTCCACAACATTCTGTTCAATACCTTCCTCAGTCAGTACACTCTCCTCCCACGAACACCTACCTGAAATGAACAAATTATAATAAGAAGCAAGACAATATCCCTGCTCACCTCCAAAAATAGTTATCTGCTGAGAAAGAAACACAGGGAAAGAAGAGTTGGGATCCGATGGGTAGGACATGGAGAAAGAGAAGGACCAGAATAATGAGGGAGAATAAAAGGTAAATGCACAGAGAGGTAGAAAGACAAAAACACAGAAAAGAACATAAAACATAAAAGCCAGAGAGAATACAACAGAAGGGGGTGCAGAGGCAGAAGGACAAAGAGAGGGCAGAGGGGGAAAGTAGGGGAGACGATGGGCAGATAAGGAAGGGAAAAGGAGAGAGTGAAGAGTTCAGACAGGTACAACGGGAAGGACAGATATCGAAAAGAACAGTGAGGAAGGAGAGATTGAGAAGGGCCGGAAAGAGCATGAGAAGGATAGGGAGGGAAAGTGACAGAAGTAAAGGGCAGAGAACGAGTGACCGAGAGTGAGAAAAAGAGTAAGAAACTGAGGAAAGGGAGAGGAGCAGGCCTGGAAAGAGAATAAGAACAGGATAAAGAGGGAGGGAGAGAAAGAGAGTGGCAGGGAGAGAAAGAGCGAGGGAGAAGGATAGAGAGGAAAGGGATAGAGAGGGAGAAGAACAGATGAAGGAGAGACTAAGAAGGACAGAGGAGAAGGGTAGAAAGAAAAGAGGATGAGAAGGGCAGAGAAGGAAATAGGGTGAGAATGACAGAGGAGAAAGAATAAAGGGAGGACAGGGAAAAGAACAAGAAAGGGCAAGTTAGTAGAGAGAGAGAGGGAGGGGTGAACAGAAGAAGGACAAAGAGCTAGGAGAGAGGGGAAGTACCAAAAGGGAAAGGCATGGGAGAACTACAGAAGGGGAGAATGGCAGAGTGGGAGAAAGGCAGAGAGTGAGAAGGTGAATGCTAGATGGACAGAGAGGGAAACGGGCAGATAGATAGAAGGAATTATACAGACAGCAGAGGGGGAGACAGAAAGAGGGGCAGAGGGAGGTTGAGAGAAAGCGGGCAAAGAGAGATGGAGCACTGTACCACTCTATGCAATGTACCACTCTATACAATGATTTAGAAAAAGTTCCATATTGCCCCAGAGCAAGTGGCATTGTACCCCAGGGGTACTGTGCCTTGGAAAGGGTGGTGCAGTGCACAGGAGTGCATTATAGTGGCACGGTGCAAATGGCAGAATGGCAAAGTGCCCAGTATAGAGTGGTGCAGCAGCACAGCGCCCAGTAGGTAGGAGAGCAGTGCGGCAGGACTTACCATGTTGTGTATGGTGTTGGTGAGTGTCCAGACCACCGGGACACTACAGAAGGGGATGCTGAGGAGGACCCCGTGCAGCAGGCCAATACCCAGCACGTAGGAGAGCCAGATTCCCCGACTGTTCATAACACGTGTGTTGGGGTTCACCTCACTGTGTGCTGTGCCCACGTTCATGGTGAGGATGGCGAGCCTGGAGCGAGGAAAGGCAAAAGAGTGGGCATCAGTGATCTGCAAATACCCCTGTCGATGCACCTCCTACTGAACCAGTAGTGCGACCCACCCTGCAGCCCCCTCCCCACAGAGCCTTCCCTGCGTGCACACGTTCAGAGCTGCAGCTCTCCCATGCACACTTCTGATAAGGTACCTCAACTCTCTCCTTCTGCAGACTACAATGTTACAGAACTAGAGCTCTAAAAATAGTTTTGCCTATTCCCATCAATCCTGGTCTGTAGCAATTCTGTGTCTGTAGCTTACAAATGACTCTTCCAAAGCAACTCAAGCTTGGCGTACAGTACCCTCTGATGTGACAGTGCTAGCAGTCCACAAACAGCTGTTGTCAATGCACTTCAATTGTAAACTGCAGAACCCTCCACTATTACAGTGCTACCAACTCACAAAGAGACCAATACAAACACTCTGGCTTCTCCAGTACAGACACCAATACATACAGTTCTGCCGGTGCACCCCAATGCTGCCTTTCACTTTGTTCTGCTAATCCAGTACGGGGAACCACAAGCACGGCTTTACAAATGGACCTTAGTTCTGCAAGCAGCACTGCTTATTATACCAATATTAGAAGCCACATATTGCACTGCCACTACAGTTCAGTCCTGCACTATGCTGTTCCTTCAGTACTAAGACCAACACACAGCACTATGCCAGTACACCTCAATCCTGCCTGAGATGCACAGCTCTGCCAATGCAGGCTTCCTCTGCAGCTCCCCATGCTGCTCCAGTACTGTGATTATCACACACAGCTATGCTGGTGCAATCAGATTCTGAGCTACAGTTCATTTCCTATTCCAAAGCAAACGCACACACAAATATACACCCCTTTATTTCCAGGAGTTAAGACTTTATAAAACATATACTTGTTGAAGGGATTCGACTTCAGAAATCATCTTGCTCGGTAAAAAAAAGAATCTACTTGATCCTATTGGTGCAAGGTAGTATAGTGACCAATCACTGCAGCATTCTCATATCAGAGCTCTGTTAACAGTGTCTCTGATTAAGAAAGCTCTCATATTATAGATCACATTTGGATTCTAGTAAGGGTCTGATTTTGTTAGCTTTCTTCAAATTTACTCACAGTGGCTGGAAGTGCGAGGGAAGCTGTTTGTTACCTTTCCACAAATCTACTCACAGCGGCATGAAGTGCGAGGGAAGCTGTGTTTGCTACTTTTCCACTAATCTAATCACAGCGGCAGGAAGTGCGAGGGAAGCTGTGTTTGCTACCTTTCCACAAACCTACTCAGAGTGGCTGGATATGGACGGGAAGCTGTGTTTGTTACCTTTCCACAAATCTACTCACAGTGGCAGGAAGTGCGAGGGAAGCTGTGTTTGCTACTTTTCCACTAATCTACTCACAGCGGCAGGAAGTGCGAGGGAAGCTGTGTTTGCTACCTTTCCACAAATCTACTCACAGTGGCTGGAAGCGGACGGGAAGCTGTGTTTGTCACCTTTCCACAAATCTACTCACAGTGGCTGGAAGCGGACGGGAAGCTGTGTTTGTCACCTTCCCAAAAATCTACTCACAGTGGTTGGAAGCGGACGGGAAGCTGTGTTTGTCACCTTTCCACAAATCTACTCAGAGGGGATTGAAATGGACGGGAAGCTGTGTTTATTACCTTTCCACAAATCTACTCACAGTGGCTGGAAGTGGGCGGAAAACTGTATTTGCTACTTTTACATAAACCTACTCACGATGGCTGGAAGTAGGCAGGTAGTTGTAGTTCCAGGGCTGGAATGCCTTGTGAATTTGTGCAACTCAAAAACGTCCATTCTTTACCCACATTGGAAAAGGTTGGAAATTTACTCATGACAAGGAATTAAGTCAGGAGAAGTCCACCATTTCAGAGAAAAAGGTGGTTAAGGAAAGGGGTTTCTTCATCGGGAAAAAAGAAAATAGTGTTATAACTAGCATATTTGCAATCGCTCAGAAGACGACGTCTCTCACACAAGGAAATTTATGCTTGCTTGTTTGCTCGGGCAAAAGTAGAATTCTAGGAGTACTGTTTCTGGGCCTATATCTGCAACTGTGAATCCTTGAAAGTCGGAGATTGTACCAATGATAGACCATGCACCAGTGGGTGCACTTTTATGACTTTCCTTAAAAATGGGGTGCCCTAGGAGAGATGGCGAGGTCTACCTCTTAAGTTAATAGGGCTGGTCACCCTATTCAAAATTATCTTAACAGTGACAAGCAGATTTTTCTATTGGGTGGCCACCACCCTTGAATTGCTTTGAAAACTTTACAAGGTAATCTGTGTAACAGGTGATTCGCCCTACCCAATATGGAGGTCTACTATCGGGCAACCCATCTGATTAACCTTAATGATTGGCTATTCGTCCCTGCAGATCACTCCACTTTCAGGCTTCAGAGGGCGCAATAGGGGGTATAGGTCCTGTCTACATTATTTATATGGGGGCAAGGGAACACAAGACCTTCTCACACACTCCCAGGCTGAATTGGCAGTCTGAGAGAAAGCTTTGAAGTGTTAGGGTTGGGACCGGAGGCCTACACAGGAAACCCCACTATGGGAGGGAAACTGTCACTCAGAGATACAGAAACCACGAGATTTTGAGGGTAGGGATCTCATTGGAATTTCCAAAATAGGAGACCTACTTGAAGGGGGCAATATAATGACATTTCCCTAGCTTCAGTGTGAATATCAATTGAATAGCAACCAATTCTTGAAATACGCACAGGTGTGTCATGCCTGGAGAGCTGAGGGGCTACCGGGGAGGGCATGCCAGGGTTTGCCCCGCTAGAAAGGCAGCTGCTCACTGAGGAACTGGGAAAAGATGCAGTACCCTTAACCTACAAAACCCTAAATAACAATATGCCTGATACCCTTCTAAGGCTGAGAGCGAGGTGGGTGGCAGACCTGGAAGATATTGATTGGGAGGCGGCCTTGATGCATCCAAGAGAGGCAGCAATCAAACTGAGACTGTGATTGATCCAATTAAAAATCCTTCAACTGGTATATTATGATAAGAAGCAATTATTCGCCATGGGAAGGGCACAAAACCCGAATTGCTTAAGATGTAATGATGACGATAGCTCATTTTTCCATACTATTTGGGGATGCCCATTAATCCATACCTATTGGATGGCTATTATAGGGGAACTTAGCAAAATCCTTGCAGAACTCGATCCCACTAGACCTTAAATTTATCCTACTGGAGATCCCTAATGAGACTGACTTGCCAATGGGACGAAGAGAGATATGGGGCCATATGTACGAACACTTTTTCCCATAGACACAGAATGGGTAAAAACCTTTGCTACATCTGGCCCTTAGTCCGGTACTGCGGGGCAAGTGAGAGTCCGAGTCTGCTGGAGTGAAAACCGAGCATGGGCATGTACATAAGAGCTGAAAAAGTTACATATTCTAGCAGGGATTTCCCAAAAATGTTTATAAAGTATGGGACAGATGAATACACTAGTACTTCTTGGAGCTGCAGATGGGAGATTAGGTATGGGGCCGGGCCTGGCATGGTGGATGCTAATACACAAAGGTACTGAAGCTGCGGACAGTAATTATCATTGATATGATGTACTTGTATGGCTGGCGGATGTCAAGTTGAAGGGGAAGATGGGAAGGGGTTGTTAGTAGACCCTTATGGCTGTTGCACCTTTTCTTGTTTTCTGTTTCGAAGCTGTGCTCTCGAGATCCTAAGTGCTGTCCTCTCTTACCTTGTGTATGCGATGCAACTTCCCAAAAACTAAATACAAATATTTATAAAAAAAAGAATGGGGTGCACTAATTTACTTTTGCGTTGTCCATAGTGGTTTTACACTATTTCTTCAATTTTAATTATCCAATGTTAATACTTTTCATAAAAAAGAAATACTGGCATGCATAGAACCTGTTTTATTGAAATAAGCCTTAAAGGAATGGTCTTTAATGGTCCCCTTAAAAATCTGACAATAGTTCGGCAAAACATGTTATTCGAGTACCGAGACCCGGATACGCATCTCTGCCAGTACACTTCGGTCCTACCCCGTTGGCCCGGTTATTCTAATACTGAGATCTTCATACATATCCTTCTCAGTACAGTCCAGTCGTAGCCCGTAGGCCTTGCTCCTCCAGTACCGTGAGGCAGATAAGCATCTGTACTTGCACTTCAGTGTCCCCTGCACTGGTCCCGGATATTCAAGTACTGAGACAAACGTACACAGTACTGATGGTGCAGCGCCCCAGAATCTCAGTAGTGACACCCACACACTGCTGTCCACTCCCCTAAAATGAGAGACAGATAGGCACAGGTAGACTACGTGTCGCTCAGCCAGTACTGAGACCAACACATACAAAAACACACACAGCTCTGCCAGTGTACCTCAGTCCCACAGCTGCAGGTTCCCCATGCGTGAACAGTTCGGTCAGTATTGGTTTTTTTCTTAGAATTCTGGGGTGTACAGCCTTAGTTAACCCAGTATTGAACACGGACTACAAGTCGCAGAAAGATGAGGAAAAAACAGAGGACAGGAGGAAGTCACACAGGGACTTGGGAAACCTTCCATCTATCTTTACAACCCGTCACTCCAGTACTGCTTTCCATCCATGCAATCCTTCCTTACACCCCGTTACTCCAGTACTGAGGACACCCACAGAGCTCTGCTAGAAAAATGAAATCTCCACTGCGGATCCGCTTGCTGTTCCAGGACTGAGGCCCACATACAGAGCTCTGACAGTGCACCCCAGTTCTCCCCTGCTATTCTAGTACCGAGGCCCACTACACAGCTTCATCGGTGCATTTCAATCCCATGCTGAGATTCAGAGCACCGAGGCCCACATACAAACCTCCTCTGCAGCCTATGTTTCCAGTACCAAGATCCGCATACAAGTTCTGCCAGTACACCAACACTCGTCTGCAGCCGCCTATTATTCCTGTACCGAGATCCGCATACAAGCTCTGCCAGTACACTCCAACACTCGTCTGAAGCCCCCTATTATTCTTGTACTGAGATCCGCATACAAGCTGTGCCAGTACACTCCAACAATCGTCTGAAGCCCCCTATTATTCTTGTACCGAGATCCGCATACAAGCTGTGCCAGTACACTCCAACAATCGTCTGAAGCCCCCTATTATTCTTGTACCGAGATCCGCATACAAGCTCTGCCAGTACACTCCAACACTCGTCTGAAGCCCCCTATTATTCTTGTACCGAGGTCCGCATATAAGCTCTGCCAGTACACTCCAACACTCATCTGAAGCCCCCTATTATTCTTGTACCGAGATCCGCATACAAGCTCTGCCAGTACACTCCAACACTCGTCTGCAGCCGCCTATTATTCCAGTACAGAGATCGACATTAAGCTCTGCCAGTGCACCCCAACACTCGTCTGCAGCCGCCTATTATTCTTGTACCGAGATCCGCATACAAGCTATGTCAGTACACTCCAACACTCATCTGAAGCCCCCTATTATTCTTGAACCGAGATCCGCATACAAGCTCTGCCAGTACACTCCAACACTCATCTGAAGCCCCCTATTATTCTTGTACCGAGATCCGCATACAAGCTATGTCAGTACACTCCAACACTCATCTGAAGCCCCCTATTATTCTTGTACCGAGATCCGCAAACAAGCTATGTCAGTACACCCCAACACTCGTCTGCAGCCGCCTATTATTCCAGTACAGAGGCTCACTTAGAGAGCTCCTCTCATGCAGGCACTGGTGAAAAATAGGTACAGTACTACTGATGCGCCTCAATACTGCCTTGAAACACCCCGTTATTTTGACAGTGGCATATACAAAGCTCTGACAGTACAATGCAATCCTCTTCTGCTATTCTAGTACTGAGACCCCAGCGCACGGCTATGACAGTACACCCCAATTCTCCCAGTCGCCCCTCTTATGCTCAAGTACTGTACAGCAGTTGGACGAATATGCTTCAGTCCTGAATTGCAGCCTCGTCTATACTGGCGGAACGCTGCTCGCATGCCTGGTGGAGCCCGCATGGCCCAGTGCTCTGCAGGGCCTGCCAGGGTTTCCACTGGTGGGAAACTGCGCGCTGCGTCGTTATCTAGTGGGACTGGAGCGCCTCGGCCCCCTAACCTTCCACAGCATTGGCAGTGCTCTGCGTTTTCCGAGTCAGCATTCCTCACCCCACACTAGCACGATCACATGACGGTGAGGAACGTGAAGGCATGGCTTTCCTTTAGCACGTATGTCACATTTACAAACCTTCCTTTATGATTGACATGGTAGTGACAAGCAAACCAGGAGCCTCCATTTACTAGGGATACTGAATCAAAAGCCCCCCTTCGAGAGTGCCATTGAATCAACAGAACCACCACTCTTCAAAAGCGACAGTGAATCAACACAGCAGCCTCCCTTTGAGAGTGACACTGAATGAATAAGCCTCCCTGTAAGAGTGACACAATCAACACAACGGCGTCCCTTTAAGAGTGACACTGAATGAACATAACAGCCTCCCTTTAAGAGTGACACTGAATGAACATGACAGCCTCCCTTTGAGAGTGACACTGAATGAATAAGCCTCCCTGTAAGAGTGACACAATCAACACAACGGCGTCCCTTTAAGAGTGACACTGAATGAACATAACAGCCTCCCTTTAAGAGTGACACTGAATGAACATGACAGCCTCCCTTTAAGAGTGACACTGAATGAATAAGCCTCCCTTTAGGAGTGACACTGAATCAACATGAAGGCCTCCCTTTAAGAGTGACATTGAGGGAATAAGCCTTTCTCCAAGAGAGAAACGTTATCAACACAACCACCTCAGTTCGAGTAACACTAAATCAACAGAAAAGCCTCCATTTTAGAGTAACACTGAATCGACAGCTTCCCTTCAAGAGAGAACCACTTCCTTTCAACAGTGGCATTGGATCAATGGCATCCCTTAATGAGTGACAGCGATTCAACACAACTCCCTCCCTTTGAAAGTGACATTCCTCTAAGATTGAAAGTGAATCAAGACTTCCTTTACAATTGACAATGAATAGAGAAGCTCCATTTAAGAGTGGAATTCAATTAACAGCCTCCCTTTAAGAGTGACGCTGGATCAAAACAGCAGCCTTTCTTTAAGGACACATAAGAACCACCTACCTTTACAAATGACACAAATCCTTTACGAGTGACATTAAATAAACAACCTCCATCCAAAGAGGGACACTGAATCAAAAGCCTCACTTTGTGAGTGCCATTTAATTGGCAGCCTCCCTTTGTGTGCGACGATGATGTAGATGCCTCCTTTTACAAGTGACATTAAATCAACAAGTTTCTTGCTGCACTCTCGATACGACAACCTTGGTTTAGGAATGACATTAAATCAATTTCCTCTCTTTAAGAATGACACTGGATTATTAGAATCTGCCCCACAAGTGCCACTGAATCAATATACTTCCTTGACAAGTGGCATATAATGGATAGCCTTCCTTTACGAGCGCAATGAATAGATAGCCTCCTTATAAGGGACTCTAAAGTGACATCTATTTACATGCAATGTCAAATTGATAAACTTTCTTTATAAATAAGGCTGGCCCATCAGCCTCCCATAATGAGTGACATCGATGAGACAGCATTACTTTATAATTCACATCAAATTAACATACTTACTTTAGGACCGATATCAAATTTACAGCATCCCTTTATACTAAGCACGGAAGTGGCACCTTGACTTGGCAATCTGCACAGAAGCTCCAGTCTACCTTTACAGGTTGCATGGAAGCAGCAGCATCCTCTCACACAAGCCACAGAAGCACAAGCCCTCATTATGTGCGGCAAGAAAACCCTAGCCTCCCTTCACACCTGATCCTGAACTGCACCCTGAAGAAATAGCCTCCCTTTAGTTGAGGGTCTCTGAACTGAAAGCCTCTTTTTACGAGTGACAAAGAAGGAACAGCCTCTAATTATGCAAGACTCACAAGTGACAGCGTCCCCTTGTCTGTGATCCTGAGCGGAAAGCCTGCCATTACACATGACCCTAATACACCACCTTACCATTACACTGGCGCAGAGGTAATACATTCCCATTCTAAGTGACCCTAAATAGATAGCCTTATATTATATGTAACAATGAATAATATCCCTCAATACGATATCCTGAATAAAGAATTTCATTCTATGCAACAAACTGAAGCAAATGCTTCCCTTTACACAGGACCCGGAATCGATAGCCTTTCTTTGCACGTGACCCTGAATCGACAGACCCCTTGATACATGTGACCCTTAATCGACAACCTTTGTTTACATGCGACCGTGAATCGCCAGCCTTAATTTACACGTGACCCTGAGCTGACACCTATCCTTTTGACAACCCCCTGAATCACCAGTCTTCATTCAAAACTGACCCCGAATTAACAGCCTCTGCTCTCAGTCTGACTCTACATCTGCAGTCTCCCTCCATAAATAATCCTAATTCGACAGTCTCGCTCCACCTGTAGCCACAGCTCTTCTCGTACTTACCTCTTAAACAATAGACTTTTTTAAGCGTGACCTTGAGTCAACAGCTTACCTTAACACATGGCCTTGAATCCACAGCCTCCCTTTACACATGACCTTTAACCAACAGCTGCCCTTCAAATGTGACCCTTAATCATCAACCTGCCTTTACATGCGAGTTTGAAGCAACAGTCTCCCTTATTCATGGCCCTTAATCAACAGTTCCTCTTCTCATCTTACACAGACTCAAGAGTCTCTCTTTTCCATGTTAACTTAATTTGGCAGCCTCCCTATTAAGCGTGACCCTCAACCAGCATCCTCCCTATTATGCGACTGTGAATCAGCAGACTACCTTTACCCAAGACCCTGAATCAACAGTCTCCATTTATGCATAGCCCTGAATCAATTGCCTCTCTTTACCCTAACAGAGCTCCCTTTACTGCGGCCTTGAAACAACGGCGTTTCTTTATTTGTGACCATGAACAGACAGCCTACCTTTATGTGTGCCCCTGAACTAACAGCTCTCCTTCACACTTGACCCCAAATCGACAGCCTCCCTCTACACAACTTTTTCAAACGTGATCAACTGTCTCCCTTCACACGTGATCCTTAACCTCCTTTTACATGTCTGTCCACGACATACTGTCCTGTTTTCAGTGTTTATTTTTTATGGTTTTAAGCAGTGTTTTCTCATTGTTTTCCAAACCTTTTGCAATCAGTGCTCGTCAGTAGCCTAACCCCTAAAGTAAACCTCTGATTTAGATGTAGGTGGGCGGGTTATCCGTCACAACAGTGATGGATATCCCATATGCTGAAATCTAAATCTCATTTTGTCCTATGGGATTTAGATTTCAGTGGACGGGATATCCGTCACCGTTATGACTGAGTAACCCATCTGCCAATATCAAATCAGGCCCTGTCTTTTTGGTGGTTACAAAACATATCGGCATGGAATTTCCATAGTTTGATGCCCTGGGCATATTTGTGAGGTCGAGGACAACAACCTTTCATGTTTACTTCATCCTTGGGACAAGTTGGCCCAACCCCCTGCAGTACAAACCCTACAACTGCCAGTTTATAGGATCACATTATGGAATAGGAAAGGGAATTGTCTGTAGTTGACAAGGCGTAGCTTAACGGGGGCAGTGGGGTGCAACTCCCTCCTAATAAATTAATTTTCTGATAAATAGTTGGGTACAGATGCTTTCAGTCGGGTATGGTGAGATGTCTGCCGGATTTCACCAGGAATGTTTACATACATTCAGATAAAAAGGCACACACACTCTCTCCCTCTCAGTTTTTAAAGTGGTCAACAATATTGGTAATTTTACAAAATATTGTGCTGTCCCTCACTTAGTATCCCTACCAATCCACATTCCTCTCTCTTTTCACTGCCCCTTAGGCCCCTCCCATGCACTATGTTTGGCGTATAATGTATTTAAACATTATGGGCCTAATTACGATTTTGACGGAGGGGATTACTTTGTCACAAACGTGACGACTATCGGCGGATATTCTTCACGTTTGTGATGGAGTAATCCCTTCCGCCAAGGTCGTAATCAGGCCATATATGCCAGCCTGATTGTCAGAAAATCTGAAGCTCATTCCCAATCTTACTGATCAAGCTACGCCCCTGGGAGTTGAGGTAACATTTGTGTCCATATATTAATGCTGTTCGAACTTGTATTTATTCTTCATTAATGCAAAGCCTGTATTATGAGAGTGAGCGCTCTAAATCAATGTAAGCTTAGACTGCATTACTGACCGTGGTTCCATTAAAAAAAATGTGTATACACGTTTGAAAAGTTGAACAATATGAAGCTAAGTATAATCCTCCCAGAATGCTCTCTGATTGAATGCAAATATTTGCTGAAGTTTGAAAGCAAGATTGATGATTCTTTGCTAAAAAAAAAAAAAGTTCATAAAATAAATAAATGTAACTAGGAAAATATGTTTTGCTTAACTACTGTGATTTTTAAGTACCATTTCTTTGAAGCATCATTTAGTAAAATGTATTGAAACATGCTAGTATTTTCAAACAATATTCATAATGGAAAATGAGTGTGACCAGTTTCAACAAAATTATAGGAAACATAAAAATAAACAGGCACTGGCAAAGTCAATAGGTCCAACACTTGTGGCCAGCCTTTTGGTTTTGCCAATGCATGTCTTGTTTTGACACAGCTTTTGTAAAACTTTATTGTTGGGGAGCTGCCAAACCCTCACCATTGTAACAAATGGCAAAAATCAAAACTATTTTTGGTCTCAGAAAACGCACATTTACACAGTAGCTCCAGGCACTGAACAAAATTACTTTGTGTGGCGATATGCTCCTTGTAAATAAGCAAATTGCTATCACTCACAGTGAAGACAGCCGACAGAAGGCTAAAAAAGAGAGATATAATTTTAATAGAAACAAAAGTTCTTGGTGAAAGCCAGTCCTAATTAGGGGCCCAATTCTTAAAGAAAGTAACAAAGTATATGTTTTTGCATTAGTGCAGATTAACGTATTTCATGAACTCACAAGAACGTACAGAAGTAGATGTGGAAATTGTACTCCTAGAAAGTATTTGTGAACTGCATTTTATCACAAGCAAATATGCATGTGTTGATGTACTCATGATAAAATTTGTTGAGCGTTTACAAGTTCACTTTCCCTCCAACTACTTTTTTCTCCAACCATGGAAGAAGCTTCACTTCTGCCAGTCAGGAGTACATTTCCAAACATGCAAGTTAGTAGGTTTGCACAGACTCAAAAGGGCATTCCAACCTTGGAACTATTGCTTACCGCTACCTTCAGCCCATCATGCAGATCTGCAGAAAGGGGGCAAAATAAGGAAATTGCTAGTATTAAAGCCCTACTATAGCATTAGCCCTAGCATTAGCAGAGAAGCTATTATCAGAGCTCTTATATAATGAGATTGCTGCCATAATTTGTTGCTACACTACATGGCATGGAAAGGGACAAGTAGATTTTTTTTCACAGGACAAGAAGGTATACAGCTCAACCTGTCCCATGGACAAGTATATATTTTATTGAATTCCATAGCCCTGGTGTTAAATCACATATTTAATTTGAAAGGTATGGAGTGTTTTCCCACTGCAGTACGTTCAATGGTCCTAGACTATGTTAAACATCCAAAGTCTGTATGATGCACTCTCAATTACACTCACATCTCATTACGCACTTGCACATCCCATTACCTCTCACTCTGCCAGGACTTTGTGTGGTTTACAGGACTAAGAGATTAAAAAACAGAAAGAGTGCTACATTCAAATGTTTGTAATAAACAACTTTCTGGAAAAAATGTGAGACGTACACCTACTCCTTACTGAATATTATGACATTCTAGGGGGTGATCAACCTCAACCAACAGCACTGTACCATGCAAAACATTCAAATGTTTGAATTACACCAGATTCATTTCTAAATTCTAAGGCACCTGAAATGTGATACTTTAAGCATGTTCACGTCAAGCATGTTCACCACTGCTTTTCTGTGCTCTTTCCCTGACTACATGAATGTGGTGCTGCTGTTGTGTGGATATTCATAACTGCCAAGTGTCCCCCTGGCAAATGTCTCACTTTAATCAGTCATGACCTTTTAACAAACATCACATTGTATTCTGGGACTTGAAACTTACTGTTACCATTGTAAATATGGAGTAAAAACACCAGCAGTAAAGTTCAGTTCGGGATTGCCAATAAATATTTCAGCTCTTTAGCACCTACAGCACACCCTAGACAACAGTTCAATTGTGCTAAGCTTCTTTTTGGCAGTTTGAGTCCAAGTTGAAGATCATATGCTCTGCCAGGACAACAATTAGGTATTTGCGAGAAAGCTCAAGTACAATTTAACTGTAGGGTGAGATCTGCCCGACTGATATCTCTCCATGGAACTGTGATCATTTCAGGAAGTGTCTCAAAGTTTTGTATCTACTAACTTTCTCTTTGCTTATACTTCAACATGGGCAAGCAGGGGTAATTACACTGAAGGATTATCTGATGTCTGGCTTCAAAACAGGTAAAGAGATCGCAGTTATTTTTGGGCCTAATCAATATGTTTTAGTGGACTGTTTTGTTATGCGGTTGGACATTTGCAATGCACAGTATTCACCATCTCCTTGGCCATCCACAACCTATGTTCTTCCCTGAGTCTATCCACCAGATTATTGGGTCATGACATTTCCTTCTGTATGGCACAGTTTAATGCAGCCCTTATTGCCTTGTAAAATGGATTTGAATGTTATGACACACTCTAGCGCGAGTTTGAGTTTTGATTAATATTTTCAGATTTTTTTTTTATTATTGTAATAGGCTTCTATTACCACCAATTGGGAGTAAATGTATTTGGAGTTCTTGCTAGAATTACTGAGTCATCCACATATAACAAAATCAGGACCACAATGTTTCTCACTTAGAAGGATATCCTTTGAGGCCTCATATTACTTCAGATACATGACTTATATGCAATGAGAAGAAAGCTGAAAAATAACTAACAGCTTTTTTCACTCCTCGTGAAGCACTGGAGCTCTGTGTCCCCTGCTGAGTTTCACCATAGCATGGTATTGGCTTACAGCATCATTAACCTCTGCAAGATTTTTCAAGAAATATGATTTTTACAGAAAAAATTAGAATTCCATGAATTCCAGTGTAAGGCCCCTGTGAGTTCAGCGACTCTTAGCATACAAGGTACCACCCTGAATTTGGCAACATTTTTTTTCAATTAAAGTTAGCCAACTGTAAGGAATGCATAGTTCTCTTACCCCCGTCTGTGCAACAACTATTGTTTCATGAATAGTGTGTGTACAGCTTCAGTAAGCGATCTCATAGTCTTCTGGAGTGGGTACCAAACTGTGCGTAATGCCTTAGGACTCTTATGTCAACAATGTCCTCTGAGATCCAGGTTCATATATGACCTTTCTCTCACACAAAGGGCCCTCTCCGAGTGGTAAAGCATTATAATGATTAAAATGTTTTTTGCCACTTCCTCCTTGCCTCCTCCACGTTTCTCTATGCAACCTATCTTCGCATCTTTGATAAGCAGACGTCTAGCATAATGCAGACCACTGTGTTATGATAAGGTCTCTCTTAGCTTTAGGTTCAAACTAAATCGACTTACGGTACACACTCTGTTGGCCCCTGCTAACTTAGGTATTGCATTTGACCCCCCTCCCCCCCACCCAAGGGTATATGGTTTAGTCGGAGCAAGTGGCACACATTTCCCAGAGTCCCTGTGCTTAGCATGCCAGCAGCCCTTTCCATTGAGCCCAGACCACCAGTGTATTTGGGCCCACAGTCAAGATGCAGGAACAACGATGGTGAAGTTCAAAGGGCCCTGGCAACTCCATTGTGTGCATATGGCAGCTTGGCACCAGGTGCCCACATGTGAAGTCAAATGATCTGATCCCTCCGCTGTCGTGATAGAGCAAGCATCAAAAGACACCAACTCTGCTGGAATGTAGGGCAACTCTGTATACATCTCACTCTGAGGGGCTGTGTTGTGTGTCCTTTTGACACGAAAAGAAATCCTGGCATAGCATGAAGAACAGAGGCAACTTCAGTATCTCAGGTAGCAAGTGGCAGAAGGACTTCATAGGATGGATAACACACGATAGGCGAAGTAAGGAAGGTGTCTTCCTCTGAGAATGGAGGCAGTGAGACCCCAGACTATGAGATAAGGAGGAGCCGTGGTGATGTGCCTATGAATTTACCTGACCAATACGGCAGTGAGCATGGCATCACCCTGCACTGAGCAGCTATACTGTGGAAAACACAAACACTTGGAAACAGTAATTCTCTTTTAAACAGCAAAGTATAGAGAGGCTAATTACACAATTTGGCACTGACTTATGCATCGCCACACAAGCTTTCTTAATATTAGCACCTTGGGTTCCACTCCTGATAAACAAGTTATTTGTGTGTAACTCCCAGAAATTTCCTGGATCTGTGAAGATGTAGGGAACACACTGTAATATCTAAGATAAGATGGCATGTGTTCCCTATAGAATAGGATACTAGGTATACGTCCCACAATGTAAATTGTGGTCTCTAAAGCCTGCTTATCTCTTGAATTCAAGCAGCAAAGGCCACGTTCATGAAAGATGGTGTGAAGGGCTGAGTCAAAAACAATAGAACACAATTATAAATTAACACACTGCAAAAGGGAAACAACCTTTACAGGAAAGTCTTTCCAATGCAATGCCTCTATCTCACATGGTTTAGGTGAGGGGAGTGGTAAAGGGAGCTAAGTGCAATTTTAGGGTTCATTAATGGTAAAGGAACTTGATGGTAAAATTAGTGTTTTTGAGTGGGTATTGGTAAAGGGAGAAAAGGGTAATTTTAGGGATTGGGGTAGTTTGTGGTAAAGACACATACACCTACTCAGTGCCACTATACCCTTGCGGGTGATAGTGCACTTTAGAAATACACATAACATAACAAAGTGAGGACTTGGGGTGGGCAGAGATAAAGGGAGTTTTAAGTAAGATAAAAAAATGGGGGGGTATGGGAGCTCCCCCCTCCAAAAAAAAAATTAATATTAAATGTGTGTACATTAATACACATACACACATGTGGTGGTTTTACCCAACTTACATATACTTATAATAATGCGTGGTAAAGGCATGCATGGTAATGGACATTCACTTTTGCTCTGCTTGCATCTGAAAAGGAGGATAGAGACTGCTGGGTGAACTAAGAACCTGTCAGAACGCATCTATATAACTGCAAAGGCCCAAATATTGAAAATGTTGCCTTAAAGACTTCTGGTTAAGGAAAGGAGTTTAACCTGTATGTTATCATCAATGACTAGCTTGACCACATGAAAAGAAACCTGATTTCTGCAACCTCGCTACATGTTTTCTTAAGAGTGAGATCCCTAAAATATTAAGCTTTATCTGCCTGGTCTGAGGAAAAAGCCCAAGAGATTCCATGGTGGGCCACTGCTTTGCACTGGTTTCCCTTATTTCTCAGCAATGATTGCTCCTTTGGCTCCCAGAGATCCATGTGCTGTTGGTCTTCCCACACTGACAGCCTGCCAGTTAAATACCAGACAGCAATGGTCGCCTTATCATTCTCCTATATACTTATAGAGTATCTGAGAGGCCTGCTCTGACAAACTGCCATATGCCAACCTGTCTATAAAATTCCAAGGTCATAACATCCTAATGATTTTACTTTGGGTCTCGGTGTGGAGCCTTCCGAGTTAAATTTTCTGCTATTGGCCAGCTCCATCCCAACACATGACCACGGTTCTCCCCCTTCCAACTGGAAAATAGAGAGGCAGCAGTACCAGCAAAGGCTGCAACACAAGAAAGAAGGGAGCATCATTTGTTGGGTGTAATCTGCCACGCACTCGCTTCCAGATGCTCCAATGGACATGTTACTGTCCATGATGTAAACAGTACCACCAGGGCTGTCTTTAGCGCTGGTGACACCCTGTGCTAGTCTTTTTTGGTGCCCCCCCACCCTCTGACCACCTCTTCAGATTCCCTCTCTACCACAGGGCAAATTTGCCACTCATTTCTCCATAGCCCACCTTTCACATACATTCATTTGTTTTAAAGTGCATGTAAAGGCTGGCTTTACTAATCTACTCAGCTATCCACATAAAATATAGTTCAGTTCTTTGCAGCAGGCTCTTTAACCCTCTATGCTATTTTAAGGCAAGTCAAGGCGGCCCCTCGACTAAACTCCGATCTCCCTCTCTAGCAGGAACATTAATCACCAAAGGCATCTTGACATTTTAAGTGCTTCCTGAAGGCTGGGCGCACAAGGAACTTTTCAGCAGGTGCTTTTAAATCGCAGGTTTCGTAAGTTATTGCTAAACAGTGCCAACCTGGCGTCAGCGCCCCCCCCCCCCCCCAAATCCAGGCCAGCACCCGGTGCGGCCACACCACCCTAAAGCCGGCCCGGAGTACCACCGAGAATTACTGGTACTATATGCCTGGATGGAGTGTAGAGTTGTGCCCCATATGTGTGCATGCTTCTCTGCAAGCAGAACTTTGAAAAGTGGCTGTTGAGTGTCACTGTGACTGGCCAGCCCAGGGGCTTCATTACATTAATTTCAGACTAGTGAATCTCACTCAAGATACCTTATAGAAGGTAGAAGTGAAACATGAAAGCAAGCACCTGTGATGCTATTAATTGTGTTTGAAAAATGACTGTGCTTCACCACTGCGCATATTAGTTGCTCAATGTTCACCAGTAGCACATTATGGGGGTCATTCTAACCCGGGCGGGCGGCGGATGCCGCCCACCTGGCGGGAACCGCCAAATGGCCACTCCGCGGTCAGAAGACCGCAGAGGCCATTCCGACCTTCCCGCTGGGCCGGCGGGCGCCCGCCAACGGAGCGCCCGCCGGCCCAGCGGGAAAGACCCTGCAACACAGAGGCCGGCTCTGAATGGAGCCGGCCGTGTTGCAGGGGTGCGACGGGTGCAGTTGCACCCGTCGCGATTTTCACTGTCTGCTATGCAGACAGTGAAAATCATGCTGGGGCCCCTGCACTGCCCATGCCAGTGGCATGGGCAGTGCAGGGGCCCCACGACACCCGTTCCCGCCATCCTGTTCCTGGCGGTCAAAACCGCCAGAAACAGGCTGGCGGGAAGGGGGTCGGAATCCCCATGGCGGCGCTGCTTGCAGCACCGCCATGGAGGTTCAGCCCAGTCAGGGGAAATCCGGCGGGAAACCGCCAGATCCCCTTTTCTGACCGCGGCTTTACCGCCGCGGTCAGAATGGGCACTGAAGCACCGCCAGCCTGTTGGCGGTGCTTCCGTTGCCCGCGGCCCTGGCAGTCTTAGACCGCCAGGGTCGGAACGAGGGTCTATAAGTTTTGTTCAGTTTAGCCGCCTATTGGCTTTGACATGGCATTAGCCATTACTTTCTGTATTGGGTTTAGCCGCCTATTGGCTTTGACATTGCATTAGCCATTACATGCTGTATTCAGTTTAGCTGCCTATTGGCTTTGACATGGTATTAGCCATTACATTCTGTATTCTGCCTATTGGCTTTGACATGCTGTATTCAGTCTAGCTGCCTATTGGCTTTGACATGATATTAGACATTACATTTTGTATTCAGCTCAGCTGTCTATTGGCTTTGACATGACATTAGACATTACATTTGATATTTAGGTTAGTTGCCGATTGCCTTTAACGTGGAGTTAGACATTGCAGTTGAGAATACAAGCTGTATTTTTTCCAAGCTATGTTTTTCCACAAGATGAACCAAGATGTTTTTTTCACACCAAACTAGACCTGATAAGAGAGAGTACATTTGGTGTTTTCCTTTCTGCTCAGGCTTGGGAAGAGGAGAAGTCTAGGAGATCTGGCCAGTCTCCAAAGGCTTGCGTAGTTTTCCCAAGTTAGAGAGGAGGGGGCACGCTTTTGTAAGGATGACTCAGGGCTTCAGAGATTTAGATTTGAATCTGCTTGACTTCAGGCTGGAACTAGGCGCCAGTTGCCAGTCTCCCGTGTGGGTAGATAATCTCTTTCTCGCAGTAGACCGGAGTCATCAACTTGCAGACCCCAGAAAGATGAAGCTGTATATAGGTCTCACACGGTGATGAATTTTATTTTTACACTTTGCATTCAATATCTTATATATAACCTGCTGTGTACATTGCAACTGAGAAGTACTGTGATATATTTTGTTTTCATTGCTGCGACTACTTTTACTCATTTGAACGTGTGCTTGAAAGTTATTAATTCGTCTCTCAAGAACTTGTGGGTGGGGAAGAATTAACAACAATAAAGGTCTTCTTTGAACTCAGAAGTGCATTCCAGAGATGTTCTGTAAGCTCTGATACGAGATACGTAAGAAGGCAGAACAGCACAGAGGAAAACATCCCATATTTATGTACTGCCTACTTAAACCTCACACCATACATGAATCCTTCCTATTCTCCAACAAAATCAAACTCAAATTCAAGCCACACTCAGAAAATTTAACCCGGAAGACTCCACACCTGAGACCCAAAGTAAAATCATTGGGATTCACTCTAGAAACTGTCCTCCTCTTAGAAGAGCACAATACCAAGACTTCTGTGACCTCATGAGAAAAAGTTGCCTACTGAAGAAAATAAACCTTTCCCCTCAGAAACTGACTTTAGAAAACAGTTCAAGCATTAGCCTTCTAGCACCTGGAAAAATACAATGCCCTGTGCTGCTGTCTCCAAGGGACCATGCTGGCCCCCGGAAATGCATGTTACACGCTGCAGCATATATGATCAAAGGGCTAAATAACAACATAAAACCTGAAGGAGCCATATTGGCTCCTCCTCCAATTCCACAGCGTCAAGACCAGTCTGCCTGCCTTCCCCATTTGCCCCATTTCACTCACCCCCCCATTGCTACTGAGATTCTGACGAGCAATGCGGCTTGTACTGGTGTGCCTCATTTTGGCAACATCAGTTCACGTTGCCTGTCCATGCATCACTAGGCCCACCCAATGTTCTCACTAATCCCAGAATCAATTTAGCACTCAAAGGCTGCATTCCCGTCCCAAACCCCCAAAACACCCCACCCCCTTTCATAGGCACCTAGTTAAAGGTTTGTGGGGTTTGAGCCCCACCAGTAATTTATGATCGATGCCCTTGGTAGGACATTTCATCTTGTTTACAGGCTGCAGTCTGCGAGGCTTGTGTATTTCCGGGCGTTGACTTTCAGAAAGACAAGGTTTGAAGGAGTGATCTGCATTTCGGAAGGGGATTTATGTTGGGTGTCAGAGAAACAAATGGAAGCAATCCTAAGGCTCCTCTCGTATCTCATACCTTTAGCACCGAAGCACTAAAAGCTTAACGGCAGAAATTGACTTTGTTAAAAACTACAATTTTAAATGCACCAGAAAAGTGCAAGTTGTTTTAAAATGACATGTTGATTAATCCAGATTGTCAACTCGTCAATACGTGGAAAATATGCATGTGAATTACATGAATTAATTAAATAAATGACATTATTTTTCACCTTTACATTTGGGATAATATCTACTTTATTTTAATAGTGTTCAAATAGTCAGGGAGCCTCTTTTAGACTCCTACAGCTAGGTTATATATGGATAGTATATCATAAATTCACAAGCATATGTAATACACATTGCTTAGCTTTTATCACACCGATGCCTATTAAGGAAAGAACAGTAAGGTTGGGGTAGCCCTTCTATTGATGAAGTGCCATTAATGCATCTGCTTATGCTAATTTCTCTCCCACCTATTCTATTAGGGCTGGCAAGCTCAGGCGTCCTGCGGTCCTGAGTTCGGGCGAGTTCCTTCATTCCAGGGTCTTCCGCGGACCATCATGCTTGTGAGTAAAGGCAGTCTGCTAGGCATGCTCATCGTTTCAGCTCTCAATAGAACTGCTCAAATAAATTGGAGCCCTCCAATAATTTGGTGAATGCGGCTCCCATATCCCCTCTGGCTAAAGGGTTTCTTAACCATATGGGCCTTTGGTGTCCACCTATGCTCTCCATGCTCCCCTCGCTGGAGGTAATTTCAGATGACGTTGCGAAGGTTTTTTAAAACATCCAAGTGCATCACATTGTGCAGCCAGTGGAAATATGAAGAACTCAACCGTTTGGCTAAAAAATTCAATGTAAACAAAACTGCTAAGCACCAAAACCGCTTCAAATATGCAGTCACTCTCGGTAACAATTTATTTACTATCCAAATACCCATTGGTCAACACGTGAATTCAGTAGACTTTGCAGTGGAGAACTGGATTTTCCGCTAGGGCTCATAGACCGCTTCAGCCCGTCGGTCCTCGGAGACCCCGAGTGTCTTACCCAAGTCGCCCAATGATCCCCTGCAGTCCCACCAGACCACCCCTGCCAGTAAGACTTTCCATCAAATGCCCCATGAGAAAACGCCGCCTCATAGACTCCGACATCACTACATTCTCCGCTTAGCACCTACTCGCCACCGTAGACCTCCCTTCAACTCTGCCGCCACTTTCCCCTTCGGACCCTCCCTGTATCCCCCTTACTGGCTCCTTAATGAATCAGAACCCACATACCACCCCAAAGCCCTCTCCTCTGCTGTACCCCACACTCACCCCTCTCCTCTGCCCGCCGGTCTGTTTTCTCTCCTCCTCAGGTGCAGCTGACAGATAGCCACGCCCCTTCCGCACGTGATTCAACAAAAAACGTGTCAACGCCATCACGTCCGTCCACTCACTCTCGTGGCTTGTCGGGGAGTGTAGTTCACAACAAATGAGAGCCGTAAGAGCGTGTTTCTCGACAGACAGCAATATTTGTTTTTGTAAGAGCGTCGCGGGTGGGGTTGCGACTCAAGCCAGGAACACAAGAGTAAGAATCATGATGCATTACAAGTCGTTGCCTTTAAAATGACGCATAACATGAAAAATGGCCTTCCAAGCAAGTTAGGGACCCTGGGCCAGATGTAGAAAGCATTTTGCATAGTGCAACTGCGAAAATCGCAGTTTGCGCCATGCAAAATGCCTTTTGCGATGCACATTCACAATTTGCGAGTCGGTACCGACTCGCAAATTATGAATGCGACTCGCAAATAGGAAGGGGGTGTTCCATTCCTATTTGCGACTCGCATTGCTATGCTAAATTGCTTTGTGACCGCGAATGCGGTCGCAAAGCAATTCGCAGTTAACACCAGTGTCACACTGGTGGTAACCCATTCGCAAAAGGGAAGGGGTCCCCATGGGACCCCTTCACCTTTGTGAATGTTGCCAAAGAGGATTTTTCAGAGCAGGTAGTGGTCCAATTGACCACTGCCTACTCTGAAAAACCGAAACCAAAAGGTTTTGTTATTTTTTTTATTTTGCAACTTGTTTTCCTTTACGGAAAACGGGCTTAAAAATAAAAAATTGCTTTATTTAAAAAGCAGTCACAGACATGGAGGTCTGCTGACTTCAGCAGGCCACCATCCCTGTGAGTGCAGGGACTTGCTATGGGGTAACAAAATGCGACCCACCTCATTAATATTAATTAAGATGGGTCTTTGTGACCCCATAGCGACTCGCAGGCGGTGTCTGAGACACTGTACTGCATCCGATTTTGAGATCAGAAATTGCGAGTCGCACTGACTCGCAATTTCCGATCCGCAAAATCGGACTTTACTACATCTGGCCCCCTGTACCGTAGTTACCAGCAATTGTTTCATCGTAAATTTACATGAGGAAAATTGCATGTGGTAATAGAAGTATCTAATGTGAAAAGACTGGGTCTAAAATCAGCCCTGGGCACCCTAAAAGGAAAGTGTCTATATGTTAGCGCGCCCAATTATGTAGGAAACTCATGTATGATCTAGTGCTTTCCTGGCACCACTAACATTAGGAAACATTTCGGGGATACAGAGAGAAAAACATCTGAATAATGTATTTCTTATATTAACTGGCATCGCAATGGATACATTTTAAGAAGGAAGTTAGTATGAACGTTTTACCATAGAAATCAGGAGTCTTACACCTACATAGGGAGTGTAAGTATGAATGCTACATTCGCAGCAGCAGCAATGCTTAATGTCAACAGCACACACAGTAGTTTTACTCTAACATGCCCTTTGTGGCCACATAGCTCTCCCTATAGGTGCAAAACAGGTCAAACTCACCCTTGGGTCCAGGGTGGTATGTCCCTATTGTCTTTTGGCTGTACAGGAGGAACCAACTTGAGGGTACTGTGCAATTGCTTCACCCCATAGCAGTCACTTCGTAGGGAAATCGCCCTTCTCCAAAGTGACATATCTCTTACAGAAATAGGTTTGCTCTTGTATGAATTTAGGGTAAATAACCTCTCAAACACACGAGGAAGAAATTAACCATCTCATGAGGGAGTCGCTAGACAAAGGAATCTCTTGGCACAGAAAGTGATAATTACTAGAGAGAATCAGGTTTACAAGCACCTGCAAGATGGTGCGCTGTGCATTTCTGAGTAGTTGAACTTCTGCCATGGCAAATTAAGTACATCATCATTCCAGGAATGGATGCTTGCTGCCACTACAGGGCTACTCCCTCCCAGTGCCAGAGAAACAAGAATCTGAAGATTCTCCAGGTCAAACAGGATTACTTTGGAAGGCATCCCAGAGTCATTAAGATGATCATCTAACTACTTTAGAAGTCATTTTCTTATCATCCTACATCATCAAGCCATTGAAGTCATCAGCTAGGTTTGGAAACTTGCCCTGACAATTTGAGGATCACTTGAAAATGACTTGTTGATGACTTCACAAGATGTGATTGTTCCTGATGATTTCAGGATGACTTGAAAATTAGTTTTCGATTACTTCACAAGATGAGTATGTGTGTAATGTTTTGATGATGATTTGAAAATGAGAACTGATTACTTCCCAAACTCTATGTGCATTCAACAAGAGGACAGGGTTTATGACGGTCTGGAGAAGATCTGTTGATTACTTGTAGAGAATATCTACAATTCTGGTTTATTTTTTGTTAGGAAAGTTTTACCCATTATGGTATTTGTGATTTCAGAATTCCCTGCCAATTACTGCACAATGTACACCATTTTAAATAATACATGTATCTTTAATTATATGCAAATAATCATCCAGAGTATGACATTACTGTGTTTTAGGTAAATCACAGTCAATCCGTTGCATTTTTAAATACCTTTAACATTTTTAATAATTAAAATTGAAAAAACAAAGATCCAAGCATTAAAATGACATGTAATTAATATTAATGATGCAAATGAAGCATTAAAGGCGGGACCACTAGGGGCAAGTTGAAATGTAGTATGCAATGATGAAGCAGGGTAGATTAAATTAAGCAGCTGGGTGAGGCAAAGTATGGTGCATATACCACAATCAAATACAGCAAAATATAAAGAATATGCTGTGTTATCAAACCCATGCATATGCAGCAGTATTTAACCATTCTGCACCCTAATAATGCAATGCCATCTACTTCCCAAAAGCAAACCCAAGTTACCTATTTTGCACTCTCCCACCTAACCTTAAGGGGAGTTCCAAAAATGTGGCTTCTTTGCAGCCCTCAGATCCTCACCACAGCTTTCAGTGATAACATTATCAAGACTAAAAAGCGGGTGATGCCACAGACAAATGCAAGATTAAATGTTGGCACTGATCCTGGACGCTAACATGTAAGGCTACAACACATATCCTATAGTGATGCTTGAAATGAAGATCTAGAAATGCAGGACCTCACCATCAAACTATCTGTTCCCTCCAACAACTGTCCATTAAATGTATGTCTCACAGAACTGTAGGGCAAACTAGACATAAGAAGTTCCCGAAGGACCAGCGCTAATTTGCATTTCATTTATAGAAGGTGCGAAAAATTGCATTGCTTTGCGACAGGAATTGTTTGCATTAATCCTATGCAACAAAACAAAAACAAATTAGTCAGGTCCCCTTTTCAAACCTAGTGCAGTATTAAAATTGTGTGAGCTGCAAAAACTGGTGGACAAAAACACAGTGAAGTTTTGTTTTCAATAAATAACTTTTCTCCTTTTCAGACTGTTGTTAGATTCAGAGGAATGCAAGTGCTCCGTGTTCCTGTCTGTAACTCTTTCATGTCCCCATGTGTTTCACACCCCTTTAATGCCTGCTGTGCTGCATGAATAAGGAAGGTAGCATTGCAGGCGACCCCTTAAAACAAGTAACTTCTTTTCATGGTGTGCAGTGACACGAGAGGGAAATCTGAGTGTGCCCAAGATTGTAACAAATGTGTTTGCTACTTGAATCTCTTTACCAATTTGAGTTTAGAACGTGTTTACATTAAGAAAAAGTTTAGAGACAAACCCGAAAAAACAAAACTTTTCCAGCAAAATGTTTGTTGGCTGGCACTACACATAAGACATCAGATTACATTTAGTTAGAGAAACACAAATGATTCGACATCTGGCTTACACACAGCCTGTGGCACCGGAAATTACGTCACTGCCTGCACCAGCCGGGTCTCTTGTGGGAACAATGCAACTTGAAGAGATCTTCATCGAGGTCTCGTAGGGCAAGTGCTACAGCGATTCCTTGCTTTCTTTTATTTCTGCCACCTTCAGGAGTTTCACACTGTATGGGAAGATTTACTCAGCAGGCAGACATCGGGTTTCTGGCAGTAGGTAACGGGGGCATGCTTTTCTTCCTTATGGAGATTGTTATCACCGTTTAAAAGGCATCGGACAAATAAAATCATTATATTTCTGTTGCAGAGCTAACACGTTCTGAAATGTACACTTTGGAGTTAATCCACTTTTTGATTTCTGTGGCAAAGGAGTTTAGATCTGCAGAGGATTAGTTGGCAAATCTCTTATTTTAAACTTTCGCTCCAGTATGTTTCTTTCTTTAGGTTGCACAAATTGCTACCACAATGTTTATCTGAACAACAGCAATTATGAGGGTTGTCACATTTCGCAGAAAGAAATACCAGCCATCTCGTCATGTTTTAAAAGTTTGCTATCATTCTTACGT
Source organism: Pleurodeles waltl (assembly GCF_031143425.1). Classification (NCBI taxonomy): domain Eukaryota; kingdom Metazoa; phylum Chordata; class Amphibia; order Caudata; family Salamandridae; genus Pleurodeles; species Pleurodeles waltl. The sequence continues at coordinate 95,765,608 of NC_090445.1, forward strand.
AGAACTTTATATGCCTGTATTCATTGTTAACACAGCCTTTCTACCTTTTTTTTTTCTTTTACTGTCTATTTGGGGTCATTAATGATGTTGCAGAACACATTTAAAATTGTTTTCTTCTTAAAGGTTTTAATGTGTAATGTATGTAATGATAAGGGAAAATGCGGTCATTAGGTCATTTTTCTAACTTTTATACCACCAGGAAGATTTTAATACTGGCCATGAGGTACAAAACTGGCCAAGAGACATTCCTCTACCAAAATCGTGGATAGCTATTATTTTCAATAATGTATCCTTTCACTTTCCTAAAGTTCTTTACTGCACCGACCACCACAAGCATTGTCACATAAATGACTACCAATATTGTGTGAATAAAAGTCTGTGGTATGCATTCTAGGATCAAAACCCTTAACTGCATTTTGCATGAGGTTATATGCAGCTGGCACATTAAACCATTGAGTTCTGACCACACCCTTTCTAATAGTATATGAAATTAATAATGTGCAATGAGCGATAACTCAGTGGGTTAAGTGCCACAACTTTAGGAGCAGTCTGAAACCTTCTGTGGTGAACTCAGCACTTCATCTTCCCAATATTATTTTACACCACTACTCTACCACTCTCTATGCCACTCCACTCTGCTCTTCACCATTCCGCTCTACACCACTTAATGCTACTCTACTCCACTTCTCTCCACTTTAGTCTACGCCACCCCCTCAATGCTGCTCTACATCACTCTGTAGTACTCTACTGTACGCCACGCAACTCTACTTAGTGACACTCTGCGCCACTCCACACAATGTCCCTTTATGCCACCCTGTGCTACACGGAGTTAAAGAAGCCACCACTAAATTACATAATGAATAGGGGAGTGTCGCCTGGTTAGAGGCAGTGTAGACGTTCTTGGGGGGGGGATTAAACTGGTTTCCGCTCCTTGCCCCTTGCCTGTAAAGTTGATATAGTGTTGTATTCAGCAACACACAAACCTCTGTTCTCACACCTCAAAGTGAAAACATGGGATCATTCTCTTCCATCCAGGAAGACTTCCCTGCAGCCATTTTGCATGGGTCACCTGCAGCCTGATTACTCTAACTGAGCTCCCTTTCTACAGACCTGGCCCCTTTTCATAAGTGTCCCTTGTAACCCATACTGTCCTTTTGTGAGAGCCAGTACAGTGGTTGCAAGCCTCTACCTGCACAAAGCCCTCAGCAGCTTCTTCTCAGTAGTGATTCACAGGGTCAGAGTTCAAGATTCCCAAATCCGTGTGAGAGTATAGCATCCTTTGTAGGTTATTTTGTTTGCATTTAACTACTTGTAATACGATGAACAGGGCTACACATGCAGAATGGAAAGCAGAATCTTGGACTGGATGCACTACTCTGACCTGGAGCTGGTAAGGGGGATCAGCACAGACAGAGGCCTGGCAGGTCCTTTGGCAGCATGAGTGGGATAGCACATGGGGGTTGGTTGTACAGGAATACTGCGCTCTAAAACACAGCAATCTCCAGCAATCCATATATTATGCAGCACTAGAGAAGCATCAAGGCAGGAAAGAAGAAGATTGGATTCTGCGGCCAGACCTGCAGTAAACTGCATTGGTCCTGAGACCACAAAAAACATGTAATACTACATGAAAAAGTAAGACCTTTACAGGATGAAAATGACTACTTAAAAGGTAAGTGAAACTGATCATTTAAAGCCAGGTCACATAGCCCTCTGCGCCTAATTCTCTGACACTTCTTTTCCACCTCTCATTTGCATAGCTCAAAAGTATGTTTGCATTTACCAAATGTAATGGCTCAAAAAACTTTACTGCAGTGGTTCCCAACCTGTGGTCTGGGGACCCCTCGGGGTCCGTGAAGACTCCTCAGGGGGTCTGCGACTGTTCAGAAAAAAATGAAATAATATTGACAGCTTAGGTCCCCAGCTTTCAGTGGTGACTCAGTGTGGGGGGGGGGCCCTGGATTCCAAAAATGATTCAGTGGGGGTCCCCGGGCTCCACTAATGATAAAGTGTAGGTCCACAGAAGTCAAAAGGTTGGGAACCACTGCTTTACTGCATGGTAGCACAGTTATGAGACACACATGAAAATTATTTGGCCATTCAACATTTGTAGGAAGCACTGTTTCCGACATATTCAAGTACACTGAAAAATGCAGAATTCTCTAAAATATGCAGTGGTTTGTTTATAGTACATAAGGTGACTTGGTTTATTTTCCACTATCTTACCATATTTTTTCGCTTAGACTCAGATAGTATTCCTGTAGTACTAATAGTTTATGTTTGAGAAACAACGATTTCCTGCAAAAGGAAACTGGTTAATTGGCAGATTATAGCTAGTATGTATTATTAGTGCTAACCATCTGATTTTATTCATAGTTACACACACTCCGTACAGATTTCAAAACACCATCCACAACCTCTGCTTTTATTTTTGTATATACAATTACATGTATGATGATACTATGTTATATTCAGGCTAATCTGCAGCACCAACTAAAGAAATCTAATGGGCCCTTCTGAGTACCAAATGCCCTACTCCTGAAAAGAGCACTGCACAAGGATCAACTAGTAACAACCATTCAAGTCAAAGGTATTTATTGTTTGCATAAAAATGGTAATGATATCTCTGTTGTGAGTCTTAAAACTTTTTGACATATGTTGTCCTCCTAGCAAATCACATTGGAAAAATATTCCATCATTACTGTTTTCCATTCTTTCTCTCTCCATTCTTCTAACCACTTGTTTCCAAAGGAGCAAGTCTTTCCTGGTCTCATGAAAATGTCTCAAAACCATAGAATCTTAGTGCAAGCTACACTGATGGCACACTGTGTTTCCAGCTTTATTTCAGATTTTGGTTGGCACAGCGTGTAATAGTGCAGTAGGAAGGCTTCTATTTTCCATACGATAATGGTCATCAGAGAAGTTTCTTAATTTTTTTCTAGACAGAGGCGATGCAAACAATGTTTGATATCAAATCTCCCTCAGTGCCCATCTTGAAGAAGCCATATCTTGAGACAATGACTGTTTATCCTCTGTTTGCATAGGTGACATCTGTTGACTGCAATTGGGTTTCACTTTTCTACATTTCTACTTTAGCCTGTCTCTCTTCTTTCCTGCTATAATCTCCACATTTCAAAATCCAGAGAGACAGTGTTCAAAGATGTTACCATGTAAAACTATAACAAAAAGAACAGATGATGGACGGAATGCTGAACAATCAAACATTCACCCTCAGTCAGATCGGGGTTTAATCCATTGTTTTGAATTTGCTCAGCACACCACCTCAGTTTGGACCCATCCATATGCAAATCAGTCTTGACCCTGCTCCCCATGGGAACAGTCCAGCCCAAACTGCCAGGCCAGGTCCTCCATGGACCAGAACAAGCATCCTGGGACCAGTTTCAGGGTATCATCCTTCATAAGCCAGACCAGCTTGAATCCAGTGGCACAGTGAGCACAGTGAGCACGGGACCCACATCTGGGCATACCCTTCCCACTTAGGATGACAAAAGCAAAAAGAACAGATGCCAGATGGAATGCTGAACAAATCAAACATGCACCCCCTATCCATAGATTTGTGTTGAAATCCATAGTTTTTGTAAAAGATATGGCACACCCTGGGGCAGAGATAAGATCCTCCTCACTTGAAAAACAAAACAAAAATGAAAGAGCATGTTCCAGATGAGCCTTTTATAGCAGCATCCACATTCTGCCCCATCACTCGCCAAGAGCAGAGAGAGATATTTTCTTTTGTTACCTACAAGCCTATAAATGATTTATTTGTACATGTGCTCTTTTTTGCACCTATGACACAAGCAATCCCTAAGCGATGTGCATGTACTGTTAACTTTGGAACTCTTATGTCCATAACATCTTATCATGCTCACTGTAAAGACATTTGCTGCTTTTTGAAGGCAGGCCAGCCTAATAGAAGCAAGGTATTAATATATTATTTTTGATTTCTCTTTTTTTAGAGTTTACAAAATCTGTGAACAAGCTCCAACAGCTTGTGATCTGCAAACAATAAATCAATGAAGAAAAAGCTTGCAATAAAAATGCTGTCAAAGGAGAACTAAAGAAAATTCGGAATCTGACAATTTAGAATAATGCTGCTCGTTTCCACTGACTGTTTTTATTTTTTCATATATTTAATATTGTCTTGTATAGTATCCTGAATTCCTATGGGCTGAAGCATGTGTTTTAGCTTAATAAAATTAAATGGCAATATGTCATTCGAGTCCATTTTGTTTCAATAAGCAAGTCACTATGTTAAAAAACATTGTATAATAACTGTACCTCAAAGTCAAGCCCCTGTTAGTATGGGTGAACGTCACAAGATGCAATGCTGCTTTTAAATACAAACTATATGACCTTCGGCTGGCATCTACTTTCGCACAGTTTCACATCACTGTCCAGCTTTTACTGTGAAGAGGCGTGAGATTATTTGTAGGGCTCCCAGTTTTGTGGTATTTATGTTTTTAACAGTTCTGTCTGTATTTGTCCA